>NC_133030.1:52102500-52475625 GCF_048771995.1 Taeniopygia guttata | reverse complement strand
GTATAAAGAAAATCGCTTAAAATTCAGAAATGTGTATTTTTGTAATGTAAGTCGTAGCTGCAAGCGTCAGTACTTCCTGTACCCTTTTCCTGCTGGGCATCTCTTTCAGATGCTTTTGCAGAGACTTGTCTGTATTCATTAGACAACTCTTAATGAATGCCTTCAAAGTTGGGATTAGAGTAAAGAGGAAGAGAATTAAGGTTCTGTGAGGGAAAATTTAGGTAGCATATATTAAAAGAGCAGCTATTTATGATGTTTTACTCATTCAAACTTCTATTTAAATTGATAAAGTAATTTTTATTTTTATTATGCTGTTTAACAGTGGGTTTGATATGGAGCCAGCCTCTGGAGCCAAACCTCCTAATGCAGTAGTATATCAGGATTTGAAACATTTTTTTACACTGAAGGATAGGATATATCCTAAAGGGTAAAGGAGGTTGTGCTGAACTTAAATATTTTGTATATATGTAAAGATTTCAGTCATTTCTTTCGTATTTCTACAGAAAATAATTTAAATGGGTATAAACTCAGGAAGGATAGAAAACTGTAGTATTGGTAATGGGCTAAGAAAAGCTACTAAAGCTATTTTTGTTGTGTGCTCTAGTTGCCTTGTATATTAGAAATGGGGGGGTGGCTGCTAAGATAACTCTAAGCTGCCTATATGGTAGTTTATATTATTGTAGAGTGAGGTGAGGGTGGGCTCTGCTCTAATCATAGCACAATCCCTTTAAAATACATCAAGGGAACTGTTATTCATTGCAGGAACGTGAGAAACAAAAGATGACACTCAATGCACCCCTGTCTAGTTTATTTCAAATGTAGTGCTGAAATACCTCCCAAGTCAATCAGCCACCATATATATCCCTGTTCTTGCTTTATTCCACAGGGCCCCTTTCCACGAGCTAGATAATAAAATGCTCTTTGGATTTTAACTGGAGCTAGGTCCATCCAGCTTTTTCTTGCTTCTGACACTATTAATTAGATCAACCTGCCTCTAAGAACTATTTCAAAATGGTTGTCTTCATGCATTTCTCATTGTTATTCTTTAGTGGGATTGTATTTTGACAGTCAGAGGTTGATTACCAGTTCTGACAGAGCTTTGAATAAGCTACATTCTGCCTGTTGGGCTGGGTCCATCCTTAATCACTGACCAAGCAGACTATTGCATGCTTTATACACAACTTGAAATTCATGTATCAGTCTGCTTCAGAAATAAAACTGAAGGGATGCAATTTGTCAGCTATCATGTGGGAAGAGAAGTAAACACCCTGTTAATTCTCTTACGTGATTGCTATTTAAAGAAAGAGGAAATAGGAGTCTAGCACTCCATTATGCTTTATAGAAAAGTCTTTCAGAAGTGCTGCTGGGTTTTGTGCGTTGTTTAGGGGTTTTTTTAAAAGCAAAACTAAAAATTTAAAGAAAGATCAGTACTCCAGTGAGGCATGCTTAAAGTGACAGAATCCTCCTCTTAAGATATTGGAATCTCCCCAGTCTGTGAAAGCCTCCTGTTCCACCAGCATTTCAAGGGATTGGAGTGGACTTTTCACATTCAGAACTATTTCACTGAGTTTACACACTAAAAAAATTTCAGGACAGGTCAAGAGTTTCTTTTTTTTGGATGAAAAGTACAGTTTTTCAGAAGATGACTGTATTTAAACTAAGAAGGTAAATTTGTCATCCTCTAGCATTTGTAACCTGCAATTCAGGGTAGGATAACTTTCTAAACTGAAAATATTAATTAAAATTGTGCAGTCCAAATTAGAGAATGCACAGGAATTTCTGTGTGAAGTACTGCAGCCTGTGTTTCTCAGTGGACTGTATTGCATGACTCTCGTGTTCTTTAGTGATTTCCACAAACCCATTAAACAGTTCTGCAGTGAGACATCTGCACAGGGAGGTTTCTGCAAGCGTCTGCAGGGCCAGGCTGCCCGTGCTTGGGGCTGACATTTTGGATTTGCTCCATTTGAAAGCACTGTTTCGGCTGACAAATGCACATTTAATATGCAAGCAGTGCAAAACTACTAATGTGTAAGCCATCAACCTAGCTTTTGGAATAATCTGAGGAGTTCTGTCTTTGGACAAGCTGCATCCAAGATGGGAATTGGGATATACTGCAACTCATGTCAGTCAACTTACAAAAAAGTATGTTTTCATTTTCAAAGGCTGAGAGAGAGTCTTTGGCTTCTTCTAGGTTTTTCCCCAGGCCCAGAGCATGTTTTTCCATAAGTTACCTCTGTCAGTACTGAAGTCAGACTACCTACCATAAAAGTTGCCTTCTGATTTTTCAGCAGCTTTTGTTCCATCCTGTGGCTGCATCTCTGCTCATACTATTCAAGAACATGCTGTTTGTCACTTAATAAAAATACTAAATTTTTAGGATAGCTTTACTTGTTAGTGTGACCCCTTTACAGTTTAGTAATTATTTTTAGGGAGGTACAGGTTGTCAAGAGAGTTTATCCTCTTCCATTGCCAGCTACCATCGCAAAAATCCTTTTAGCATTTTAAGAGTATTACTTAACTTATAGATAAAGGGATTATTTTCAAGTAAATTATAATTCTCTGAAGATTGTATCCCCTAAAGATCCACGGTTATCTAATCCTTTTTCATTGAGAGATCAAAAATGTGTTGGCAGTTGAAGGATAAAGCACAGCATATAGAGCTGTCAGTGCCTTGCTCCCTTGGGCCTCATGGGAGTGACTGAAAGCTCCAGAACTTTATAACAAGCTGCTAGCTTTAGCATGGTACTTTGTCTGTGCTCTATGGAGGGTACTTTTCTCAGAGCCTTCTGTTCACTTCAGGTAAGTTATTTCTTCCTTTAGATTTCTTTAATGCAGAGATTTTTTTTAAAAAAAGAGATTGCTCAAGAATCGTAAAGCAATCACTATCAGCTATATTCTATTTTGCTGAGAAATAAATGTGTGCAGTTCCTATTGTTAGTATTTATTTCCAATAGGAAAATTTGTTAGTGGTGGGAGAGAGAAGTATAAGATGCTAAAGGTGCTTTTGTTACTCTTTTCCTGGATAGATCACTACAGGCTACAATTTGGAAGATGACCGGTGTGAATGTGTAGCACTTCAAGATTTCAAGGCTGGAGAACAGGTAGTGTGAAGAGTTGTTTACATTATTGTTGCTCCATTAAGTTCTTTGAACACTTGATGACTCCCTAGAAAATTTTAATAAAGCAGTGGTGTGGATTAAACCCTGCTACAGTTGAATTTTATTATGTTGAGCTAATTTTGAGTGAAAATGCTACCAAACTAAAAACATGTACATTTTTCAGAATATTTTCTATCACTTGGTAGACCCCAACTGTAGGAGAGTTTTATTCCTCGTCTTTTATAGAACTAATTGAAATATTTAATCATTGGTGAGTGAACATACACAGTCACCAAGTTTGGTATTCTGGAAGAGCTTAGTAAAAGGCCATATCCAAAGGACCAAAGATAAATATTTTTTAGATTTGTTTGCAATAATGGATTGTAGAGTCTTTTTTTTTTAACAATGGTGTGTGTTGGCTTATGTTTCTTGTTAGTCTTCATTCATTTAAAAGAGGTGAAATGTAGTACAGTTGCCAGTCATTTTAACCCATGCTGTTGTCATTGCAATGCTTAATGGAAATGAGAAAGAACCTAAAAACATACTCCATCCCTTTCACACAGGCATGCATGCATTTACCTCTTCATCCTGAGACAGCAGGAGAGTCTTGCAAAGATGCATGGAACAATTCAGAATCCAGTATTTTGATCAGAACTGCTGAAAAACAAAACTGAGTGTCCAAACTAGTGATGCACTGAAGACAGTGGTTCCAGGAGTGTAGGAAGCTCCTGTGCTGTGTCAGCAGCCAGCCTAAACCCTCAAGTGGAGTAGTACTCCTGACTACTGCCTGTGCAGTCAGCATGGCCAGACAAAGCCTTTGTATATGAAATATCCTGAAATATTTTGTAACTCAATGTCTGAGTTATTACTTTTACTCTATTATTTGCCAGTCTTACAATTTATAATATTTTTATTTTAATTTTTCTTTTGCATTGTTAGCTTTTTTTAAACAAAGAAATGTCTGTCATTTTTTCTTTTTTGAATACATCTTTCCAAAAGTGTATTTATCCTCATTGCTATGCTGAGGTTTACAGTGATTGTATATTTTTGCTCTCAGAATTTGTTATGGTAGTCAAATATTTTCTGTTTTTTCCAATTGTGCTGTGATGAGTTAAAAGGGGTCCACAGTTTTTCCAGAAGTGATCCAATTTATAATTTTCCACAGCTGGCAATGAATGTGTCATATAGCTGTTCTGGCTGCTCTCTCCATTTCAATTATAGAGGGTTCCTATATTTCAATTTTATTTTAGTAGTTTCACTTTGTCTGCTATTTATCAGAATTTCTGTGCAAACTTTAACTGTTAGTGACATCTTTAAAGCACTGTAATTATATAATGCTTCAGTCCTTTAATATACCATGCAGATGTCATTTCTTACAGTTTCAGCAGGAAGAGTGTATGATCCATGCTTTTACTACTAAAAAATTTTAGGCAGCAGAGGTCCACAGAGTCTGTCAAACACTGGCCTGAAATAAAGCAATTCTCACTCTGTTTAATTAGATTTTTTTGTAAAACAGTCTTGGGGCGTAAGAGCATACTGTGTAATCTATACATGATATCTGACTTTTAGTTTAATATGAGATGTATCACAGTAGTTTTAAAACTTGAGAGGGTGAGCAACTCTCTCCTTACCCACTGCCTTAATACACCTAGTCAGGTCACGTGTTCGTCATATGAGTGTAACAGGATAATGTTTTATATAATTCAATATCATACTTAAGCTTGCAGTGCTTAGGATAAATAGCTCATATACAAAATTGAAAGCAGAGAAAGTAAATGGCAGCATTGCTGTTACTGTGTTTTCCTCTGTCAGCTGGAGAGGAATGGAAGCTTGCAGGTATCCAGAGCACTGCTGTACTCTGAGGTTCTGAAGGGAATTCTGTAACTACTGGAACTTTTTTTTCTGATTGACAATTTTGTTATCAAACACAAAATGGAAAATATCCTCTTGATGTGGGAGAATACAGTTGCTACCCTGACCTCTAGTCCCATGAATTTCATTCTGCCTAGCCCTGAGTTAAATACATTCTGCAGGTTATATTTAGGAACTTCTTTTTAAATGTGAATTAAAGTAACTATATGCTCTATAGAAAAGAGTTCAGAGTAAAACAAAAATAAATATTGGCTGAACACAGCTCAGATCTCTCTGTATGATGTACTGTGGTATGTCCATATCTTAAGGTAACATTTAATGAAAGTAAAGTTGATCTATCAGCAGTATAGTTTTGCATGGACATTTGGTTGGGGAAAATGACTCCAGAAACACCATTTTAATGGGCCCTCCTTGACTCTGATTTTTTAGCCTTTAATAAGCCTTTGAAAGCTTATTTCTATATGCTGGTACTTTTTGTCAGTGTGAGAAACCAGAACATTTTTATTTCCAAGTACAGAATAAAATTTTTTTCTTGGCTTTCAAAGTCTTTGTTACATGGATATGTTTACAGATACCTCAAAAGTGTAATTGCCACATTATATACAGCATTTGAGTCAATACCAGAAAACAAAGCATATTTCTTCATATTACCAAATATACCTTGTACTCACAATAGTAACTCTTCTAGAAAATATCTTTCAAATTATGTCAATTTTGTTAGCTGATCTTAAGCTTTTTTCCCCGACCCTTCACTTCTCTTTTCATCCTTCTAGATTTACATTTTTTATGGCACTCGGTCAAACGCTGAATTTGTGATCCACAGTGGTTTTTTCTTTGATAATAATTCACATGACAGAGTGAAAATAAAGCTTGGCGTGAGTAAAAGTGACAGGCTGTATGCTATGAAGGCAGAGGTCTTAGCTCGTGCTGGTATCCCAACGTAAGTAAAACACATTGCCATGGGTTTTTAAAAACATTTCCAAAGTATATAGTGTCCAGTGAAGCATATATGGAGCTCTTTTGTGATAATTTTCTTAGGTGTAATATTTCTCCTGTTTGTATAGCGAATTAAAGTTATTGTAATAATATTTACAGGAGTTCTCTGAGCTTTATTATCATCTAATTTGAACCATATATAAGGAAAAAGCCTTTGCTTTAATAACCATTTGAACAAAAACAGAGCAAAGATTAATTTGAAGCAATCTATGTTTTTACTTTCTTTCCTATCCCTTGCAGACATACTACAATGCTCAGTATGTGAATCACAGTATTTTCCTTTAGTCATTTCAGTCCAGAGGGTACTATTAGGAGCAGCAGACATGAAACATTGCATTTTCATGAATTTATTATGAAAGCTGTATAAAATAATTTTAAGTGTAAAATTGTAGAGATAATAATTCTTTTCAGATACAGGTTAGGGAAGATTTTTCATTTGAGCTCATATTACCTAATTTTTAAAAAATTACTTTTGTAGCAGTGCATTTGTTGTTTACTTTATAGTCTTTTATGTTAAAAATAAGTTTAAAGATATGACAATTGCACTTGTATTTACTGTTGTTGTTTGATTATCTCTTTTATTAGTTCAAGTGTTTTTGCCTTGCACTCCACTGAGCCAGCAATCTCTGCACAGCTTTTGGCCTTCCTTCGAGTGTTTTGTATGAGTGAAGGTAGGATATTTTGTGAAAATAACCTAATTTATGTGTGTCTTGTTGCGGGGATTCCTGTTAATGCAGGAATGGGATAAACATTGATAAAAAACATTAAGACAGGTGATCAGAAAATTGAGGAGTTTAAGTTAAAAATGAATCAATAAGCTACTGAGAACCCCTATCTATGGCCATGCCATCTGAGGGAATATTTCAGTAACTCTGAAAGCATGAGATGATACAATTTTTTATTTCTTTTAATCCTCCAGATTCCTGTGAATGAGTGAGCTTTGGAATTGGATCTCTAGTTCTTAGGTTCCAAAATAGTTTGCAGAACAAGATAATGCAAGACCTAGGGGTTTGCATGCTTAAAATCACACCATTTTAGTCATCACCACTGGAATAATTTATGTATGAAATTGGATTATTCTGTACTGTAGAGGAAATATGGAAGAGACATTTCAAAGTTTAATATTTTCAATATTCTAGC
The DNA here is from genome assembly GCF_048771995.1 of Taeniopygia guttata. Classification (NCBI taxonomy): domain Eukaryota; kingdom Metazoa; phylum Chordata; class Aves; order Passeriformes; family Estrildidae; genus Taeniopygia; species Taeniopygia guttata. The sequence goes on along the minus strand of NC_133030.1, from coordinate 52,468,519 downwards.
AATTTGTGATCTAAATATTCAATATTTTGGTAACTGGTAATCTAAACCAAATTTCGGTATTTGCAGACTGTCTTCCTAGTGTTTCTCTTCTGTTATTTTTATTTGTTGGACAAAATATATGTACATTTAATAAATATTCACCTTATTTTTGCATGTGAATCTTCTCATTAAATGCTCATGTAGCTCCTTGCTGGTTAAATGCAGTTTTGAAGGTTCTGGATGTGACAGTTGTCAGGACAGTGAGAGAGCTCCCTTGCAGTTAGGAGTACTGTGCAGATGATGTGGATTTTTTGTGCCAGCAGGAATACTGAAATAGTTGAGTTTTTGCATGTGGTCTATTTGCTTTCTTTAGTAAAAACAATGTAACTTAATGTCATCCATCTTTTAGACCTTACTGAGAAATTACAATATACTGGAACTGTATAGGGACCTAAAACATCCATCTCTTCCAATTGCCTGATATTTCTGGAAAGTAAATTCAAGAGAAGAAAATTTTAGGATGCTGATGAGGGAGTGAATTTTGGCTTGGAGAGGAAAATATAGCTAGAGAATGCTTTAATTGCGTTTCTCTGGTATATGATTATGCTCACTTTATTTATATGTCTTAAATACTGTTTAAGAAAATGATTTATTGAGAAACTACATGCAAGCTCTTGGTGAAGTTTGTCATAACTGCTTTGCAGTAGTTAAATTTATTAATTAAAACTTAAATTTGTGTAATGTCAAGGAGCTTATTGAATTTTTTTCTGCTCTTGAGTTTTGATGGATGTCTTTTCTGACCACCTGCAGGAAGTTTCTGCTACTGAAAAATATTATCAAAACAGTAGAAAAAAGAATTCCATTGCTATTTGCACACTCTTTGGCCTGTTCCTTTTATTCTCAAAAAGTTCATTGCACTCTTTACATATCTATTCCCTTTCATTTATGAATGATTTTACAAAACATTGTTTCACTGACACAGATTTACGCTGTGTATGAGAAGCTGTGATATCTAAAGTATCTTTATTTCCAGGTGGAGAGAAGGCCCATTTTCTGCTGACCTGAAGACTTTCAGTTGTCTCTTTGAGGCAAATCCTAGAAAAAAAAAAGCAGCATATCTGATAATTCTTATTTGAGGAGAGGGTTATTTTTTGCTAGCTGCTCAAAGATATATGATTGAAAATAAATCTTTCTGCAGTTTGTCAACTGACAAAGTGAATGATGAGATTGTTTTTTAACAGATTGGTTTTATACTTATTGCAGAAGAGCTGAAGGAGCACTTGATAGGTGAGCATGCAATTGGCAAAATCTTCACTCTGGGGAACTCTGACTTTCCTGTTAGCTGGGACAATGAAGTTAAACTTTGGACATTCCTGGAAGCCAGAGCATCCCTGCTTTTGAAAACCTATAAAACAACTGTGGAGGTAAAATTATCATTATGTGTAATTTAAAAGTCTGAATTCTTCTGTGCATTGTGATTGTAGGAAAAGCTATTTTGTCCTCCATCTTATATTTGCAAAATTCAACCTTAATGTTAGTACATAATTCATTCTGTACTTTTTAAGTGCAGAAACAATTTTGCATTATCTAAGTAAAATCAAATAAGATTGCAAAAAAGGAAATTTTGTTAATGTAATTTTGTTAATGTATTTTTCCTTTGATTTTCCAAGTAGAGACTACCTGCTTTTTTCCCTGCAAATAAGATGGGGAATCAGTTTCAACTTGTTGTCTGGTAGTTGCATTCTCAGACTGCAAAGAAATGTGCTTCCATTGCAAATGTATAAGTGAACCTACATGTTGCATGTATTTGTGAAGTAATCTGACTTTGCTTGTCATGCAGACTGATTTGTGTGCAGAAATTTTGGGCTTTTTTATGATTTCATGACAAATTTCACTGGGACTCCTTGAAGACCCCCCCCTCATGTCCATTTGGCTCCCCCTGGAGAGCCTGGTGTCACTTCCTGCTCAGAGAAAGAGATGAGGTGAGGGGCTGTTTTATTGTGTTAGTAGCAGATTTGCTTTTTCTCTTCTAACAGGTTGATAAGTCCTTCCTGGAGACTCATGACCTCACTCCACATGCGATAATGGCCATCAAACTGCGCTTAGGTGAAAAAGAGATCCTGGAGAAGGCAGTGAAGAGCGCAGCTGCCAGCAGAGAGTATTACAGCAAACAAATGGCAGATGGAGCTCCACTTCCCAAGTATGACAAGGGCCATATTGCCTTGTTGGAGAACACTGTGGCAGACTCTAGACTCCCTATTGTCTTGAGAAACCTAGAAGACGTGGAAGAGCAAGGGGACTTAAAGATTGATGAAACCATTGATGCTGAAGTCACAGAGAATGGGTTTGTAAATGGTGAAAACTCTTTATTTAATGGGACCAAATCAGAAAGTGAAAATCTTAGTAAAGAGAAAAGCAACAGAGGGACTGAAGATGCCAAAGAATCTTCTTCAGAAAGTACTGATGAGGTTAAAGAATAGTCCTAAAATTTTACTTCCTTGTGAAATTAAACTAGCTGAAGTTTATCAACAGTGCATTTATGTTGGTGTGTTCCTTTGTTAACATTTCTCTTTCTGCAGAGAAAAATGGTTTTGCTGCTTTATATAAAAATGAATTTTTAAGTTATTTAAAAGATTTAGCATCCCTTTTCAATTAAGATTGCCATCTTGCTTTCAGGCAAAAACTGGGGAAAGAGGTGCCTTTGGAAGATTTTGCAGCCCTTTGTTGAACCAAATGTATTTTCTTCCTGGGGAAGAATTAAGCTCTTCTATCTGCTGTGCGTTTGTTGTTCTGTCACTCTGACTACCGAAATTAAAAGCTTGCTCTGCCTCCTGCCAAGAAAAGCAGAAGGCAGGACTGACTCGGTATTCAGCATGAAGGTAGGGGAGCATTACAGCAGAAAACTGAATGAGAGGATCAGAAACTTGGGAGACTGGAGGAAAACCTGTTTAAAATCAGGTGTGCCAGTCCAGAAAAAGGTAAGGTGGCAACCTTATGATTGGTAGTTTTAAATGTCAATGAGAATCCAAACTGTATACACTTAAAGTGATCTCAGAAGATTTCAGTTTACTTTGTCTTTTGTTTACTGTATAAAATATCTTTCTTCTTCAGTCAGAGTTAGGCTGCTACAATATAACATTCATGAACTTTTAAAGGCTGACTACTTTTTATTTCCAGGCAGTAGTTTTTATTTACAATGTTGGCAGAGCTACTGGAGATTTTGCAAGCAGATAGGCCAAGCCACAGCTTTAAACTGATCAAAGTGAAGTCACGTCCCAGCTTCTTCTTCAGGTATTCACAATTAACTAGAGATTTTCAAAGCTACACTTTTGTCTAAACCATTATTAAAAAGAAAATATTAATAATGTTCTTGTCTGCTACTCCTTCATTTCTGTGTTATTGAATGTAACATTGAATTCACATGGTTACCTGATCTTACTCGGCTTTGTCTTTTGGTTAAGATATTAATTGATCCTGCCTTCCTCAAAGGAAATGGCAAACAGGTTTATGTATTTTTGGCCCAAGTCAAAACCACAGCCAAGTCTGCAGTGGTTTTTGCCATTTAGATTGTGTCTTCATCTGATGCACATTTCTTGCGATACCTCCACAACTTAAGCAGGTCTACTGTCACCAGCAGTTTTGGTCACTATCATAGTTTGTGTTTGAACTTCTAAGTGGAAACCATACAGTCCTAGCACTGTGCAATATCAGAACAAGGGTCATTCCATCGCTTGACTTTGAAATTACCAGCATATTAGGAGGAGAGGAGGGCAGAATATTTTTATTTTGTGGAAAAATTCAGAGGAGTATAAAGTGGTTTAAATCTGTTCTCAGTATTAAGGACTTTGTCTTTTACTTTTGTATCCTTAAGTTCATGATAATGGATAGAATGGAAGGCTTGGACAGTTGTTTTAAACTCAATAGAGGTTGCAAACTGCTCATCTAAGATCAGTTGCAGTAAAACGTCTTTTGGCACATTTGTACTTTTTTTTAACCTTTGCTTCTCTCATACTGCAACCTGGAACATGTGTTTTTGCATCAATCTTTGGTGAAATACACATTTAAGTAGTGACCTTCTTTCAGGTTGTCATAGAAGTTCTGGTGTTCAGCTAGTATCAGTGTGGGGAAAATAGAAAAAATAGTTTTTTAAAAAGTATTTCACTAAGAATGGCATGTTGCCATTGCACCTTGGATATTGCTTCATCACTAACAAGATGCTGGACCAGTATTTTTGTAACTATATGCTGCCTTTGGTAGAATGTTTTGGAATTGTTGTCTTGACAAGTTAAATGTCATACAAGAGTCATTACATTTGGGGTTTTATTAGGACCAATACTCCACTTCTGTTTCTGCCACTTACATTGCACAACATTGTACTAGATACTATGATGCAATTCTGAAACTAGCCTTCCCTTAAAATTATAACTGTAATTCAGAATTTAAATGCTTTGATTGAATCTGATACACTGTATTTTGTTCCAGTATTTGCTAATATCTATGGCTTAGCAAAGCCTGTGGTCTCCACAGGAAAGAATATGTGGGTTTTCTTGAATAAAATATAGTTCTACCATGTCTTCACTAGTGAATGTATTATACAAACAAAACCTCTACCTGCTTCTGATTGCTGTATCTTTTGGGGTCTGTGGGGAGAGGAATATCTGTCCAGGAGTACAGATAAAGATTAAAGGACAAATAGTTGGGGAAAATGGAAAAGGATTCTAGTAAAAGAAAGGGAAAGTGTTCTACTGAGTGCATGGTCAAATTCTTGCTCTTCATCTGTTAGTGTTATTTAGAAAAATATGTTACACACAATAAAAATAGTGAGTAATCTAATTTTGTAATTTGCATTTTTCCTCTATGCATGTAATGGTTCCTTCAGAAGCACTAATCTAAAACTTGAGCTTTTGAAAACTGAGGTGGAAACAAAAAAAATTGGCACTGATGAGCCCTTATTACCATCTGTCAGGAAAACAGACCTTTCAAAGCATTTTAAAGTTAACTTTCTTCATAATGTTTGGTTAAGAGGCTGTTCACACTAATCCCAGGCTAAATGCCAAATCTTGCTTCTGTTTAGCTATCTAAAGTATTCCTGTAAGAAAGACATCACTTGCATTTCTCGGACTGTTCTCCAAAAGCAAAACAGGGGAAAAAAAGCCTTTTGAATTTTACATGAACCTACCTACTGATGAATCATTTCCCTAACAACTTGTAACTAGTTTGGGTCCGTGCCACAAGGTGATGTCCATATTTCCCTCTTGATAAAGTCAAATATACAAAATCGAGCAACAAATGCCAGCCTGAAAAATATTTTTAAAGTGTAAATGCAACTGTAGCTTAAGTGCTGTCATGAGTGAAGGAGAAATGAGAGCCTTCTGGCTGGGGAGGTGGGATGGTTTTTGTTCTTGGCTAGAATAGATATTCTTTGCCTCAGACGTCGTTATAAGGTGGTATGTACAGAAATCTGTGCAACCCAACAGTAGCTGCCTTCTTGAGGCTGATATGCCTTTAGGGAGGAATGATCATCATGGAGTCATGAAACTCACATGATTCAAAGGTATTCTGGAAGATTGAGTTTACAGAATCTTCTCTAGTTCACATGTTTAAAAACAGTGTATAGTATCTACTGCTGCCCCTTCTCTCTCCCTCATTTTATAGAAAGGCCTGTGAAGTAATTATGAAACATCATTTGAAGTATTTCAATCAGACAAAAGAAAGGTGCTCCCAAAATCTGCTTTTCTTTCCTGACTTTAGAGACTGAAACTCAGTCCAGGTCCTCTAAACAGGAGTTTTCAGTGAAAACGTTGCCCTACCAAATTTATCTACCCATCCCTTTTCCTCTAGAACATTTTTAACTGATCCTTGTTGAAGTCAGATATGACCACATGATTTTCACGTAATTACATCTATATTTAATAGTTTCTATCGAGTTTCCTTCTTTGCATGCACTGCATGCTGTGCAAAGTACTGCACATAAATTGGTGACTCATGGTTAGAAGAGCTTTCTTAGCATTTTGTGGGTTCTACATCTATTTCCTAACAAATGCCACAAGTTTGGAAACCATGTGGAGGATTTTTCAGTTAAAATTAAAAAAAAAAAAAACAACTCTCAATCCATAATTAAGAAAAAAGCAAACCACAAATGGTCCTGGTTTCTGGACCTGGTGTAATTTTTAATCATAGGAGATTAAGCTAGGTAGGGGAGGAAACTAAGGAGATGTCCTTTCCTAAGTGGAAAATAGGAGCTGGACAAGTGAAGAGCAGCTAGTTTGTCTGGGAGGCAGGAGTTGTTCTTCTGAAGAATAGGAAGATCAGAAATTATTTCCATAAGTGTTTAAAATAATCTCCAATTAGTTCTGTAATTACTGTGAAATTTCACAATTAGGCAGGGGCTTCACTATGGATCACAAACACGTACGGATCACAGAGTTGTGTTGAACAGGCAGTGAAGAGCAGATCTAAGTGGCTGCTGCCTTGTTGTCAGTGCAGTGCTGGGGTAACCTCAGCGAGTCTGGGTTGGACTTAGTGTTCATTACCTGCTCCTCTGCCATTGTGGCACAACTGCTCAGTGCTGGGGGTTAAGGAAAGGCTTTGCAGATCCAGCATGGAAGGGACATGCTGGAGCCTGAAGGACAAAGCCACAGAGAGCAGTATGGAAATAGAAGATAGTGTATTCAGGTCAGTCACCTGAAACAATGTGTCTAGAATTAGGGACCTGCCTCCATGTGATTTTTTGTGTATAGAACTATTTTATTATTTAAAGTTTATCAAGTACAGAAGAAGCTTCTGAACCTGAGTCTTCTGTCTTCCCTATCTGGAGAAACCAGACAATCATTTTTCAATTAAATCCAGTTCAGACATGGCAAAATAGTTGATGCTGACCACCACATCTTGTGGTGCATCTTTGAGCACCTGGATGTGAATTGGAGTGAAACAGATCCGTAGCCCTTTGAGACTTGACTTTGCTTCTTCAGAAAGGTGCTTAAAATGTGCATGAGTATAGGGGATAGACTTCCATGTGAGTAATGCTGGTTTCACAACTGAGTTGCCATTACTTGAGCACAGATTCAAACACCATCAGAACTAGGTAACTGAACTTAAACAGTGGTATTTTATTTAAGTTTACTGTTTTAAAAAAATGGGCTAACTTGCTAGCCCTGAACACACAAATCAGTTGTCCTTTGAATAGGATTAACAGGGGCAAAAAGCAAATTTCCCTGTAACATCCTATGCATGGCAAGCACCAAGAGTAGCTTCATTCCAGCTTGCAGCCTTGTTTCTGACCAGGTACCTTCTTGTGTTGTGTTCAGCTGGGGCAACCTGCCTGTTCCCTAGATGCATTTCTATCTGTGGAGGAGTGTGGGCTGTCCTCTGGGCCAGTTCATCAGTGTTTGACCTGGTACTGTGGAAGTCAGTAGATTTCACATTGTGCTGCTACCTTGGACCTATGCAAATGGAGCATTCATTTCTTTCTTTTAGCTTTCTTTTTGCAAATGCTGTTTGATTTAAATGTGCTGCGGTTTGTTGTCGTATTCACAGAAGTTGCCTTTTCCTCCTATGTAAGCTGAAATTTGGAAACTGTGTAGGTGTTCTGCATCCAGCAACTGCTTTATGATATGGGTTTAAGGGAAATTCCATTGCCTTTGCTTTATCCCACACTGGTTCACCGCTTTCAGTAATGTTAATGCCTCAGCCAAGGCTCCTAATTTCAGCACTAGTAAGTGGGCTTGTACACAGATTTGTGGTCCAAAGGTATGAATAATGTGCTTTAAAACTGAATCTCCATGCTGAAACAGGCATGCACAAACAACCTCCTATGAACTGCAAAGGAATTTTTAGATTGCCTTCAATATCTATAAGTCCCACTGCCTTGCAGCAATTAAATCAAGTGATTGGATGCTAGGAATGGTTTATTATAATTGCACACAGGTAGTAATTTATTAGGGTGGCTGTTTCTTTTGGCATATGTCAAGAAGGTCAGAGTTTAGGCTTTTTTGGACATTAACCTAGTCTTCTGAAACTCTGAAGTTCCACTTTTTGGTCATTAATTTTGTACATGCTGAGATTGTGACAATTAACCCACTTAATAAAGGTCAAGTTTCAATTTTTTCCAATTTCTGGAACACTTAACTTTATTCCTTCTTGAAAATGGGCAGATACAGAATGATAAATAGTTATTAAATGAGAACGAAGATGTAGTTCTGCTGTCAAGATGCTATTGAATGGTTAGTAACAAAAGGACCAGAACTGCTATGGATTTGAAATAAAAGGAGTAGCACAGATCAAACTACAGGTAAATGAAATAGAAAAGTGTACATCACAGTGAGCTGTTTAAAGTCATTTCTACATACATCCCTGTTAACTTACTCCACCTAAGCTTCTAAATTATGCAAAACCATAATTTGTTCCTTTAATTTTTTCCAATCACACATGTGATTTTTCCCACAGCTGTAAAGCAGCATCGAGCCACAGCTAAAAGGCATAAACAAGCAAAGTGAGTAAGGAAGTGGTGGTGGTGTTTTCAGGTGACCAAAACCTAGTTATACTGCATTCCTTAATAATACCTGGATTTAAATAGCCACAAGATTAGGTAAAAATAAACCCTTGGTTCTGTCTAGTGGCATCAATTCCTAAAGGCTACATTGGCATGATGTGTTTCTTAAGGTATCACTTAAAAATTATTTCTGAAAAGTATCTATCTAAAAGCATATTTATTAATTTTAAATTGTATCATCCATTGAAGAAATGTCTGCAGATGAATAAGAAGTAGTAATTTGCTGTGTTAATAAAATCATTGCACCTTTAGTAGTATGTCAGCACTGAGTGATGCTTGAAAGCCTGTTTTTCACATTAATTTTTGAAGTTTTTAGGTATTGACTAAGACAAGTCCTCCTGGAATATTACAGCAGGAGTTTATAGGTCGGTGCTAAACACTTCAATGCAAGAATGACACACAAATCCTTCAAATTATAAGAAGCTGTGGAATTAAAATAATGGTGTTTCCTGTGTAATTTTTTTTCATTAAGCAGTGCAAGTACTGCTACTCAAACCTAAGAAATGGTGATATCATTTTCTCAAATTCTCAGTCCTGTGCTGCTGGGCACATCAAGTACAGGGATACAAACTGTCCAGCACTATTAATGTGCAACAATGTAATTGCACAACATTCGTATTCAAATGTCATCATTCAGGATTAGATTAAATTATTTCCCCCTGGAAAAAGAGTGTGGCTTTTGATTTTAAAATGCAACACAGTTTGGCATGATGTGGCTTATTTTTTCACAGGAGAGGTCTAGCTGCTGCCTTAAAAACTCTTGCCTTGTCCCCAGAGGTTCTTCACACATGCACACACACTCTTGAGGTACTCCCTGCCCTTTCTCCCTTTGAGAGGTGTTATTAACCTCTGCTAATGCTGTCTAAATGCTCACTAGCTGGTAGCAATACTTGTGGGACAGATGATTTAAAGCCACTTGATTCAAAACATTTTCAGCTAAAGCTAAGTAATCATTTCAAGTGATCAAATATCATCTGCTGCGAGAAGCAAATACACAGCACAATGATAGTTATCGAGCTTACTCTCAGCAAAGCATGTTAATCTTTTCTTCAGATTTTACTTTTGGGAGTAGTAATATCCTCTGACAGGACAATTCACTTATCTTCAGCTGAGTTTTCAGAAGCAGCAGCATTTTTCCTCAGCAAAATTAGGTTCAACAGGTCGAATTTCAGCCTAAAATGATGTGCAGCCTTGAGATGGACCTCTCCTGCTTTGCAGCGGGAGAAATTAGCTAGTATTTTCTTTCTCTTTATTAAGAAAGCTATTTTTATCATCCATATTGGGCAAATGTATAAAAATAGGCAAGTTTTGTATCTTGGCAGAATTAAATGAGAAGTATGTATGTCTTTTTTTCATATCCTTGAATATCAAAGCAAGACAAGCCTATTTAGGAAGTAGAATTTTATTGCTTAACATATATTTGCATCCCGCAGTGAAGACATTCACTTTCATGGCACGTTTTCTCCCAATGGTTCCTAAATGCCTTGCAGCACTCACAAAGCTGAATTTTTGCAGTATTTTTCTGAGATGAAGAAGCATTATTATGTTTTCTGACATGAAGAAGGGGCTGCAATAGGGTGGCAGAGCCCGAATCTGTAGTTCTGGTCGCAAGAGTGGGTTACATTTCTAAGTTCATCTGAAATAGTTTTGTGAACAAACTACAAGATTGTTTCTAGAAAGAGGAAAAGAGATGTGCCTGGTACTTGTTTAGAACAAATGTTTACTAAAATAAGCAGTTCCTCTTTATGAACAGAAGATCATTAAGTGTTGGGATTTTTCTCCCTAGCTATATATTGAGGGAAGAAAGTATTGCTGTGACAGCAGTGCTAAGCCTCCCCCAAGGACAGACTGGGATCCACAGGTGTAATTTTACCTGTTCCGATCTGGCATCTTCCCTGAGCTTGGTCAGTGGTGGCAAATGCAAATAAAGTATTAACCTGGAAAACACTGAGAAACATCCTATTTCCAAGAAAATACAAAGAGTCAAATACAGACAATGAAGTCCAGGTGAAGTCTCTAAATGAGAGAGCCTCTAATGACTCTTTAAGGTAATGGCTAGTTGTGATACAGATATATGAAGTAAGAAAAGGTATTTAGGGAAGGCAGATATATGAAGTAAGAAAAAGTATTTAGGAAAAGGCATAGCTGGTTGATTTACTGATAAAAATGTTCTCTTAGGAGCGTGTTAGTCTAAACTGCACAAATCTGCAGGAAAGGGTGAGATTTAGTATATCTTCCTCATGAAAAACACTGAAAGCATTTGATCTGTCAAAACATCCTATTTTGATGTTTCAAGGCTGATTTGTTAAAGAAAAAAAAAAACAAACAACTGGACAATTACATGATCTCTGTATTTCCCTACATGTTGTTCAAGCATTTAATAAATTACTTATGTATATAAGTAATATAAGAATTTGTTGGTCATCTTCAAATTTAGCAAAATTATGGAAAGCTCAGAGATTGCTGAGTCCCATTAAAATCACCAGCCAGGTAGTGCCCTGCTTTAGGGACAGACCTCTTCATAAGCTGATATGTTACTAGCAGAAAATTCATGATGGAAACAGGCCAAAACACAGTTCATGGACAGTCATGAGAGTCAGAAGAAATCTATGCCTTGTTGATAAAAGCAACTTAAAATTTCAACCCTGCTTTGGGTTTGAAATGACCTTTTAAGAGTATAAGCTTGTATGATTCTCTGACTTCAACCCTTTTCTTTGAAATCTTGAAGTCAAAGATTTGAAGAACTCAATACTTATCAGCTTTTTGTCCTCTGGTGCAAGCGGTCAAGAATGCATTTTGCTGCAAACTGAAGAACAAACTTGAAGCTGAACTATAAAGTTGCTCTTTAGACCAGCTGCAGTTCCATTCATCCTCCTTTACTTAGGGGAACCAAAGGGAGTCTGAAAGGCAGAGAGCCACAGACTGATCCCACAAAACATAGTTAACCACTGACACTTCATGCTATGGCAAACAAAACAAGAATCCCACCACTCAGGAGGAGCCTGAGAAGGCTAAAAGTATTGGTCTCAATGCTTCAGATTTCTGTTAAAGGAAATAGGCAAAATTAAGATGATAATTGGCCCTTAGTCCTAAGATTACAAACAAATTTGAATTGAGGGGGGAAGGTAGAAACTTATTCCATGGGCAAATAATTATGTGGTTGTCAAAGGAGCAAGGTTTTTGCATTGCTTTTGATGCTTTTTCTATGCATGGCAGAATGAAAGTTCAGTGGTTTGGGCTGGATTTCCTACATTCCTCAAAAGACCAGTTAGACCAACTCTTTGATAATAGGCTCATCAGTTTGGCAATAGGGAGCTTGAGGAAATGTGCATAAGTTTACCTCCTATTTTATTTTCTTTGACAACCTTTTTCTTGAAGATCAGAGCATACTTACAATTTTTATAGAATTCCTAAATCATTAGGCTTACCACATATGCTTATAAATGGGTTTTGTAGTCTGTTCAGTTTTTTCATATGCTGGGTTTATGTCAGGTAAACTGGAATAAATACAGGCTCCTGACTCCCACCTGATTATTAATATCCCCATGAACACTTGCTGGCAAACTGAGTTAACTCTCTATGACTTAAAGTAGCCACTAAATAAGATAAACTTACTTTTCAGCTTTTGGTCCTTTCTGGTCTAGTTTCAAGAGTTTCAAGTCAAATGCAGCATATAAGTGATATATCAGCCTTGGTAGAGATTGATATGGTTGTCCATCATCTTCAGTCTTCTTGGGCTCCTAGAGAGTACAGCTGCTTTGGTCAGCTGGGATTTGGCTACAGTTTAAAAAAATGAAGGAGGATGTGCCCAGAGCAGGTGCCACCAAAAGTTGCTGTGAAATAATACAGACAGAACAATAGTAATGAGTCAGTTAAAACCTCAAACATAGAAATGTTAAACCTAATAAGCCTAAAAATCTGAAGTGTGTCAATTTTCCTGTTTTTTGCATCTGTTGGTTTTTTAAACATCTTTCATATTTGCAAGATCTCTAAAGACACCCGTGCCCTTTCTGGTAACAGGATAAATACGGTACTTACTGGAATGAGATCTCATTTTGTTCCATTTCAAACCAAATAAGTGTGCTTTAGAGATCATGGAAGTCTGTAAAGGGATTTGCCTCCAAAGCTAACAAGCCAGCCATGGAACAAAGGGAGAATAGCCCTAGTCTGAAGTCAGCAGTCACCAAAATGCAGTGTGTTGGCATTCCGAGTGTCAGTTTTCCCTTTTGTAAAGCATTCTGCAGTGTTCCTGAGCAAATATCTCATGTTGTGGTGCAGACCTCGACCTTTGCACCATTCTTTTTCTCCTCAAATTGACATTCAGAGGAAATGGACAGCATGGAGTCTTTGCTGCATCATTCTCCATAGCTGCATACAAGCATTTTCAAAAGTACTCTGTGTTTCTGGTCATAGGAGTCATAGGACAACACTATTTCATTAGTAAATGCAGAAGGACTTGGTGTTAGCAAAATATCAGGCCAGAACCTTGGACTTGTGCTCCAGATTATCCACTGAGCTCACAGCAGGGAGCAGCTGACAAACTGTGCCTCCAGAAGTGCCTAACTTCGGACATGACTGAGCCAAGCTCGCAGGGTATGTGCATCCCCAATTGCAGCACAAATGCAAAGCCACCTTGCTCTCTGAGGGATCTGGAAAATAAAAAAAAAAAATAATTAAAAAAAAACAAAACAGAACAAAACAAAACAAAAACCCAACAAAACATAACACCCCAATTCACAAACTGTTCTGTTGTGTTTCTGCCTGAGTCTCATCAGGCACTAGCTGGTGCCACTTTCAGAGCACTATTTCTTAATTCTCTCTTCTTCACTTCATACTTATCTCACTTTAGAGAGTGTGAAATTTTTCAGTTCATTATGTTCTGAACTGTTATTTAATTGAAGCCCCTAATGTTCAGTCAGTACACACTGCACACAGTCATTTAAAATATTCCAGCAGTGCACATTTTTTATAAGTGCTTCAATTGGAAGTGATCAAGGTTTGAGACTTCCAGCCTATAAAGGCTTCTGCTGTGGAAATGTGAAGTGCTACTTTCAATAATTTCAAACTGCTTCCTAAGCAGGCCTTCTGTTCTGACTCTCTTAAACTGCAGCATAATTTCTCAGCATGGTTTATGCCCAGAACCTTCATTTAATGGCTCACACAGAAAGGAGCAAGTTGCAGGATTTGATGAGGCCCACTAGCTGTGGAGCATGGTGGGAAGCCTTGCTTTCTGAACAGAGTGCTGGGTGGGAGATTTTTGTTCTGCTCACCCCAACTTGTCCAGAGCTGCTGGAACAGAGTGACTGCCCACACTGCCCTTTTTTCTGCATGGTGTGTGCCATGCTTGCAGCTTTGTCCTCAGCTCCATGGGACCTGCTGTGACTGAAGTATGAGCATAAAGAGTGTCTCTAAATGGATTTTTTCCAGTGACATGCTCTGAAACTCCAGTTTTGTAAGGTGGAAAGCACCTAGAAGAAACTAGGGTGAACCATGGCATCCTAGGAGGGCAGATCACGGCCAGCTGCAGTGTCACTGCCCTGGAGTGAAGCTGTGGTGCAGAGAAGGTACTGCCCAAGGGTGAGGTACAGCCCTGCAGCTCCTTAAAGTCTGCTCTGCCCATATTTTGGACACAGCTGCTACCTGTGACAACACAGACTGCAAGCTTGCTTTTCTTCCCTTTTCCACAAGCTTTGTGTAGATGACAAAAGGAACTGTGCTGGGATGGTTGTCCTCCATCTTCTTGAGCCTGATTCTGTGCAGCAAAGGAAAGGCTCTGCTTGTAAGGGAGAGAATGAAGCTCACCACTTTCCTTCTCCTGCTGCTCAGAGCAGATTATACACAGGAATCACCAGCTGTCTGTTGTTGTGGGACAGGCTAGTGGCAGTGGTAGATGAAGAGTCTCCACTACTTTTCATTGTTCAAATTTAAAGCTGAAGAGGAGTCAGAGATTCCAGTTTTATTGAAAATGCTTGGTAATCTCTAGTAATGACCTAGTCTAACTAAAGAACAAGCACTTGTTAAAGGTCATTTTCCAAGTGCTGTCATCCTCTACTCTAATTAATATCAACCATGTATGATGTTGGCAGTGGCTTCAAATATTTTAGCATGGGAAGACTGGACTTCCAGTGACATTTTTAATGAAAAAATGTAAATCATCTCTTATGAATGCTGTAATCAAGGTATTCATTAGCTAACCCTGGACTGCAGAGGAAAACCTACAGAAATGAGCTGTGAATCTTGGATAATATTATAGAAATGAGAAGTCTTCCAGACATAACCCAGTAAGCTGCTATCAGTTAGGAACATGTCTAAAGGGGCATGGTTCAGGTAGCCAAAAAGACCACAAAAATGACAAATGAAGCACAAGGAGGCAGAGTTTACACAACTGATTCTTAGTGAAAATGTAGAACAAGTAGCTCAGGAATCTGCAGATTAGGGAAACTGTTGAAGATCTTTATCCTGATCCTTTAAAAAGATTGATGAAAGCCCTGAAGCATGAGCAGATACTATTATGTCTTTTCCAAAATTCACTAGGAGTAACCACATCAACTCTAGATGTATATCCTGAGGCAGGAAGGGTTCACTAGAACACTGACCCTGAATCCAGTTACCTGGCATATGTCCATAATGTGCATTTGTCCAAGACAAAGGCATCCAATGTTGATACATAGGGGAAAATGGTGATTCTATTGCTATTCTTGGCAGCTTGTTTCAATATTTGATGACTCTCACTTTCAAAAACAAAATTTTCCTATTGCTTCAGGTCCTAATGGTAGATTTAGAACTGCTTTGTTTTGCTGGATGCAAAAACTCTCTCTCTAGTCCCTGGAAATTTCCCTCTGTGAATATACTTGTAAGGAGTAGTCTAGTTTACCTCCCAGGCTTCTTCTTTTGATGAGAGAGGCAGAGAAGGCCTTTTGCTCTAAGTTTCCTCCAGCCTGAAAGTGATTTTAGGATCTCCCCTCTTTGTTCCTCTAATTTTTCCATACTCCTCAAATATTTTTCCACTAGAATATATATGGTTGCTCATAACACCAAAGCTGTTTATGGTGGTATTTCTCTTTTTGATTGCCATTTTTCCTGGTCAAATATCAAAGTCCTTTAGTAGTCCACTTTGTCTTAATGCTCCTTGGCACTTCCATTGAGTTCCACGCTCATAATTTCAATCGCTGCTATTGATGATACCATTTCCACAGTTCACAGGTGGAGCCTGTATTCTGGTTTCTTGATATCTGGCTTTGAATTCAAGTGCATTAAAAAGTTCTCAGGTTACATGAGAACTTTTAACAAGTATTTTGAACAAGAATGTAAGAGCTTTGTGATTATCTTAACTTATAGTGCCTGCATTTGTTATGTCTTCTTAAATTCTTTCTTTTTTAAGATGAATTTTCTTATTTTTATAAGTCCAGTGTTGGTGGATTTTTAAATCTCCTGAAGTTCATGTGCTGCATGCCATGATCGTACAAGAAATTCTATAGTCAAGTTTAATGTCTCCTGGAATATTTTTACTTGCATAGATAAAAATAGGGACATGTTCTCCAGTACATTTTCTTGGAACAGAGATTGCTAAACTCCACACTTTTCACATTTAGTCATAATTTCAGAAAAACAACAGAACATAACTTCTTTGTGAAGTTCAGCTCCAAATTCAGTTTTCCCAATGAAGCAAAACCTTATATCTCTGGGTACTTTCTCTTTTTACTGTACAGGACAAGGACTGCACAGAATGAGTGGTTTTGGCTTTTGTTAAATGTCTTCATGCTCAGAAGATAGTTTGTACAACCATTCAGTAAGGAAAACCAGGGATCACCTGCACCAGGCAATTCTTGAGGTAGGAATCTCCCAGGTATGATCCAAAAGAAATGCCTCTGCTCAGGCCATGTGAGGCCAGAGATGTTCACAAACTGTGTCAGTGCTGTAGAGTTTATTACCAGGGTCTGTGCAAGCCTTCACAATCATAAATCATAGGATAAATCATTGATCATAAATCATTGGGTTGTTAGGGACCTTAAAGATCATCTTGTTCCAACCAGCTGCCATGGGCAGGGACCTTCTATGAGACCAGGTTGCTGAAAGATGCATCCAACCTGGCCTTGAACACTTCCAGGGATGGGGCACCTGCAGCTTCTCTGGGCAACCTGTGCCAGTGCCTCACCACACTCACAGTAAAGAATTTCTTCCTAATTTCTAATGTAAACCTGCTCTTTTTTCAGTTTGAAGCCATTCCCCCTTGTCCTAGTAAACAGTCCCTCTACAGGTGACTTGTACAGGTACAGATGCCTCTCTTCAGGTACTGAGAGCTTCAGGTTTCCCTGGAGCTTTCTTTTCTCCAGGCTAAACACCCCAGTTCTCTCATTCTTTCCTCATTAAGGAGGGACTCCATCCCTCTAATCATCTCTGTGGGCCTCCTTTGAATTCACTCCAACAGGCCCACATCCTTCCTATAGTGTGGCCCCAGACCCAGATGCAGCACTCCATGTGGGGTCTCCCAAGAGCAGAGTCAAGGAGAATCACCTCCCTCCACCTGCTGGCCATGCTGGTTCTGGTGCAGCCCCAGATGTGGTTGTCTCTGTGGGCTGTGTATTGAAGTTCACTTGCAGAAAAGACTGCGGTCATGAGTGACCTGAAGTCACGCAAGAAAGAGTAGGATCTGATCTGGGTGATACTGCCAAATGACACACATGAGGAGCAAAGGTGTAGCCCTGCCACCTCTCTCCATCCTTACTCAAGATTTTCATGTCCTCTGTAGTTCAGACAATTTTTTCTCAATTCCTCCTGCATTTTCATCCAGCAACTCTACTGTGTACCTGCCCTCACAGATGCCGTAGTCTCTGTCCTTCACAAACGTCCTTCACACATATCCCACGCAGAATCCAAACACAAACCCAAGAACTTAAGTGATTTAAAAGTGTGAAGCATTTCCCAGTTTACATAGACACATGACACACATTTTGGTGTGCACACATAGATGCCAGCTTGTAGCAGCTTCTTGTGATGTTGAAAACACACACTGATAAAGTTTTGCAAACAGGTGGGAAAAGAAAATGTAGCACTGGTTATTTGTATTGAACTGTTGCTGGAGGCCATGGCAAGCTGGCAACCTGTCACACTAGAACAAAATTCCAAAGAGCTCATAGCCTCATGGTCTGTCATTGTTTTGTGTGAACACTGACTCCACTCTTCCAAATCCCAATGGCAAGTTGGCTAGTGAGAGGTGTAAAACTCTGGAAGAGAAGATTTCTAAACAAAAGACCACAACTCTTTCCAGTGTATTTGTCCTTTTAATATCTAAAACCTCTGGTTCATGCTATAAACATAATGAGCTAATAATCTTCCCTATGAGGATGCATTTGTATCAGAAACTTGCAGTGTTTCTCTAAATTACAGATCTGTATAGCATTAAAAAAAAAAAAATCTTGGAAGCAGTTTGATCTTTATTTGGCTAGGATCACACAGAAACAATATTGGCACTGTGAGATTAAAATTTCTCCCTACTTTCCTCCAAAGCATAAACCAAACTGGAGTCCATTGTAACTACCTTGTGTCTGAATCATAGAAGCCTTACTATGTGGTTACCTTGGAACAGCTACCCTAATTCTCAAGATGGATGGCATGCTTACTGTACCAAGATTGCTCAGGAACCTCTGGATTAATAAATCTGATTCTTAAGATTCTGCTTTTCATATCTATTTATAATCCCATTCATAAACTCATAAAGTTGCAGTTTAAAGTCTGCTGTGTTTCCTGATCCCACTGCCTGTACCTAGGACTTGTTTCCCCAAACTCTGTTGCTGTGGATGTGGACAGCCAGCTTCTTCTGCTGTTGAAAATGGGAGTCTTCTCCAAAACACCAAGAATATTTTGGGAGACACCTCTTGTCTTACATGCTACATTTTAAGCCTGAGTCTGGTATCACAGTAAGAAGGGAAAATATGGTCAAAATGCAGTGAATGAATGCATATATCAGCACTCTGTACTTACAGGTGAAATTAAAGGAGAAATGCCCCATGAGCTGTGCCATGCCCATACTGCCTTTGCTTAAACTCCTTCTGCTTTCACACTGCTTTGAGCATCAGAATTTGAGCTGATTTATGGAGAGAGAATTCCACTAAAATACACATTTTTACATTGAGTGACAAGCTTGTGTACTCCTCCCTAGCAGATACATGTAAAATCCAGTTGAAATCTCGGTTGATATCCCTGTTTGGTGTGTTGTTTTGTTTTGTTTTAATGTGCAGATTCCAGTAGACCCCTTCGGTCATACAGCCCTGGAAAGTTTTAACATCTGTAAATGCCTGAGCTGCCCCAGGTCCAAGTTGCTTGAGAGGTGCTGAGTGATGCTGAAACAGTATCTTGCCGTGGCTCAGCTGATGAAATTACCATGGTGTGTGGAGGTGGTACTGGCCAAGGGCAGGACCCGCAGTGATAATCAAGTACCTCAACTCTTCCACCGCTCTACTCTGTGACCTCAAGACAGGTGTTCTGTTTTCCTGTGCAGGCTTCTCCACCTGTAAAGTGACATTTTGAGCTAAATGCTTTGAGAGTGACAGACACTGTCCAAACTTTTTCTGGAAAAACTGAGCTAATTTGGTATCTAGGATGTAGTAGAGTCAATCCCTGTTTGGTAATATGGAGTAAGACAGCACTGGTAATACTGGGAAAGAAACACTCTTGAAATCTCTGCAGTTTCTTCTTGTAATAGGTGAGTTTTGGCTTAAAGCTGCAGTGCCAGTTCATGGAATGAGTGAGAAATGCATCTGTTGAGATATGCCCTAAACTCCTTCCCACAGGAAAATGGGCAACGATGTTTGTAGCCACTTGTGAGTCACAGAGCCATGTACCACAGCAAATCATAGACCCACTGACAGGCTGGCACAATGGTACTCTGTGCAGAGAAGGCACTGTGGACCTGCATTTCAGGAGGTTTGTCCACTTCCCCTGCCAGCCCAGTCATGAAGAGCTGTGGGTATTTGAAAACCTTGGCTAAAACCAGGAGCACAAATGTTGGGGCTAGTCATTGTGGGCAGGATGACTTCTGAGGAGCCATGGTAGTTCTCCAGCCCCAGCAACATCTTAATGCAAACAAAACTAGTGTTTCTAATCACAACACTGGCTTTTATCTGAAAATAATTAGCTGAAGAAAAATAAAACCCCTTCTGTCCTTGCAAAACTATGAGGGAAGGAAAGTGCATCTAAGATTGCTTAAATGAAACAGTGAGGCTCAGAGGAACCAGAGACTTCTGCTTGTATGTTGCATTCCTTACTCCTGAGACAAGTTTATGAAGGAATGGAGTGTCTTTAATCATTTAATTTGGCTAATTTAAAACTACATATGCATAATTTATTTACAGAGAGGTAAAACCCTCTAATTTCTGCATTTATTATTGTAACACACAGTATTAGAGTGATTTTTTTTTTACTATTGCAATCTGCACACTGCCTGAGAGTGTTAGTGCGCTACACATCATGCCTGAGTGAGTGTGTTTGAGGGGGTTTGAGACTCCAATTCACATATACTACCAGCCATAAATTATGTACTTAACTTCCATTTATATACAAAGGAATTGCAGAAATTATAATATGAATTAATTTATAGGCCTTTCATTCCAAGACATTGTTTTATGCCCTTTGAAACAAAGGGCATAAAAAAAAAAAAAACAAACCAAAAAAGGGTGTTCCTTTTCCCACTCTAGGGGGGTTCAGTTTTGGTAATATTGCAATAGCGCCTTATGTTAAAAGTACATTTGGCTCATTCACAGCAAAACTCGGGGAACCAGCCTTGTTGAAACTATCTCCAAATACAATTTATGCAATCTATTCATGTAAGTGGGACACCATTTCTAATTCCAGCTCATGGGAATTTAATTGCCAAGTTTGAACCTTTGTCAGGATACCTATCATTTTTCAAGGACTTCATGGATAGAAAAATAATTCAGTGAGGTCCAGCTCTTTTACAGGGCTTGACAACTATTCTGACCTTCTCAGAGTGTAAGACGTGAGAGCCCCAAAAGACCTGGCTGAGGCAAAGTGAGAGAATAGATTCCAGGGCTGCCTCATTCACAGGTACCTTTAAATTATATTCCAGCCTGACCCAAAAGGTTTCTGCCATGTAAGTATCACCCCACTCACCTTTAGATATCTGAATTTCCCCTCATTCCTTTGCTGACCTGGGCTGTACTTTGTGCAGCCAGCTTCACTGAAGGCATTGTGTGTCCACCATAATGCCTCTCATCACTAATTCACAGTCCCTTGGCATGTATGAAAGCTTAAATTATTTCCTGCAGTGTGCATTAGCTTGCACATGTCTACACTGAATTTCATCTTCCATCATGCTGTCTGGTCAAGTCTTTCTGGAACATGTCGTAGCTCCCCATAGTCTTGAATAACCTAAAAATTTCTGTGTCATCCGGACATTTTGCTAATTCACTATTTACATACCTACTCCCAGGTCACTAAGAAACATCTCTTACTACAAACTTTGGGCTGACAGACATAAATTCTTAATGTGTATTGAAGCTATGAGCCAATCTAGGGCTATTTCTTAGTCTGATATATTCAAATATCGAGCTTTTAATGGCTTATCAGTAGGTGTTGAAGGCAGTGAAATCTGTGACAGCATTGCAGGTTCTGCTTGCTTCAGCTGGGGTTGCTATCGGAGACAATGGGGCTGGCATTCTGCTCTCCTGGATGAGAAACTCTTTTCTAAATCTGCATGGGATTTGAGCCTCTTCCATTCTCTGTATTTTTCCTGTGCAGGAAAGATGACAACTCCCATAGGCAGCAGCAGCTACTCATGGTGCAGAAGGAGAAATATATGTCTCTGTTCTAGGAAACTGGGTTGACCTATTCCCCTGGAGCTGGTTGGCATAAGAGGAGGAAACAGGAGCTGACAGAGAGCAAGACCATGCACAGGGGCGGGAGTAAAGATGTGGGCCAGTCCTGGCTGTTGTTGAGCCCCCACCAAGGTTTTCTTTGCCAGCTCTGCTTGTGTGGTTACTGATGTGCCCCTCACAGTGGGGCTCTATCTGCTCTCCTTAGAAATACTGAAGGCAATATACAGTGATGTGGCTCTTTTTCCCAAAAATGGGTGATGGGCCAAGTACAACATAGCAGTGTCTGACAGTGTGCCTTTGGAAGAATGTATGGTGTGGCCTCATCCTTTTGCACTTCAAGAGAATCATTTAACCCACCTGGTTCCTTACACATCATTGTAGAAACTCTCTTTTGCTTTGTAAATATTTTCTGTTTCTTCTTAAGCTATTAGGAACATATGTCAGTACTTGTGACAAAGAGGGAGATTCTGTAGGCTATAGGCTGCTTTGGAGGAGAGGACAGGATCTGAACAATTAAGGGAATGTAGGAAGAAATGTTGGATTTTGAAATTTTAATAAGTAAATTTTACAGAGGAGGGAAAATCTCCTTTTCTCTTTCCCTTTAAAATAATCTCAAATGATATAACATATCTGAGGGTTGTTAGCTCTCCTGGCAATGCCAGCACCACCCTGAAAAGGTTACCACTGGTGTCTGAAAGGTATATCCAACAGCAGCAAAGAGAAAACATGAGCTGAACACTCAAACAATGAATGGGTGCCACTAGCAATGCTGCTTTGTTGGCAGCAATAGAATGATATCAGAAATATTTGTCATTCCAGAGTATATGCAGGCTCAAGTATATGAAACTGATTTGTATTATGGTCAGCAACACTTATGAGGTTATCTTTGCAATCAGAAGGGAAAAAAGCTTTTAATTACAAGTAATATCAAGCTGGGGCAAATCCTGTGCTTGATCCTGTACTACTGCTCTGGACTTCTGCCTGGTTTGGATACTTGTTTCTGTCTGTTTCCTCATGAAATCTCTTCCTGAACTGGATGTTTTTGGTAGAATCACTTTTGCAAAAAATGATGGAGAGCAGAGAAATAGTTGTCTCTCATGCTGAGCACACTTGGGAAACACTGCTCTGCCCACAGCCCCTCCCTGACCACAGGGAGAAGACCACAGACCTGCACAGGTGCCTTTGTAAACCATCACTCATTCCTACCGTGGTCAGGCACCAGAGTCCCTCAGCCACCAGCTCAGACCTCTGGTGTGCTGGTGAAACCAGCAGCATAACGCCCTCCTGCTGTCCCAGCAGCACATCAGGTACAGAAGGAGATAAAATCTCTTTTTCCATCTTGTCAGCACTCCTGTATGAAACAATGCTTGTGTGATTGCCTTGCTGTGGTGCCCTTCTTTCCACATGTGGGCTGTTTCCCCTGGGAGGGGGCTGTGCTGCAGGTGCAGTGAAGGCACCTGCTTCCCCCAGAACCTCTGCGGTCACCTGGTTTCCAGCCTGGAGGCTTTGGCCAGCTCTGCCTTTGGGTACATCATCTCCCACATCATCCCATACCTCATCACCCTCTCCACTCTCTTCCCCGTCCTCCAGCTTTTCTTCTCCCCTTCTGCCCTCAGCCACCCTCCAGTTTCCTCCCTGCCCCTCCAGCCATCCCTGTCTGCATTCCTCTTGTCTGCTCTGTTTGCCTCCCACCACAGCATCCCACAGACTGTGCCTCCTGCAGATGGACTTGGCCAGTTACCCATGCTCTCCATGGGGCACTGGCTCCCAGCGGGCATCAAGGGCCCTTTTCCTCCTCCTCTCTTTGAGGTGATTTCCAGCTCCTGGGGGTTCCATGAGCACTGCAGCAATCCTAGGGAGCTGGAGTTCAGCTGTGCATCCCTCCAGAAAGATGTTTTTTTTGAGGGCAAGGCAGACAGGGGAGACAGTCTGAGCTTTGCCTTATTAAAAAGGGTCCTTGGGTTTTAGGGCTGTGCATGAGGTGGTGGGAAGGGGAGCAAGGGACAGCAACCCTGTGGAACAGGATGCACACGAGGCTCCAGTCTTTTTGGAAGCTGTGGTTTCAGGTACGAGCTGAGCCATTAAGCAAAGCTGCCTCCAGCACTGCCCTGTCAGAGCAAGGAAAGGGGGCCAGCCCCTGCTCAAAGGCAGCATAAAGTCCCTTTGCTTTGCTGGTGCTCTGGCCAGGCCTGCCCTTACTTGCTTTGCGGAGGACTGTGAGCCCTGGGGGAGCGCAGCACTGAGGGAACCCAGCCCTTGGGGGAACCCAGCACTGAGGGGAGCCCATCCCTGAGGGGAGCCCAGCACTGAGAGTAGCCCAGCACTGAGGGAACCCAGCACTGAGGGGAGCCCAGCACAGAGGGGAGCCCATCCCTGAGGGGAACCCATCCCTGAGGGGAGTCCAGCGCTGAGGGGAGCCCAGCACTGAGGGGAGCCCAGCACTGAGGGGAGCCCAGCGCTGAGGGGAACCCATCCCTGAGGGGAGCCCAGCACTGAGGGGAGCCCAGCACTGAGGGGAGCCCATCCCTGAGGGGAGCCCAGCACTGAGGGGAGCCCAGCACTGAAGGGAGCCCAGCACTGAGGGAACCCAGCCCTGGGGGGAACCCAGCACAAAAGGGAGCCCAGCCCTGGCGGGGCCCAGCACTGAGGGGAGCCCAGCACTGAGGGAGCCCAGCACTGAGGGGAGCCCATCCCTGGGGGAGCCCATCCCTGAGGAAGCCCATCCCTGAGGAAGCCCAGCCCCGGGGCTGCGCGGTCCCAGCACCGGGAGCTCTGCCCAGCCCCTCTGCCCCACGCAGCCGCGGAACCCGGCCGGCTCCCCCGGACCCCGGAGAGCCGCACCGGGGCTTGTTGAGGTTTGTTACAGGAGGAGGAGTTTCTCCCTTGACATTTTCACAGCTCGGGAAGGAACAGGAGGGATTGATGACTCTGAGCCCAGGAAAGACAAAGAGGTGATACTGCCCTACTGGGCTTTGATAAACCCAGGCAAGCAGCCACCACTTGTTCTTACAATCCCTAACTCCCACATATGCATGAGAAACGCTATTGTGGGGTTTTTTCAACATTACCGCATACTTATTAACTGACGTGCTTTTGTTTTCTATCAAAAATCTTGTTTCTAAACCTCTCCTTATAACTCACCACATAGACGCACACACACACTAATTTTTCTGTCAAAGAAATCAGTACTGTAACATTTGAAGGGGAAAGTAAAAGACCATTTTAAACTACTTTTTTTTCTTTTCACCATTTTCTTTCACCAAATTCCTCTTCAGCTCTTAATTTCACAGACATTGTGCTCATTTTCAGTAGCCTGCAGAGGTCTGTGGAGGTGTGATTGGGGAAGCTTCTGCTAACAAAACCCTCTTCATTTTTTTCTCATAAGTGCAGTGTTTGCACCTTGCAAACCTGACACTCGTACTGAGGCACAGATTTGTAAAGGTATTTTGGCATCTCCCTCCCAGCAAGTCAGACTTGGAGATTTGGCTTTTCCAGTATGATAGTTTGCTCTTTTATTTGTTGAATTTTCCTCCTGTTGGAGGAATGGCAAATCTGTTTTGACTTCTCTGGGGGCAAAATCACAGGAGAACAAGGCAAAATCCTTTAAAAATATCACCTGATTAATTCTCTGAGATATCCATCAGGAAAAACAGGCACTTTAACTCATTTTCTCCCCACAAAGCAACTGACTCAGAATAAGAGAACCCACTTCTAATTCAGGGTGATGGCTACCTGACTGGATGCAACAACATGCAGATGCACATAAGAAAATGTGCCACAGCAGCTTCCTAGCAGGACTTCACAGCTTCCAACCCCTGAGTGCTTTTTAAGCACTAACTCAGTAATTATGCATCATGGACAGGCCTACTTTTTCACCATTGCTTCTACACTTCACTGTAACTTTGCAAAATGATCAAATGATTGAGATCTGGAAAATTCATGCTCTCTGTCCTGTGTTCAGGTTACTGCATGACACTGCTGTGCCTTTGGGGCACTTAGGGAAACCAACTGTCTTTGCTTCTGTCCTGCCTAGAGGGCCACAGGGAGCAGGACCCCGTTGTGCTCACTTCTGGATAAGCACATGATGTAAGTCCCCATAGTGATTAATTTATTACATACATGGAAAAAGAGACCCAGAGAGAGCGGGGACTCACAAAGGAGTGAACAATACAGGAGCACAGAATGCCAGGTCACATCAGTGGGCTACAGAATGTCCTGCTGCCAATTGAGACCAATGATTGGAATACCTTTCAGAGAGGTGGAAGTCTGTTGGATGCACAAGCCATATCTGAGACTGCAGCTCAGCGTCAATGTGTATCCAAAGGGATTGTCAGGCTGGAGATGCTCTGCTTGCTGTGTCCTGTAGGATGCTGCATCTGAATAGCACCTTTTGTGCCAGGCATCTCCATGATGGAACCATCATTCCAAAATACCCACCAGACCCCAGAAAACTGCTGAAATGCATTTGAAATAGCAGAATTCTGATGTGGTCAATTAACCCCCTGCTATGTAGAGCCCTGATATCTCTGTATAAATAAAATAAAAGGCAATAGTGTTGGATTGATGGCATAGCTGGGGAAGAAAGCAGCGATACCATTAGATAGCTCCTTATGAATTATTTATTGGGCGCTGTGATCAGAGCTCTGTTTAGCCTCTGTCCTGCTCTAGGTCATCACAAGCATAAACCCCATGCCCTAACTCAGAGCATTAAGCAGCCATGCCAAAGACAGGATCTTTGCATGACTGCCTCCAGATCCCAACACATACCCGTGTAGCCCCTATAATGGACAAGCACATGTATTATTAAGCAGCAGAAAGCACTTGTACAAGGCTGACGGCACACATGACTTATTTACACTGACCTAAAATAGCAGCACTTTAAATGATACAAACACAGAAGACTTTAAAGTGCTCCATGGAGATTTGTGAATACAGGAGAACCCTTTGGCTAATCCTGAAACATTGTTTTCTTAAAAAGTCATCTGATTTTCTTTTATGCACCTGCCATTACTTTCCCTACCTAGAAGTGACTTCCTTTGGTTTTCCCTATATATTGGATTATTAGCAGCTCGGTTATTAGCAATCCTCCCACTTTTGTTGGCAGATGCAGCCTTTCAGAGCTGACAGCTCCTAAGGGCTTAGGAATACTCTCCCGCAGGCTTGCAGAGTAGAGGATTCGTGGGGTTTTCCCTTCTTTTAGCTGAGATTCCTCATGGAAAGTGGCTTTAAATGGCCCCACTTCAGCTATGCCCACTGGCCAGGCTTGGCACATTTTGTCCCCAGTGTCACTCAGTGTCTGTTTGGGGACAGGGGCTGTGTACCCAAATGAGGAGGGAGGTCACTGTCAGGGTAGCTGGGAAAAGCTCCTGGGGGTGTGCCAGAATCATGGGGTGAAGTCCAGAACCAGTGAAACCTTAAAATGAATGTATGTGTGTGCAGGGTGGGGGGGACCTTAAAGATTATTTAACCAAAAAAAACCCCTCAGAGTCTGACTTATATGAAATTTAATTTAATTTATTTTTACACCAGCAGCTGTCAGTTCAAAGAACAAAAACAAAGTAGCCATCTGTGCTTAATTTCATAAATCTACTGTAGATTGTCACATGATAGTGGAACTTGGACAAAAACATGTCATGTGATTGGGTCCAGTCCCTTTAAAGTCAGGCTTTCATATATAATCAGATGTATTTGCAGCTATAGGCACGAGGCCCAACTAAGCAGGCAGCAACATGTCATGAACTGAGAGGGGTCAATCTGACAGAAATCCTGATTTCTAGGACTTGTATCATCTCCCCATCTTCTCATGGCAGAATTGTTTTAGTTCTTTTTTCATTATGTTATGTTTTTAATTATTGGCATTGGAGCAAAACGATGAGCTTATTAGATAATAGCAATACCTGCAATATGAAATACAATATGAAATAACTCCCCTCCCAGGAGAGCTGCAATGGCATGGAAAAAGCAGGGTGCCAGGAAGCTGTGAAGTACCAAGGGTGGTTGCAGTCATACAGTCTCACCTTCCATCCTAAGCTCTTGCCTGATTCTTTAGGTGTGACAAAAATAATTTTCTTTAAACTTCCACCAAACACAGGTAAATCAGAGAAACATAAATAAATGAGATTTTCTTTATCTATTTGGGAGGCAAGGGCTAATAGAAAAAGCCTGAATGTGTTTACTCACCAAAATCATATTACTAAGAAAGTGCAAGGGAGAGAGATCAGAGGGGGTGTAATTAAAATACAGATCAAAAAGTCACATTTTTCAATTTGCTATGTGAAAAAAAAATAACAATCAGCTTGTCATATTCTCATTAAATACCAGATGGCTGAGCATGAGTAATAGATCTCTGGCTGACAGAAATCTGCAAACTCTTTTCTTTGGATAGTTTTTAACATTAGCAATCCGACCATATCGAATAGTCAATAATGCTATCAAGGTGAATGTATTTGTTTAGTATTTACGTGCATGTATTTGTCTGTGCGTGCCAGAGCTTACGTGCATGTGCGGTGGAAACTAGAGCTGGGCCCCAGAGAAAGTAAAATTGATTCTTAACAGGTAAGTTTAGCTGCCCAAAACCACCTTTACTCTCACACAGACACAAGGGCTTCCTGAGGTTTAATGCTTTCCACCTTCTCATGGACAATTAACTGATGACCACAGCCAGGCTGAAAGGAAAGTGCCACAACTCCTTTAGCTGATGAAGCACATAACTATAAATCAGGTTGTCGCTCTTACCCTGAGCCCTGCAGATCAATCTCTTTCTTCCATCACTGCTGTTCCCTCCAGTGAAGATCCAGCAACTGCAGGCAGCCCTGTCCTGCTGCCTTTTCCAGGGCTAGGTCACCCCTGGACTAAATCCAGCAAAGGTTTTACCATGTTCAAATGAGTTCTTTGGTTTGCAGTCACTAGTGCTGTGTTACAGCGACATTGACAGGCTCTGGCCATAGACCACTGCTGAGATGGTATGAAAAGAGAATGAACAAGATGCTTTTCTTTCCCACATGATTTACTCTCTCAGTGTGCAACATGATGTAGCACAAGGACGTGGTCACATGGGGAAGCTCACACCTAACCATATCAGAGGGGACTAATGGAGGTGGCACCATAATCATCATCGCCAGCCTGCTGAAGCCAAACCAACCTTTCTGTAAATGGGTTCCTGTCTTGATCCCAAGTACAAAGATGCATCTGATCACTCCCTCACTGGACTTCAGCCATTTGCAAGGCTTGATAACAGCACAGCCAAATGACTGGGAGCCTTGAAAGGCCAATGTAATAAAGAAAACATTTAAGTCTGCCAGCAACACATGGAATTTCAAAGAAATCCTCTATGTGTGCAGAGGCAGCAGCCATGCTCCTCTTGCCTGCTCCAGCCTGTTGTGGAAGTGAACACACACTGGTCTCTCTTGGAGACCTTGCATTTTATTTTATTTTAAGCCCATCACCACCACCTCCTGCACCCTTCTTCTTTTTGTTGCTGTTTTCCCTTAAGAAGTCATTTTGCATGAAAGTAGATTATCTGGTCCTTGTATGTGGAAAAACGTCAATTACTGTCTAAGAGCAATAGTTTTTGTGGTAGGAGCTTTATTCTCCTACAAGTTTGGACTGGACTGAGACTTAGAGTAATAGACATTAATGCCAGAAGAGACCTTGTGAGGTTTCTTGGCCTACTCTTATTGCCAGTAAGGGATATTTCCCTACGGGATATTGTAACTAAGCTTTAATTAAAAAAATTAGAAGGCATTAAAGCAGCACAAAGTAATAGCCTCCTTCAGTGTACCTCACATTTCCAACCAGCCTGTTAGTCTCAGACCTTCTTCATTCAACCTACTGACACATCTGTGCTCTTGGCAGATCCAGATCTCACAATGCTGTGTTGTTCAGGGATACTTAGGAGTGATATAGCTACATTAGCACAATAAATTGGCATGAGTAGAGCACCACGCTAATAAGTCTGGATTGCTTCTCATCCTCAAGGTAGTTCTTTTAGACCTACCTCATTTAGCACCACACTGTGCAGTGCAGATGTATCCACACACTATCCAAGCCTTTGGGAATGACACTGTTATGGGGAGCTCAGAAAATCCATGGGTGGTGGGAACAGTGATGAAACTGAAAAGTTTGGGCTCTCCCCACCCAAGGCTTCTAGCTGGTTGATACAGCAGTGTTTTCTTTTTCTACAAGGTCTTGGTGCCACTGAGATCTGTAGAAGTCTTAACACCACCTACAGCTAAAACTTTATCCTCTGTTTATTTTTCCAGTCTGAGTAAAAATGTTCTTCCAGTGATAATATGCTAGTCTCTCAAAACTGTTGATTTCTTCTTAAATTCTATTCCATTTTGCCAGTTTCACAACATTTTCCTTATGCACTTTTTGTGGTTTTAGTTAATACCAGCATATATTACTGCTTGAATCACTTTTTTTTTTTTTTTGTGAATTGCCATCTTAGCATACTAGCCTCACTTTTCAGCTGTTACTTTTTCAGGAGTTCACCCCCCATCTCCTCTTTTTCTCTTGGATTGACAAGGCTGACAGAGGCACCTGTAAGCACTTGCTTTCTTGATCCTGGCTTTAATGATTAGCTTAAGGAGTCTCATATGCTCCTGTCATACCTATTGCTACCTCTGTCAACATTCTTTTCAACACAGCAGACTTTGATTGCGCTTAGAGACAAGGTCTGAAGCACCTGTTTTCAAAGGAAATGGAAAGGCAGATATTTTGCTTATGAAGATTGGTTTAGTAATGGAGCCAAGGTTAACAAATTCACCTGGAGATTTCCTGTGGCTCTTGACTCTGTGCTTCTCTAATCTGGAAGGATGTACTGATGGTAAGGTAGCAGGATTCTCACCTGCACACACTGGCAGTGGTTTTTGGCAACTTCCACACTGTTTGGCTTCTCTTTGAGATCTGTTCGTTCACTGTTTAGCAGGCCATGCCTTGCTTGCCTGCCTTCTGTTTGCAGGTAAGGTGGTTTTGGAGAGCTGCTGATGAGCCTCTTTTTGCCTAGCCTGCTTTCATCAAGACAACACATCCAGCCACCGATACTCCAAGAGACACCTAACATCGCACAAAACCAGGAGGAAGTTTCCATGTGGATTTAGCCCACCTGACAGCTGTTTCATCTCTCAGGTCCTCATGACCAAGGTCAGAGGCTTGAGCAGAGTTGCTATTTGTTCATCAGAACAAAGGAAGTCTTTAAGCTGGTTTTACCACCCTATCAAACTTCTGTGGGTGAGGCAGGAGAGAACAAACTCGTTTTCAGGACCGCAGAGGTATACAAATCTCAGGGTAAGCAGATATACATATAGGTGTCTGATGACTCGTCTGATATACCTGATTAGTGAGAAAGGGTGCTTTTAAGGTTAAGGCACTGGAGAGGATTCAGGAAATCTGGATTTTTTTCCCAGCCCCACCACAGATTTGCCTGTGGCATCTTGAGTGAGTGTGTTTGCTTGCATCTCAGCTCTCTGTGTGTAAAGGGGGCACAGGACTATTTAACTCCTTGCTTTTCTTTCAGAAAGACAGGACAAGCACATGGATAAGTGTTCCTAACTCACTTGGGCTCTCATCTCACTGTGCTCTCTTAATACCATCAGTGTGTGAATCACAGTGCTCAAGGGAAGACAGAAACCTGTACTTAACACATGTATGTACAAAGGATGAACGGTTCCAGAAGTATCAGTGAAGTATCAGAAGTTGGCTACTTCTGGGAACAGTAATCATATTCCTGGCATCTGTCTCTGGCAATCTCAAACTGTTAATGAAAATTTGAATCAAACAAGGTCTGAGCATTTTATTTCATGATTCACTGGGCAGTTAAGTATTTAAATGCCTCTGTTTGCCTTCCTTCATGACAATGCATATTCAGGTCCTGTCTGCAAGAACAACAGAATTGAAACAAACGCAGAGGAAGACAAATCTACCTGGACAACATGGAAGTAGTAGGCAGCAACACTATTTCTCTTTGTTCATTAGTCATATCAATTGCATTTATTACATGGTCATATCAGTCATATGGTCACATTAATTGTTAGATGGGCCTAGGGAGGTGGCACCGAACACCAGAAATGTTTGGTATGCTAATTTGTCCATCCTTCTGTTAGATTCAAATTCTGTTCTTGCTGGCTCAATTGCAAATACAACCAACCCCACTCATTCAGCCTTCCACACTCTCCTGCAACCAAAAATAAACATTATTATTGTTATTTACAATAGCACTAACATGAGTGAGTGAGAATCTCCAGAGATGGCCCATTATGTGTTTTTTTGGTTGATTCAGTGGTCTTTCTACCCTTTTAACCCATTCTAGGTTAGTATTCAGAGATCATGCTTTGAGGTATGTCTTGCAGTATCTTGCTTTAAGGCTGTTGTAAGGCACTCTCTTGAGAGTCTCTTTTCTTGGCAAACTCTTGTAGCAGCAGGCTTTGTAGGCAGACTTCTTTCATTACATAACCTTTTCCTCTTGATAGGGCATCTGTAGTACCGGAGGGAGGAGGATGCCTGATGCAGACAGGTTTTATCCTCCCACCTTATTTTCATGTCCGTGCATTTTCTCCTCTTTAAGAGAACTCTAATACTTCCCTTTGCTTCTGAAAGTAGGTGGTGGAACAGTCAGTTTTTCCTATCCTTGGCAAAATGTTTTCCTGGCAGTGTTGCATATTGTGGAGCAAGGAGCACAAACACTCTCACTGTTGCAGTGAACCAGGAGGAGGAGCTGTGCTCCAGCTAGATTTTCTGGGCAGGTATGTGACCCATCAGACATCCACTGACAGCACCAATAGACCAGTGACGTGAACACCATGTTAGATTCTCCATGTACAGCTGATATTGCAGTGGTGCAGTAAAACACATGGGGTCACCTCCCGGCACACTCTGAACATGCACAGTGGAGTGGGAAATGCCATAAGGTCTTCTGGGAAACAGGCCTTTCAAACCTCATAGCCATCTAAGCCCACCTCCTTGGGAAGAAATATTAAACTTGAGATCACATTCTGGGGATATATCCTCAGCCTTACAGAGAAAGGTGAGAGAGTCAGATTTGTTGTATAATTGAATACAGGTGTTTAATTAGCTATGACAAAGTAGATCAGATTCAGCAGAGTATTATTAAGGAAGTCCTGTTCCCAAACACCTGAGAAGGTGGTGATGAGGACACTCTCCTCAACAGGAGACCAAGGTTTGAATCTGCTTTCTAATCAGATGTGTGGGTGAGGAGAGAGGAGGAAGACTTGAAAGCAATTTCCTACCTCTTATGTGGCTAAGGGAAAAATATGGGCAAGATAACTATTAGTTGTTTTTTAGTATTTTTTTCCTTATCTCTGAGAAAGGATTTACAACCAGGACTCCCAGAGGAGATAGATGCCACCTTCTCTCCCACTGGTAGCTATAACTGCCTCTGCTTAATTGCTTCACCACTAAACACTGCACACCACATGGCCTCTTGTAGACATTTCTCATCTGTCAGCTTGGGCAGCTTCTTTTTCTACTCCCCAGTTCTCTAATCCCATCCTGAGGCATCAGATTTACTTTCTCCCCTACACCAGACCTGGCACCCTGGGATGCCTGTGTCTCTAACCCAGGGCTGAGGATTCCAGTACACACTGGGATAAGTGGAAGTTAAGTATTAAACCAGTGTGGTTTTCCTCTTTTGGTGTGAAATCTCCTTTTGCCTCAACTATGAACACGTTGGACAGTGAGGAAAGCAGGACGCTGGAGCATACATACAATTAATCAAGCCTTGTGATCCTCTTTGTCTCAGATCTTTGGTAATGAACTCCCTCTGGCTAAAATGACGTTTAACGTCCTTATGTTGTTAAAGTCAGCCTGCTTTATACTTTCTGCTGTGTGTATGGGACTTGAAGGGAACTGGGAAGAGGTAATGCTTGTATTCACTCTAGTACATGACTCTGGCTTTACAGATCAAAAAGTTGGGTTTGTATGCGATGTTTCTCAAATTCTTTGTTTTGCCATGGAAACTTATATTCTGTCTTGTTACACTTAAATTACATTGACGATTGAACAAGTCTTCAGATTCAAAGTTGTCCCCACCTGCTGATGTCCCTGGACCTGGCACACATGGCATTACATATGTGCATTTCCTTTGTTTGCTTCCATCACAAGGTCAGGTTTTTCACCTCTTGCAAAAAGTGGAAAAAAGTGATCTACAAATCTTGTCGTGTTCTGGTTGGCATGGCACCATTTTATGCCACACTGAGCTGTGGCTCTATAACATCCACCAAGTAACCTTTGTAAGGGATGCCTATCTACGCTCTCTCCTGGATCCGGTAGCTGGTGTTAGGAAGCTCACCAGAGCTTTACTTCTCCGGTTCCTGCTCTGCAGGTCTTCAGGTTAACGTTTCTAGCTTTAATCAAAAAAATGATGTCAGCAGGAATCAAACTGTAAGCTTTCCCGGTGCTGATTGTAACCTTTATTGTTGGTTAATTGATAAAAGTGCTAAAAGTCTGTTTCAGAATTTCTGTTTCATAAAAATGTCTTCTTTGTTGAAGTATCAATTAACCGTCTTGGTTCAAAGTTTATTTCCTTGCGAGGAGCCATTTATTCTGTAATAATTGTCTAGATTCTGACATTAAATACTGTAATTTCTCCTGCTATGTTTAAAACCACTTCCAAAGGCTTCTATGTTTTATTTCCTTGCCATTTTCTACATAAATAGCTGGAGTTTTTCATGCTTGGGGAGATTAATAAAACTATAGAATAGATTGTGAAATTCATCCCAAACCAAAATACAATGAGCTCCATTCCAAGACCTCCTGCAGGCTTCATTTCTTTAATTAAATATATGCCAAGGCTCCTCTCCATGAAGTAAATATATAAAACTGCATATTTGAGGGCAATTATAAGCTACTGTATTTTGACATTTCTTCACTGCAAATCTTTTAACCTTTATTAAGGGAATTCTGCTTGAATGGATTTCTACTTGAGATATATATAGCAAGAAAGCTTAATGTCTGTATGAAATTATGGACAAACTAAAGAGAAATCACAGGAAATGTGAGTAAATGAAACCCTGATTTTGGTCCTGCCAAAGGCTGTGGTCAGGAAATGTTCATCATTAGCAGGAGCTACATGATTGTACCAAAAGCAGAGAAGGGTGTTTGTCATAGGGAATGTCCACCTTTCTTCATTCAGTCTGGCTTTGCTGGTGTACAGAACAACGTGTTTCCAAGCCTTGTTGCAGTAGTGCCACAGGAAAGGAGACAGAGCTGATTTCAAAAAGGGCAATGTAGTGGATTGATGCTGACTGGGTGCCAGACACACACCAAAGCCTCTCTACAGCTGGACAGGGGAGACAAAATATAACAAAGGGTTCATGAGCTGAGATAGGAACAGAGAGAGATCACCCACCAAATACCACCACGGGCTAAACAGACGCAAATTAGAGATATTAACTGCATTTATTATGAACAATATCAGAGCAAGATGATGAGAAGTAAAACAAAACCTTAAAAACAACTTCTCCCCACTCCTCTCTCTTTCCCTGCTCTACTTCCTACCCTCTGGCAGCCCAGGGAGAAGGGGAATGGGGCTTGTGGTCAGTTCACACATCCTTTCTGCTGCTGCCCAGGGAGAGGAGTCCTTCCGCTGCTTCACTCTCCTCTGGCAACAGTTACAACAGCACAATATCTTTAACATTTTTTCTTCTTCCTAAATATGTTATCACAGAGGTGTTACCATAATTTCTAATTGGACCAGCCTCAAACAGCAGCATGTCCAGGAAGTGCCAGGGATTGGCTCTGCTGGACATGGAGGAAGCTTCTGGCAGCTTCTCGCAGAAGCCACCCATGTAGCATCCCCACCACCGAAGCTTGGCCATGCAAAGCCAATACAGGCAGATGCCATGTGCACAAGCCCAGAGAGCCAAGACAAAAGCCCTCTGCTCCTGCACTCTTTTGTTTGGATTGGGAGCAAGACATCAGTTGCCTACTCATCTTTGGTTGATCTTTCTCTGTCAATAGTTTCTTCTGACAGTGGGTGGTGTGAAACGCGAGACACGGGTCTGAGAGTGACTCTGGATAAATAAGCAGGGCAGGATGGCCTGGAAAGAGGATCACTGAACGGGGAGGCATTGCTCCAAGGGAGGGACATTTGCAGGTGTGTGGACACCAAAGTAGAGGACACAGGAAATTCCTGGGGTGCAAGGACCTTCTGTCCTCAGGAATAGAGGGCTGAAGTGCTGTCAGTGGCCACATCGTGAGTGGGGTTGCCAAAGCAGAGGTGGGTGGTGGATGTGCAGGAGAGCCATCAAAGTCCCGAACTGCATCCAGGTTGCCACTTTCAGAGGAGGCTAGAGTCCTGCTGACCCTTGTATCTTTATCTCAGACCATCAGGCATGCCTGGTATTTTCCCAAAACTGCTCTGGATACTGGGGAAGAGGGAGAGAAAACTTTTCTGAGGAGGACACAAGAAGGGTGAAAGTAGGAGTCACAGGTAGGGTCTGCTTCAGATGCAGTCTGGAGCAGCCGAAGTTTTTGCAGCCGCCATTGCAGACACTGGCATGTAGGTTGATCCATGTGGAAAAACCCTGTGATATGCGAAATTGCTGGCAATGAAACCACAGCTTCTGCTTGAGCTGGACACAAGCAGCATGCCCACAGTTTGGGTATCATTTTGAGCAAACCCAACAGTATTTGGGAGATGCTGGAGGCTAGTGGTTTGCAAACTCTCTACATGGTCCTGCCTTGTGTATGACCTTGAACTGTGCTTAAATTTGGGTTCTGTCCTGGAACACAGACCAACACATGCCACACTTATGTACAGTTAGATCTGAGCCTGTTCAAACCTGCTGACTTGACAACAGGTGACCTGATGCTTAGTTACTTAAAATCCAGAAATTAAAGAGTTTCAGATGAATTTTCTTACAACTTGGGTTTGTTTTGTTTTGTTGGGTTTTTTTTGGTTTTGTTTTTTGTTTAGTTTTTGGGGTTTTTTTGTGGGTTTTTTTTTTTTTTTTGTTTGTTTGTTTTTTTTACTGGTAATCATTCTTTCATAGGAAAGCAAAGCAAAATAAAACTTGAACTTGCCATTCTTAGCTGGTCAAAACAGATATTGTGTTTCCATAACTCCAAATTTTCCTTCCAATACATGTGTTGAAAGTTTGCCATGGACATTTTTCTGCCTTTTAAGAAAAAACATTAGATGATCCATCTATAAGAGGATCTCTGACATCAATTGGTAATGGATACTGCACATTAAAAAGATTCATTCTGAACAGCTCCTGCCCTACACAAACCCTAAGCCTGTTTGGCCTGACCTTCTGTGGCTTTTCTTGCCTGCAGAATAACTCATGAAATTTTTAGCATTCCTGCAATCATAACATCTGGGCCTCATTGTTCTATACCTTGGGAAAAAGGGGGGCAGTGACAACACACTTTCAATGTGCATCCTCTTTCATCTGGTTTTCTAAAAGTCTTGAATCAAGATGCTCAAGCACAAATATTTGCTGGTCATTTCTGGCTGCTCCTGAGGAGCAGCCAGCAGAGTGATCCTGTGCATAGAGCACTGGGGTGCTTCTTTGTGTTGGGCAAGTAAGCAGAAGAGTCATTTATTCAAAATATTCTGTGTATTGGGTTTGTGTGGGGAGCTTTTGGAAGCGAGGATGGCTATAGAGGTGGCTTCTGTGAGAAATTTCTGGAAGATCCCCCTATGTCAAGTGGAGGCAATGCCAGTGGGCTGCCAGATGGACCTGATGCTGGCCAAGGCTGAACCAATCAATGACAGTGAGTGTCTTGAGGGTAACGTTTTTAAGAGAAAGGGGAAAAAATTGCAGCACTAGGACAATTGCAGCCAGAGAAAGGATTAAGAATGTGTGAGAGGAAAACCTCTGCAGACACCCAGGTCAGTGTTGGGAGGAGGAGGTGGTATTCCAGGCATCAGAGGTGAGATCCTCTGCAATCCACGGTGCAGTCCATGGTGAAGCAGCTGTGTCCCTGCAGCACATGGAGGTCCACAGTGGACCAGAGAATCACCTGCAACCCCTGGAGGACCCAGTTCAGAGCAGGAGCATGCCCAAAGAAGGTTGTCTCCATGGAAAGACCCACTGGAGCAGGGTCCTGACAGGACTTATGGACCTCTGGAGAGAGGAGACCATGATGGAGTAGGTTTGCTGTCAGGAACTGTGACACTGTTGGTGACCCATGCTGGAGAATCCTCTTCCTGAAGGACTGCATCCCCAGGTGGTGATCCACACTCAAAGAGTTTATGAAGAGAGGCCTTGGGAAGTACTCAGATTGGAGAATTGTGTCTCCTCTGGCAGGAACACCATGTGGAACGAGGGAAGAATGTGAGGGGTCCCTCCCCTCAGAAAGAAGAAACAGCAAAGCCAACATATGATGAACTGACCACTGCCCCCATTCCCTAGCACCATTGGTGAGGAGGAAGGAGAGGCTCTGGGAGTGAAGTTAAACCTGGGAAGAAGGGAGGTGTGGGGAGGAGGTGTTTTACAAGATTTGGTGGTATTTCTCATTATCTTATTCTGATTTGATTGGTGACAAATTAAATTAATTTTTTCAAGTCTAATCTGTTCTACCCATTATCTCTTCCTCTCCTTATATTGACCCATGAGCCTTCCCTTGTATTTTCTCTCCCCTGTGAAGCTGAGAAGGGAAGTGACAGAGGGGCTTTGGTGGGCACCTGACATCCAGCCAGCATCAACCCACCATGTGCTGGAAGATTTTTGGCAACCTATTAAAAATACCAAATTAGTGCTGGTATGTGAATTATGTTTTCTCTTCATGTTCTCTCTTCCCTTTGACACATATACAGGAGTTTCTCTCTTGCACATCACCAAACTTTGAGCTATGCACATTAAGAGGAATTCTGTGACTTGAAGAAAATCATCTTCTGTACTTGTTGCAAAGAGAAGCTGAATAGTTAAAAAAATTTATGACCCTTAGTATTTTACTCTTCTCTAATAATTTACTTTTGCATCAGCTGCCCTTTGTCATGTTACACCGTGTGTAGGAAATGCCTTAAATAACCTGTAGCCTTTCAAAGGTCAGGGGTCACAATGCCCATTCTGATGGACAAAAGTATAATAGGAGCAATACATGTGATTGGGGATGGAAAGGGTAAGATTTTGGTACAGCCACAGGCTCATTAGCTAAAGGAGTACAGTGCTGCTTTGTTGTTATGATTTGATAGAATGCTTGGAAACAAGCAAAGATCAGTTTGTGTTTGCAAAGGAATAATTCAGCTTCGTGTGGATGCCTTTTATTTTTAGAGAAATGTGTCTCCCTTAGACCCTTGTAAAAATAAATTGTGTGGAGCAGAGGGACATTGCCTGCATGCAGAATCAACTATTTGCCAAATGTTTTCTTTGTTTAAAATATGCACTTGCTAGACTGAAGCCCAAACTGCAAAGTTCAAACCAACACTCAAATTCTAAACAGCGCAGACTTTAAAGTCACTGAAGTCCAACTGGGAATCATGGCACTATAAGCAGTCCTGGAGTTAAATTTTTGCAGCAGCCTTTGCTTACAAAATATCAGCAGAGGTGCAAGTGCTACCACCTGTTTCCTTCGTCACCACTCCCAGTTTTTGCAACAGCTCAGTGGTTACTGTGCTCCGCCAGGATGGGAATGACCCAAGTTTGGTTTTTGGAGAGATGATAAAGCATTTGAAGCCACGGACTCTGAGGATGTGCTTAAGAGGGTCTCCCCCCAGACAGTCCTGCAAAAGGACACTGTTTTCATCAAATGCTAGATTTAAAAAACAGAAGTATCTGAGCATGAATGTTTTTTATCCCAGGCAATATTACCTGGAAGAGAGAGACAAGGGTAGCAAGCCTTGCTCCACCAAAAACTTTGTTAGGGCAGAATACTCAACCAGGGGTTGGAGCTAAGAGCTGGAACCAATTTTTGTTTTTTCTTTAAGTGGACACCTTCATCCTCACTTAAGTTAGTGTCAAGAGCATGCTTTGTGTCCCTGTCTGGCTCCCTTAGCACACAGGATTACCATAGGCAGGGTAGGGCAATAACTGAAAACCTGGATTTGGGAGGGGGTGATGGGGTGGGGGAGCAGGGAAGGCATGTCTCCATCAGCCCAGGAGGGGAAATTTTCACATCCCTAGGGGAACACATCAAACCATCGGATAGAAGTACAGGGCAATCAATGGTATGATATTCTTTATCCACTCCAGTAAAGTACGCACAATTCTCAATAACATTGATCAGGGGCCATCCATAATCAATGACAGCCTGTAGGGGAATGGTAACTAACTGGTTACACATTATTAATTCATTTAGTTTAATAACCAATTAGTCAAATGTAACAAAGGACAACTAGTGATAATAGCTCCACTATATGTATGTAAACATATGTAATAGCTCCAGTATATAAAGAAGAGGTTTATCATTCAACATATCACAGTGCATGGCTTGAACCTTCAGGGCTGCTTCTTAGCAATTTTAAGATGGTACCTGTGGGTATTGGGCACTTGGATGCTTCTAGATCCTTGGCTCCAAGTGTTCCTTCACAAGGCTATTCTGTGAACCAGGTTCAAAGCTTTCAGTGGGGAAATCTCCCGTGAAAGACTTGCTTCCTCTGTGATCCCTGGTAATCTTTCCCTAAGAGAAAAATCTGCATTACTGTGGTCTGATTTAAATATGCAAGTAGAGTTAGTAGAGTTTGACTTCTTCCCTTACTCTGTAATTAATGTATAAAGTACCCATCTCTTGGCAACATCTCTGGGTGGTGTGTAA
This sequence comes from Taeniopygia guttata, assembly GCF_048771995.1. Classification (NCBI taxonomy): domain Eukaryota; kingdom Metazoa; phylum Chordata; class Aves; order Passeriformes; family Estrildidae; genus Taeniopygia; species Taeniopygia guttata. Next base: position 52,428,436 of record NC_133030.1, on the reverse strand, counting down.
CACAGGAGCACTCAGCCCACCTGGGCTGCAGAGCTGAGGTTTGCTCCTGCCACCAAAGCGGACACTACTGGGCAAGAAACAAGCAAACTGAAGGAAGGCTGCCGTGCTCAGTGACCAAGTGACCTGAAGAGAAAGGCCTAATGTACCCAGCTGGGATGACAGCCACCGAGAGACCCCAGTGGACATCCTCGGGGAAGAAGCTCCATAGGCTGAGTCCTTGCCGAGAACGTTCAAAAAGCAAACCCAAGTGCAGCAAAACTGTACAGTTAAAAAAAAAAGAAAGGGAAAAAAAAGATCGTTTTCATGTTCCATAAGGCTATGATTATGTGATATACATATTTTTATTCAAGATCAAAGCGTTGTTTTTAATAGTTAAATATTCACATATGCAAATGAGCTTAGATTTGCATAAAGTGATAATTATGTTATTCATTAGGACTTGGTAAATGTTGTGTTCAAATTCCGTGATCATTTTGCTTTAGGGTTACTGAGAAACAAGTTTATGAGTTTAAGGGAAAATCTATTGTGAAAGTAATCGGCGGAGTTTATTTCCACCAAGCCGGGATGATTTTCCTACCTCCCAGGTTCCCAGGATGGCATGTCCAGTCTAGCCCATTATATCAGCTAATGTCTGTGGGGAGGCCCAGGGCTGCTGTCCCTGCAAGGTCATCTGTCAATGCCAGGCGGGGAGGGGGAGCTGTCAGTCTCGCCCTGTCATTGTCCCTTCCCAGCTGCCCCGCCGCGCTCTGCCCGGCCGGCTCGGGGCTGCGGGAGCGCTCCCGCTCCCTTCCCGCTCCCCACTCCCTTTCCATTCCCTTCCCCTTCCCTTCCCGCTCCCTTCCCGCTCCCCATTCCCTTCCCGTTCCCTTCCCCTTCCCTTCCCGCTCCCTTCCCGCTTCCCTCCCGCTCCCCTCCTGCTCCCCCTCCTGCTCCCCTCCCGCTCACACGCGCCTTCCCCTGGGTCAGGAGGAACAATGGAGCAAGCAGGACAGGGCAAGCCTGTGCCGAGCTGCAGACACTTGATAAATGGGTGGGCAGGCGGCAAGTGACAATATGCAGACAAGTGATATCATTTGCAAATGGATCCGGCAAGGGAAGCACGACTACAGAGAGGGGGGAAGACAAAGTCAGGGGCACGGAAAAGGTTTCTTGTTAACCCTTGCAGGAGGGTGGGAGATATGCTAGCTTGTATCTCTGGGAAAAAGATGTTTGGAATACTGCTTTTTGGTCTCTTGCCTGCCATCTCTGGGATAGTGGAACACCCCACGAGGAAGGCACATGACATTCATTGCTTTCTTAAAAAACGAATTTTTAATATCTTTGGCCTTGTCTCCTCATGCACAGAGATGAGCATATTGGAAATTACTTGTGATTTACCTTCCTTAACTCCTTCTTTGGAGAGATTCCCATCTCCTTGTTCACAAGTGGTCAGTGCCTCAGAATAAGGCCCAGTGCTCAGGCTGCACTGACCTCACCCTTCAGACACCCCAGCACTGGCAGTACCCCCTCACCTGGCAAGCCAGCACCCCAAGAAGACCCCACATCCCACTGGCAGGCCAGTGGAAAAAGGAAGGAATCAGGACTGCTGCATGGACAAATGGCTCTTCAGGAGGGGCTTACCTAGTGAGACAATTTGGCAAACAGGAGAGGTGCTATGCATGTTTTAAATATTTGTGTATGTAAATACATTATAAAGGTCAGTCATGAGAATAAATCCCCTCCTTTTCCCTCAACCCTTTCTAAACTTGGAATGAGAAGCAATTGTCATTGAATGCAGAAAGGACTGGACAGTCTACTTAAGCTATAAGATCAATTTTTTTCATTACAAAACTGTTATGTGTCTCTCTTAGTGGCCAACAATCTCCACCTTTCTTTCATGTGTGTATTTTTTCTAGCCTCAGTCACACAAGAAGTTTTATATCCATGCTGTTTGCTTCCAATGAGCATGGGCTGTTTCCACATACCACAAGATTTGCCTTCCTGTCTCAAGCCCAGTTGTGCCACCAGAGTGGATCCTGCCCTGCTCTCCTCAGACTGTCACGGTGCATGCCAAGCAAGTCTTGGCACCTGTTTGGAGAACGTGTTCAGGGGTGGTGGGGCAAAAAACTTTAGGATCATAGAGTTACTCTCAATCTGCTTGTGGCAGCATCACCTCTGCAAATGAGCCCCACGCAGAATTTCCAAGACCATGAGGATGAGGAGTGTGTCTACAAAAGCTGGGTCACCTACAGTCACAGACTGTGTATAGAGGCAATGTGATGACCAAATTTTGGGTGTATGTTTTGTTCTTTGTACAGAAGAGGTTTTGGGAAGAGCTGAGCAGATCTGTAGAATGCTCTCTAGGTGTCACAAATTCTTCTCTGCTTATGACAGAACCACTGTCACAGAGGTTTGAGGATGTCTCCAGCACAGACCCCACAACCCATCTAACCTAGAACAACCATCAACCCTCTGTTTTGTGACAAATGTCTGCATTGGTTTGAAGGGAACACTGGCAAAATGAACTAGATTAGGATATAATTCTTCCATGGTGAGGTTTGCAACCAGGATTTTGTGGTGATGTTCTCAGAGTGCAGTATTTTGTGTGACATGACCTCTCTACCATCTTTCCTGCCACTCTTAAGTGTAGTGTAAACTTTGGAGTAATGCTTCCAAGCCCCTTTCCCTGCAAAGACATGTCATGCTTTCTTTCTCTCTCTCTCTTGCTGGATATCAGCTGTAGTTAACATATTTTAGTTATTCTATTTAAATACACTAAAAATACAGGTCAAATAGCTGGATCATCCATTGACTGCCTCATTATGCTATTGAATGAGGACTCTGGCTTTTACTGTGGACATGGACAGGATATATTAGAACTTGTCTGTCATTAATAACTTTACTCACACCCATCTAAACGGCCAATTAATGTTCACATCTTCCTTAATGTTATTTATTAACTTGTGCTACCTATAAGAGCTACTAATGCTTTTGGAACTTATTTCACTCCATTCCTGATTTTTCTTCTGTTCTTTGGTCCCACATTAATGCTGTATTTCTTTCAGAACCTCTCTCATTGTAGGAAGATGGACAAGATGACCTGATAGCCTTTCCCATCTCTAATTTCTATATGCACGCTTCCCTCATTAGGACACTCCTGCACAATAAAAGGCAGAATACCAGACTTAATATCTGAAAAAAGTGTTCTCCTTTTCCCCAGCCGTCTTGCTGTGCTGTCAGGCCTGATTTAGCCTTACCAGCTGCACATCTGTTGCTCTTCAGGGCACTGGGAGCCCGAAGATGGGAGGAGGTCATTAAGGGTCGTACAGACTCCATCATTAGAAACAAAACTGCACATCTCCTTTCTCCTTTCTCTTTTTTTTTTTTTTTTTTAGGAAGTTTTCACATTGGTCAGAGAAACAAAATGTATGGGTTTTACTCTTCTTAGGCCAAGCACTATCTTTCTGGCCATCAACAGCAGAGCTTTTCTCTTAACTGCTGTTGTACCAGATCATTCAATTGCACATGGAAATCCTCACTTCTTATGCACATGGCTTCAGTGCTGAGGACATGCATTTAGAGTTGCTGCTTTGCTGCTTCTACATGCCAATGACTACAACAGTAAAAAAAAAAAAAAAAAAGGAAGTTGGTCTTACAGTGAATTTTTTAAAATTGTATTTCAGACAATTGGTTTTCCTTTGTTGTTTTGTGTGGTAGCAGAAAAAAACTGAAGATTTCCCTCTGCCTCATTTTCCTCATCTTACAGTGTAGATGGCAAATTTTATGGAATTAAATGCCTTTATCTTTGTGAGATATGTGAAAATCACTCTTGGCTGCTCCCTGTTCCATATTATCTGCATTAGGGGATGAATTTGGGCTTACTCTGAACCACCCTGGAAAATCTTGTTATGACAGTTTTGCTTGATCTTGAATGTGACTGGCCTTTTATTTCACCTGAGGTGACTGAAAAGAAGCTGGAGAGCAGCTGAACAAATAAAAAACTCTGTGGTAAGAAATCTGTAGCCAGACTAAGACTGCAAAAGTGATATTTGGAAAAATAATAACTAACAGTAAATTCCTGTTCTGGCTAGTGCTTTCTGCACTGATCCTTTAGAGGAACTCCTGGGCCCAGAGGGGCAATGGATGCCTTTTTTGGGTGTGCTTGAGGACGTAAACTACAAATCACTAAGCAGCATTGTACAGATCTGCCAATGAGGTAGTTCTAGGTGTTGGTCCACGATCCCACTTTGAGGCTTGTCAAGTCCTTTAAATAGGATGACTTTCAGTTACTCTAAAGTCACTTAGAACATAAGGGAAATGTTAAGGTAAGTGCAAAGGATACTGGTTTTATTGCAATCCAAATTTAACAACATAGTTACTCAATTTCAAGTCAGGTGGATAGAAATAGAAAAACATAATTATAACTATCTATATGTTAGATCACCCAAGAGGTGTCTCTCCCTGTTTCATCCAGCTAGCAAACTGTCAGATTCTTATGCAATGTCTTGGCATATCCCTTCCTTACATAGAAGTGTAGTCTCAGGCTGAGCTTTCAGATTTAGGAACAGGTTAATCTTTACAATCCCCAACCTTCCCTGAGGATCCATTCTGAATCTGATATCTGTGCAGGGTAAATGCTTCATTCTGCCTTGCAGAGCAGGGGATCAGCCCTCAGCATATGACTTCTTTATACACTGAAACCGACATTTCATGTAACCACCTATACTTTATTCTACCTTACTTCTACAAAGAGATAAATGAGAATAGTGTGCATAGTGTTTTCCAATTTCTCATCAAGATCAGACATGATGATAAGTAACCACTTCGGAGTGATAGCAGGTGTTAGCTGGGGTGAATCAACCTTGGGCTGGGCTCTGAGGCATTCTGGGGCAAGGAATTCCAGTGCTATGGATATTACTGACTAGTGATAAAGAGACTTACATTCACAAATATCCTTTTATTTTGTATCTGTTTAATTTCAATCCTAATTTATTATAAACAGGGGAAAAACATATTCAAAACTCTACAAAGGCAGAAGATTCTGGTTTTAATATTAAAATATGTCATTTGCAACAACCTCTATGGCTTTGTCATATAGTCTCAATAAATGACTTCTAAGATTGATTAAAGACCTTATCTTTGCTTCACATATTAATCAATCTCACCAGCCAATTAGAGCTTTGGTGCTAGAGAGCAACAGAGATCATCTCTCTGGCAGCATTCGTTGTGCAAGCCAAACCTTTATGACCTAATACTGGTAGAGAAACTCGTGGCAATTTATGGGAAAAGAACATCAAAGAATTGCAATGTTATTCATGTTGATATTTGATGAATAGATATTTAGAAGTTGTATTTCAGAAGAGGTAAAAGTTAATGCAGAATTGGCTTTCCTGGACTGAAGCAGAATTCAGTCTGCTTTAGAATAGCAGACTCCTACTTCTAAGCTACCCATGCTCTTCCTTCTTTTTATGACTCAGAATATGTCAATTAAATTTGCTTCAATTTCACTACCCGTAAAAAGGGAATAAAACTACCTGGTTTTCCATCCGGATGAGCTGAGGATGAATTAGCTCATGCTGGAAGTAAATGAAAAGCAAGATATCTGTTCCAGAGATACTACAGTTTCCCTCCTGAACAATTTAACTGAAAATGAATTTGGAGCAGCAAGAGCAGAACTGTATCAAGCTTGCAGGTCACTGCTTCCTGGTCCTGACTGCACTGAGCATGGCAGGCTCAGTGCAGAAATGAGCAGAGTGGGCTACAGCCCATTTTCTCCCTGTCTCCACAGCTGACCTGCTTAGTAGCTTTTATAACAGTGAGTCCACAAACTAGACATGGAAAATCAACACTTGTTGTGTCAGTTCAGCTCAGTGCTGAGGCACACTGATGTGCCTGAGTTATACATGAATAAACAGATGATTTCAACCACCAGGGCTACAAACCCCTGCATTTTTCAGAGGATTTTTAACTCACTCTAAACATAAAGAGAAATTCTGCACTGTGTAGGATGTAGTGATTAAGTGGCCAAGCAAGGACTGCTTTTTTTAAGTGTGTGTGCACTGTTCCTTTTACAATGAGTTGCTGTGTCTTGATTGAACTCTCTGAGTATAATGAAATTTAAATAAAACTCAATGATAATAAATAAAGAATTACAGTAAAAATAAAAATTGACAATCACTGCAAACAGCACAAAAAGTCTTTTATATTTTCCATGGTGAATATTTATTACAAAATTCTTTGCTATTGTGAGGTGTTGCAAAATTCTTTATTTCATGGAATATACATTTGAGAGTGTTGAAAGATCAAATTCCTAGAATTCATCTATTTTTGAGGTGGATGCTAACAACATGTTAGGACTAGACTGAGAACATTATCTGAGTTCCATGTATAGCCTGAATTCCAGACGAGACTGAAGCCAATTTTATTTATGTTTCATCTTGGTATAATATCTTCCTGTCATTCAATTGTCTTGGTCTAAACACTGCAGGAAAGTTACTTTCAAATGATTGTCTGGATGTCAGGGGCTAGCAAGCTAATAGTCTAATTACTTTTGTAGTCTTTATTAGTCAAAATGTTTATTAGAAAGCTTACTTTTTATCCAATGAAAGATGACAATCTGGGTTTGATTGAGTGCTGTTTGTTGTTTTAATATTGTTAGCTGTGTGAATGGGTTAACACACTTCTCATCTTCCAGAAGCTGAAGGCTATGAGAAATCCCAGGGGCAGCCACTCCTCAGCCCACATTTGCTGCCTTTGCCAAGAAAAGATCCCATAAGATTTCACCCCCTCCATCACTTAAGGGTTGTGATGATTTTTAATGTCACTGCCTAGATGGCCTGGAGATTTTTATCTATTGCACTTACAGGTCACCTTAATATTATCTCACTCAGAGAGGGGAAAAAGTTTCTAGTGGGATAATATTAAGTTATACAGCATGACACAAGGTCAGACTGTGAGAGACAGGAATATATGAATAAAGCCAGTGGCCATGAGAGTCACCAGTGTGAAAAAAACCCAAACAGAAAAGAAAAAAAAAAAAAAAAGAAGAGAAAGGAACAAAGAGTAAGAGGGAAAAAGTGCTGGTGGAGGAGAGAAGTGAGGAGGGGACAAAGAAGAAAGATTAAAGGAGAAAAAGAAAGGATCAGGGTCAGAGTGGGTAATGTAAAGTCATCTTTCTTATCCCAGTCATCTGCACACTGTGTGCTCTCGGTGGCCATGTTCATACTGAATTAGCTCTAGACTGTTTCTTTTCTCTGGGACTCCATCTTTTTGAAAATACATCATCAGTACAACTCCATCCTGAAGGCATATTACGCTAATGCATCATTATTGCGCCGGCTGACTGATGATGCTCCCATGTCATACATCACCAGAGCTGCGCCTCGCTCTGATGAAATGTTGGAGTGATACATAATCAGGGAGAAGCACACAGGTCCCGCAGCTAACGACTCCAGAGATGTAAACTATCCAGAATTAAAGCTAAAGCCTTGGAGAAGGGGAGCCAGGAAAAGCCAGCATCCCTGAGAGTTTGGCAGCAACCTGAAACTCCTGAGAAAACCTACAATAACTTTGAGTTACATTAGTGGAAGTGCCTGGAAGGCTGCCAAAATCCAGCTGCTGGGCTTGGACAAAAGTCACGAAAGCCTTAGCAACATGGCAGTAATGAGAGGCAGCTACCAGAAGCCGGGGAGGGCATACAGCAACATCCCACTCCAGCCCTGCCTGCGAAGGCAGAATCACAGCTTGACTGATAAGCAGATACACAGCAAGGCAAGGGGAGGAATGGTGAAGATGGGGACACCTGTCATGGGGCAGCTGGCCTTGGCTCCCTTCCAGATAAGCATCTCTCCTCGCCTCTGTAAAACACAGTCATGCTGCCTCTATGCCTTCCCGCGGCAGCCAGTGGCTGCTGTGATGGATGGGCTTGCAGAATCCAGCCCTGGCCAGTGTGAGGTTGCATCACCCTCTTGTAAATCTGTTTTGAGAGAGGGGTAGAAGTAGAATAGAAACTTGGCTTAATGGCAGCCTGAAACTTGGCATGAAACAGTAACTTCTTGGTCTGCACACACATACACTCTTCCTGTCCTGAAAAGGGTTTGCCCAATACTGTGTAAAAGCCCAACTTGTTTTGTACATACCTTCCTTTACCTCAGTGCTTCCTCCCAATACAGCCCATGCACCTATCTCCCACTCCCAACCAGAGTCTGGTTCTCCCTCTGCTTGTGGCCTCCCAGTGCCCTGCAGCAATTTCTGTCTCTGTGCCCCAGCTCCCCAGCAGCCAGAGTGGGACCTGTGGATAATCCTCTGCTAGACACGACGTTGTTCTTTTCTGAGCAAGGTCTCTGTTCTCTGTTTCAGATTGCTTCTTACAAAACAAGTCTGAAATAGTCTTTCTTCTCATAGGATATGTCCCTCACGTCACCAGTTGTAATTCCCCTGGGGATAAACACTTTTGATGGTCAAGTCATTGGTAATAATAATTCCCTGAGCTGGATTCCTCTCAGCCTTTTTCCATCATGTCACCTATGTAACTGTGGGACTAGAGCACATCTAAAGTATCTCTGCCATTCAGAATGGAATTACTCCAAATCTACACCCACATTGCTGAAAGTTGAATTTGCTCCAGTGGTGCAAACCAAAGAGGATTTTTACCAGATAGGCTGGAAATGTAAACTGTCAAAAATTAGAAAAGGCCTCAATTCAGCAAGATATCATTTTCTGCCTTAGTCTTATAAAACTACTGTGTAGCTGCCATACTTCACATATCTTTTAATGGACTTGATATTCTGCTTTTTCACAAGGGAAATAATCCCATCACAAGGCTGCAACTATATTAAGGAGCATTGGTTTGCAGTGCTCGTCATGTAAATACCAAATTTGGCTGCATGCATGGAGTATGATATTTAAGAATGAATGTGCTGCAGGAAGAAGATCTGAGACTTTGCAAGAATGAATGAATTTTGGCACCATTAACAATAGTTTTGCTTCTAAAGCATGATCCCTTGCAAGCCACTGCTGGCTGTAAGTTCTTGTAATGCATTCCTTTGTAAATTCTCTTCTTGTACAGAGGATCCCAGAGCAGGTCTCTGAAAAATTAATTTCAGATCTTTGAGAGATTCATTGACAACTGGCGTTCATCATCTATAGGAATGACAGGCAAGGAAAGCCTTCGCAGCAAAATCACAAGCGTGTGTGCAAACACATTCTTGGAGAGCTGTCTCTTTGCAAAATAATCATTGTTTCTGAGTCTCCAGCCCCTAATTTACAGTTTCTCTATGGCCATAACCAGGAGCCAGAGTCACTGTCAGAGGGTCAGTGGTAACAGGACTAACAAATAACTGCCACAGGATACCTTGAGGCAAATCAGCCCCTGACGGGTTCATCCCTTCTGTTGAAGGTGGTTGGAAGACAGACTTGGCCAACAGCAATGTCCCTGCCTTCCCTTCCTAGACCTGACAAAGTTCTGTTCAAAGCTAATGATAAGCCTGAAATAAAATAATGACAGTTCAGCTCAGGTAAGCATTGTGAAACACAGATGGCTATGTGGGCTGTCCAAGTAGCTTTGGCCTGCAACAATAGGGACTGCAAAATTAATCTGAAAATATTTTTTTTTCCTACTTTTTTTGCTCTCAGAAGCCCTGCTGTTTCTCAGGTGATTTTCCAGCGCTGAGACTCACTCAGTTTATAACTCTGTCCCTCCAGTACTGGTCAAGATCAGGAGAGACACTCTGAAAATAATAGTTAAAAGACAGTTGGACAATGCAAGGAAAGGAATGGGGATGCCCTTAGGGAGTGACAAAGTTGGTGGCAGAAGATGGGGCAGACAGGAAAGAACTGAATGTTTCAGTAATACACTGCTACATTTGCTTGAATTCAAGTCCGATTTTAGCAGTGATTTGTGTTGCTATTTGCCTGAAAACCTAGAGCTGCACAACTTTTTGATATTTACTTCATAGCTTGTGTCTGTATCCAGCCATATAAGAACTTAGCCTGAAGTTAGCCTCTGAAGAGGTCACAGATTGGTACTGCCTTGCATCAACCAGAAGCCTCTAAAAGAAAATCAGCAATGCAACTTATTTTGTTTGGATTTAATTAAAGAAACATTTTAGACTGCAATTTGAAAGCAAACATTAACAAAGAAACCCCTTAACCATTGGCTTTTTCTTACAGCTACTGCCTACCCTGTGCACTGGAAAGTGAGGGGGAGGGATCACTCAATAACATAGAGAACAATTTCTAATGTCTTAATTATTTCACATGTGCATAAAGCATTTTAGTCCTATTGTTTCTTTTCACAATCTGTTTGGGGTCATTAGTAAGTAGGTCACTTTGCCCACCCAGAGGACTGTGAAACTCCAGGAAAAGTGAGAGAACCACATGTAAGTTGGCTGATCCAAGGCTGCCACTTTAGTTGCTTTCAGTCTCCCCCCATGTCCTTTGGCAAATCAATTTATAATATACATCTTAAGTTTAGTTAAATGCCCAGAGAAGATAAAAGAGTTAGTATGAAACCCTACAGCAGTGCAGAGATTATAAAAAATATATTGTCTTCCATGATCTTTAGTTTTCTGGTGGACAGACATCAAGGGAAATGTCAAGCCTCAGCTATTTTCTCAAGAAACTGCTCCCCAAAAATCCAGACTATTATTTCAACCTCCTAGATAAAGAATGGCTAGCAGCTCTGAGCCTTGGGCTCCCTGGCTTTTGCTATTCTAAGAACTGAAACTAGGCTGAAAAGAGGCTGATATGGGAGACAGAGCAAAGGCCACCAAGAGCAAGATGATCCTCTGCTGCCAGGGCACCATGCAACTCTGCTGTCTTCTTACCAGCAATATCAAGGAAGAAATCCTTGTGTAAAATGTGGTTCAATTTATTCTACAACAAAATATCCATGAGATATACTAGTCAGAACCTTAATACACTTCTGCATTCTTCCATGGAAAGTAAGAGTGGGTAAAGCCTGAATTTCTCTGGATTTCAATGGCAATAATTAAATTTGACTCAACACTCCTCTAACATCAGTCTGCACTATGTACGTTCAAGCCAGTTCTAGTCAAGTACTGTGCTTGAGAGTGTGGAATTCCTTTTTACTTTGCACAGCATTTAATACACTAATTCAGTTGTAGTCATTAAACCCAAATAATTACTATTAATATTCAGTCTTTCTGCTGGACAACCTTCTATACAGGTTTTGTTTGAATTTATTCAGAATATACATTTATTCCAAATGGAGGTAAATAAATGAGTGACACTATGGTGTAGGTGGGATCTGTGAAAAGAGACATCAACTGTGGAATATCTTCTGGAAAAAGAAGCACATATTCATCTTTGAGTTATTTATTTATAGCATACACACACACACACACATATATATAAATATAGATACACACACACATCACCCAGGGTTATTCAATCACATGTAAGTTCACCTTCCTTTTGGTAAAGGACTTTCTCAGGGAACAGAATTAGCAATTGAGCACTTAAAAAATTTCCTGCTGTGCAACATCTCCTCATTTTCCATTTTTATTATTTTGGCAACTCTGAATTAGCATTTGTTCATAGCAATCCCTAAAGTGTCACCAAATGAATTCTGCACTAAAAGAAAATGCCCTGTGTTCCCTCTATGTGCAAACACAATGGGGCAGGGAGCTTCCTCCCAGTGGAACTTGTGTCAGTCTGGAGCTGGGTCAGAGAGTTTGTGCAGTGGAGCAGCTGTGTCACCCTACTCACTCCCACTCTTCATTGGCAGGATCCTGAGCACCCAGAATGGCCTGAGCACTAAAGTTCAGGACAAGCAATTGCAGACAGATGTGGCAGTGACTCTGCTGTGCTTGGAAAGCAGCTGCCTCTTGGGTTAAAGATTAAAGACCAGACATTTTCCATTCTTAGCAGAGAAAGTAGAAATTGAATTTTTTTCCTCTGGGTGAACAGGATTGGGAGTTTGATAAGAAGGCACAACAAATGAACTTGAGAGTTATTTAAGTTTTGTTTTCTTCAGTGGGAGAAAGAATTTGTCCTTGTATCAGAATTACTCTTGGAGATGAGAACAAGGAAAGCAAAGCTGGGACTTGTAATTGTTAGACATGTCACTGCACTCTCCTTGGCAGTATCTGTTTCTGAACAGTAATCATGAAAGCTCTTAACACACAAGGCTGTACACCTCTTCCTTACTCTTTACAGGCCAGAGTCTGCATGGTCACCAGCAAGGGCTGCAAATCACCAGAAGGTCTCACCAGCTTCCTTTAGGGAGTCTCAATATATTAGTGCAATGGGCATGATTCAAAACATTTTGCAGGGAACAGTAATGAGGGTGGGAAAACCCGCCAATTTTAGCATAATTTCCATCTAACTTTTTTTCTTTCACAGGCAGTGAATGCCGGATTTATCTATCATAAAGGGTAAATTTCTTGGGCAAGTGGAGACAAATTTTCATGGAGGTCTTAGGGAAATATGATCTTTGCTCATCAAGCAAGAAGACACTTTCTCAAGCTGTGGAGATGACAGCAGCTGTGCATGTTACTGGGGAGAATGACAAAGATTTGCACCTTCAGTTTAATAGCACAAGAGGGGCGGAAGAATGGGGGGACCAGCATATGGAAAAACTCACTTTCATTCCTTAGCAGTATCATCTAATAATGCAAAAGTCTCCTCAAGGATTCTTGGATTTATGGTTTATAACATCATGAAACACCTTTCCTAACCAAAGGTAGTTTGGAAATATGTTACAGTATTTGGAAGACTTTGTTCCAAACAGCAAAGCTCCACAGAAATCTGCAGGCATCCCTGACACATAAATATATGTCCTGATTACCTGCTACCCTCCTGGGTACAGGTGTTTTAGGCAGAGCCGCCAGTACTTTAACACAGTAAACCTAAGATGCTAATTTCTTTTGGAATATATAGAAAGAATGTGAATTTTTTAAGCATTTTTACCCACTCTTCAATTTAGCCATGGCTAAGGAGAGAGCACTTTTGACAGCCAGGTGTGGTCAGTATTCCAGCCTTGTACCTCCTCAAGGCCCAGGTCAGTGGCGTCTCTGAAGGCTCTCCTCTCCTCCTCGTGTGCTCCCACGATGAGGTGCCTCTGCATGGCTTAACCACGTACACACAGCTCCCATCCCAGCAGCTCCTAGCACACCTGTGCAGCCTGAGGTGCCTACATAAAAGAAGCTCATAAAGCAGCACTTGCATTTCATTCATTTCATTCACCAGCTCGAGATTTTAGGAATGGAATGGAGCACAGCTGGCCTTTGGATGTCAGATATACTTCATAAGCCAGCACTTGTTCAGCACACAGGCAGAAGGTTTCTCGTCTCGTGGCTCTCCACAGGCAATAGAAAGGAAGCATGTTGGCACTCTCACAGCTGGCAGTGGGGCTGGCACAGGAGAGCTGTAAATACTGTGTAGGCAGGAAGGTGCAGGCTGCCAGGGTGAGGGCAGGTCACCAAGCCTCCAGGGGCTCCCAGCCTCCTGCATGAAGGCACAATGAGGGGTGCTTTGCTCTGTTTTAACTGAGGAGCAAAGGGTACAGTGGGTAACAGACATGTTGGGTCAGGTCTGGTCTGATAGGGACAGATGCTGCTGGGTGTGGAGATTAATCTCAGGAGGCTTTGGGGCTTTGTTATGCTGCTGGAGCAAGGAGCCGCTTCTGCTTGGGACCGTGGAAAGCTCCACACTCAGAGGAGCTGTCTGACCTGGGGTTTCTCCCTCCCCTGGCAGAAGTAGCATTGAGTACTTGCTGTCCTGTATCTGCTCTGGATCCTAGTCTACCTATCTATTCACATAGCAAAGGGAATCTTCCATTTCCACCCATCTCACCTGAGAACATGCACCAGCATGGGTGTGAGAGTACCCCTAGAAGTAATCTAATCTCCACATGATTTGGGCTGCTGCTGGAGCAGAAAGGAGCACATGGGAGAGAGATGTGTTAAATCCTCCGACTCTTTCTTATTGATTTGCTGATCAGAACATACTTTATCAACTTGTTCTTTTTCCTCAGAGACAGAGCAATTAAAGAGGACAGCAGTATATCCAACAGAGGGCATTAAAGGAAAACTGACTAGGTAATGTTTGTAGCTGTGATTCTTGATGCATGATCTGCTCCTTAGGACTACGGGCATAGTCCCAGTGAATTTCTGGGTTTATTAAATTATCCACAGCATTTCCCTTTTGGATGCATGCTGAGCTCCAGAGGAACTTCAGGCAGCTCTTTCCCAGAGCAGGATAAGTGCTCACAGAATGTGCTCCCCCTGGTTGGGTGCGTCCACTGCCAGGGTGGGATGGTGTGATGGTAGAGGCTGTCTGATGGGGCTTCACTTTGTCAGGTACCAAAATCAGTGTACAGATACCCAGACCTATGGGCTGAGTGCAGAAATATCTCAAAATAAACTGTAAACATTCAGAATGGCTGGTGCTAAGCAGCCATTCTGAATGGTGCTTAGTGAGAGGTAGAAGTGATGAGTGAGAAATGAGTGAGAGGTAGAAGACCAAAATGACCTATCTTGGACTTAAAGTTTCTTTCTCAAAAGCTTGTTTTCTCCCCAGACATATTCACATATCTCTTCCTGAAATATGTGAATAGCCAGTCTTCAGACTCAGCACAAAGTCTCTCTTCAGGCAATGCTACCTGAGTGGGGTCCATAAGGAAGGAGAAGACAATCCAGAAGAAATTAATATGCCAGGCAGTAGTCACAGTTCACTTAAAGTAGCCCATAATGTCTTTATTTCTTACAATAAACTTAAAAGAATCTCCCTGGATTTCCCTGAGGCTGATAAATGAATAGGATTATATATCCAGCCTCTATGAGCAAACACTGCATCAAAAAAACCTCAAAACAATAACAGCAGAAAGAGCACTGATATTCAAAAAGACTCAAAGTGCAGAATATGGGTCCTCATTTCAAATGTCCCCAAGGCTGTCAATGCTCACAACTGAGATTCCATCTTGACCTCTTGTAAAATTGAAGAGTCATATGAAAAGTTTGAAACTGAATTTCTTAAATTAAAGGCTTTTTTTTTTCCAGACAGACATTCATTTGCTCCTTCTGTTTTAGATAGGGTAAACTATGAGACCTCCCTTAGAGCTTGCATTGTCAAATGCATCCTAATCTCAGTACCACCTTCAACTGGTTAAGGCATGTTTTCACCCCATTTACACACGGACATGCCCAGTGGTTTAATAGAGTTATCCATAGTGCTGTAGAGAAGCAAATTAGGGTCTAACTTTGTCAGAAAGAGCGTTTTCGAGGCAAAGTGTTTTCATTTGCTTCTCTTCATGGTAATCCTCTGATATAGCCAAACTCCAATTTTAATCTTTCTTTATATGTTTATAAAAGTTACCTGAAGCACTTAATCATATTTAGAAATTATTAAAGGAGCCCTAAGAGCCTCCAAGTTCTACCACTACAAGTATTTTCCCCAGGGCACTAGATTAGAGTAGAAATTTTTTTTTAATTTGCAGAACTCAGAAAAGTCAGAAGATGGCAGCAGCTCATTCATGCATTAAACAATCCCTAAATCTCATGAACAGAACAGCTCTTCCTTTAAGTTATCTGAATTATGCAACCACATAAGAATAGAGATTGATAATTTACTAAGCACAGTAATTCTGCTTATCCAGGCTCTGCAGTCATCAAAGCTATTATTTCTCATATTCTTTTTTTCACTGTCATGAGTGCAGTGGAGAATTTTACAAGGGTGAAGGAAAGTACATTGTTGTGAAAGAGTTGGATGCTCTTAATGTTGTGAAAGAGATAGATACTCTCAATTCAGGTATATATTTCCAGGATCCCTACACTTTCCTCTTTTTTTTTTTTTTTTTTTTTTTTTTTTTTTTTTTTGCAAATATCATACTACAGAAAATAGAAATAAGATGCTTTTGCTATTTCCAAATAACATGAGATGTGAAGAGGAATTGTTGTTTTTCCCTTGCTTTTACTGTTGAATATTTTTATCTCACTCTGTGCTGATCTATATACCTCATCATTTTCACACTGCCAGCAGTGGGATCTCTTCTCTCCAAAGATTTAATAGCGTTAATGTTGCAGTAATGACCTATATTACTAAATTTTCTCTACCTTGAGAAAATATATCATAGCACATTTAAAGTATAGCACAAAGGGTTAGCATAAATAATTAAACTAAATTACAGCAATCAAAAAAACAAGGCAGGCCTGATCCAAGGCGCCTCAGAAGAAATCTGGTGTAACTCCATTGCTGTCAGTGGGATTATTCCCAAATGGCCTTGGCTTAAGGGATGCGGAATCTGGCATCCTAGCTTTTGTAGCACAACCTCCTTGTCATTATGTGTTCACTTATTCACTTAATTCATAAAATTCAATCAATCGCAATGGGCCACCCAGCCACTGGGGTGAAGAAAAGAAAATCTATTGTATATGATATTTCTTTGATCAACTACGTCTGAAAGTGCATTTCCCCCTCCCGCCCCCCAGCAAAAGAATGCATCAGAGACCGGGGCTGACACCGTGGTGCAGGGAGCTGCTATTTCCCTCCAGCCTCGTTTGTATTGCTTTATTGACATGTTAATGACAAAATACATCCCCAGGTCCTATGAAGTACAGAACAAGTCAGAGAAATTAGAATAATACCTAGCCCTAATTAGAAGCCAGGTATCTGCCTGACATGCTCTCTTGTATTTAGCTTCAGATAGTTGTATGTTGATTGATTGCCTGGTTGTTTGATTGATTGATAGAGAGGCTTCACTGAGCTCATAGACACACACATGAAGGAAGCTTTTGATGTCAATATGAACAAAGGTAATGATAGACTTACAAACAATGCCAAATGCTGAGTCTATGTGTTTGGCTTAATGCAAACAGAAAGTGTGCCCGCCACCATTCTAAGAGCAGCGAGACTAGAAGGAAGACGTCTTGTGTATGATTGAACCTCATAGCTACAGGCAAAATTGTACTGTCAGGAAGATTTGCAGGTGATGTTTCTGATTGCCTGAAGATCTCTGCACATAAGCAGGGCAACAGGAATTAATCCAAATCCTTCCTTTGCAGCATCATAAACACTGTTTTAGAAGCTTCTAGAGCTGGTCTGCTCCAGCAGACAAGGTTTTCTCAAAAGGAATGAGATTGATTTCCTGCATATGAAGAGCACAAATGTACTTCTATGTGGGTGCTAAGGCATTAATTGACAAGGCTCAGTGTGCTACATGTAGAAATGATCAGCAGCACACAGAACTAGAGGGCTGCAGACTTCCTCTGCATCTCCCCCCTCATATGCCCCCAAATAGAAATATTTAACAACAAATAGAAAACCAGAAAAACTTTAAGGGGCACCTTGATCCTCAAATGCTGCTGAGCCCATCTTTCTCTGATGCCTTTGATCTGTACTCCCCTCCTCTGTTCTGCACAGTGACAAATGCACTGCACACAGGGCACAGAGTGCAGCACAGCAGGACAGATCCTTTTAGCTAGAGCTGTGCAAAATGTTCATAGCAGAGCCCCAAATCACAAGAAACTTGCCTGGCTTCAGGTTTCATTGCAAGCTTGGAACTCAGACCACGTTTGTCAAAAGGTTGCTGAGATTTGCTAGCCCTTTGAGAAATTTCTCTCTTTCTTTCCCTTGTGAGTTCCATTTCTCTCTTTCTCTCTCTAATCTGCCTGAATTTCTAAAACTATTTCCACACTGTTCAGGAGCTAGGAGGACTCACAGATTTGGACTAAAAAACCTGCCAAATGTACTCTCCCATTATGTCAATTTAAAACCAGGTGAAAGTAGACAATTCTTTCTAAGAAAAAGCCCCAAATCCCAACAACCCAAGCCAAAAAAAACGCCTCCCAAAAAAAAACCCCAAAGCCCCCAAAACAACAAAACAATAACAACAACAAAAAAATCCCAGCAGCCAACACACATTCTCCCTCCCCACAAATTTGCGAGCCACAGACTTAGTTCATCAGAGTTTGAACATCTTCGAAAGTGTCCCAGTAATCCTGATTGCCAGTATTAGAGCCAACACTTCAATATTTTAAACCCCAAAAGGCAAACCAAAACACAGTTGTGCAATTCCTTTGCAGACCAAATTGAAATGAATCTTTGTGAAATTAAATCATGTTTTCACACAGCTCTATTTTTTCAGTATTGTGTTTAGACACATCAGAGATTAATGAAAGTGTGTATCACCTGGCTCTTACATGATCCCTCACTCAAAGGTCTCACATCACTTTACAAAGATTATCTGAGCAATTAATTGACCTGTGGTCAAACACAAAGTCAGTGCTGAGGTTTGAACCCAGGTCTCCTTAGAGCCTTAAACTCAAGCTCATCTGCCTTGCTGGCAGAGTGCTGTCTAATTCAGTTTGTGCCAATGACATTTCATGATTCTGCTTGCATATTTAAAGAATAGGTGAGCAATCTCTCTCTGGACATACCTTATGTGCTCTGGTGCACATAATATCAAGTGGCATATGAATTCAGTACAGTGATATGCACTTTTTAATAACTTTTTTGCATGGTATCTGAAGTATCTACCCTTTCAGTACCTAACAAACAGGCTGGAATTTATGCACAGACTTAATAAACATCTTCAGTTCAACACAGACTTTTAAGCAATGTGTGAGGTTATCACAAAGTGGTAGGGGATGATTTGGGTTTTGATTGGCCAAAACCCATGAATTTCAGAGAACTTAACACTTCCACAGATGCTCCATGGACAAGGTCACTATGAAGTTAATAATTCTTTTGTCCTGATACAGATGTCAAACTGGCTTTATAATCTTGCAAGGACATTTAAAACAAAGAAGAGAAAATAGAGTCTTAGGCTAGTGCAGGTTCAGTTGAGTCATCATGTTTTAATGCCCAACCTTTGTTTGTTTTCTATTTCTCTTTGGAGATCTTTTGCCATTGAAGGTTAAAGATTACTGAGATAACTAACAATAAATGTGTCCGGCGTTGTGACTTTTGACCAATAATTATAACTTGGATTGACTGAAACAAATCTGTATCCAATTTTATTTTACATCCTATTGCAACAAAATTGACAAGGGTGTGAATTAAAACCTTAGCCCTGGTGATTAACATAAAAATGGGGATGGACATTTCTCTGAGCTGTGACAACCTGAGCCCTTGTCTTTTATCAGCAGTGTGGACTGCAGTGTGCAGTAATTGCTTAACTGCTCCTTTGCCCGTTAGGACTCAAATTGGCTTTGGAGTGGACTTGAGAAATGACTCAGAGTTTCAACAGACACACCCAGTTACTGGCTTTGTACTACACTAAACGCTTTCCAATAGAACATATTTTTTAAAGGAAAGGCTGTATATTGCTCTCTGTAGACCTGAGGGCATATATTCAGTCACAACCTAGGTGCAGGTTGAAAGATATCTGTGCAAACTGCTGTCTCACACCCTGCCAGCCTGCTTCAGTCCTGCTCTGAAAGGGTGTGTGGTATGGGGAGAAGCCCTGTGTAAGCCCCCCATGACAGCTTACACAGGAGGCAGTGCCCTCATGCCCTGTGCAGGGTAGAGCCTGGAGCTGCAGGTGGCCATCAGCACATTTCCCAGTGCAGAGACCAAGGGTAGGTGAGATTTGCATAGGTGGTCAGTCATTAACAGTTGTGGCTTTAATGGTCTACTCTGAAAAGAAGCACCTTACAGCCACTCCAGTTTGGGGAGCTTTAGCTAAGCCAGTCCCAGTGCTGGTCATCCACTGGTTTATGGAGAGCAGCTGTCACAGGTGGGTGGTTACAAACCAGGGCTGTGTTGGAACCAGGCACTGAAGCAAAACCACCAGAAATTCTCATCACCAAAGCATCCTGTTGCCCAATCCAAACAATCTTCACTATCCATCCCAGGAACCAACGCTGGTTCTGGTCAGAAGCACACTGCAAAAATAAACATAAATTCTACTATATATGTTTCTCCCATTCACAAATATTGAAACAAAAAGGATTGACAGAAATAAATGAACATACTTTCCAAAGTTATTTTTGTCCATTTTTAAAAAAAATACAGATTAGGTGATTCTTCATCTAGAAGCTCTGTCTTCCACAATCAAACATGTTTATTAAACAGATAATTATCTTTCCTGCTTTAAATAGTTTCTAGCATTTTGGTGCCACAGAAGAAGAACAGCAGCAAGTTTAGTTATTAATAATATGTTGTCATGACAATTATTCTTGCAATGTTGGAAAAATGCTCTCAATAACATTATAGGTACAGCCAACTTTCAAAGTAGTTGCAAAGGCTGATTTCTTTGGGGAAGGGTGGTAAGGGGTAGGACTTGCCCTCTGTCAAAGTTCAAAAGATTTTTAGGAGACAAACTCTGATCTTCTTGCTTAGATTTGTAATTGTCCACTCAAGTAAACAGTCATGTAAGAATTTAAAATATTATTGGATAGGAAGGAGAGCACAGAATTAATGATACAGTTAAATTTCTGTTTCTTTTCAGGATCACAAATGCCAAGCAATTTCAGAATGATCTTTGAATTGGTCTTTGACTCAAGAATTCAATGAGAGAAATTCTCAAATTAAACTCTTTAATTACCCACAAGGAGGTTTTTGTCAGAGAAGAGGCATCGTCTAGGCCAAGAGAGAGATAAGGAGATGGTTTTGGCTTTGGATTTTCATCTTTCTTAAGTTCCACGCCATTTTTATGGAAAAAAATTTATATTAGACACTGTGACTTCAGTCCCATCAAGGGAGTAAACTTCACATTAAAGAAAGTCCTTTCAGAGGTATATTTTAAACCATGAGATGCCCACTGTATTTGGGTTAAGAAGGCTGCTGAGCTGTAGAGTTATCTTGCTTTACCCTATGGCAACCGCACTATTTAGAATGGAAAGCAGAGACCACCCTTCAAACTCTTTGCCTGCTTGCTGCACATCATTTCAGCACAGCGCACTGCCCCCAGGTAATCAGATACTCTGGTTTTCCAGTTAGTCTACTTTATATGAAAAATAAATATCCATTGAAGTGAAGGAGAAGAGCACCCGCGCATGATGAGGGGGAGAGAGACTTACTCTGCTGCCAGCGATTAGCACACTAATGTGAAATAAGGAAGAGAGGCCCAAATCTCTGGGCAAATAAATATTTTATAATCTACAACAAGTGGAAGGGTTTCTGCAAGAGAAGTCGTGCTGGTGGAAACCGAGTACGGTGGATTGTGCCTCTTCTCAGGGGAAACCTGGCCTTGAGCTCAGGCAGGATGGTAAAGAGGAAAGCAAGCCTCCCCTTCTGTGTTGCTTCTTTATCCAGGGGACATGGGAGGAGACTTTTTCTTCTTTTCACATAGTTTTTATGAGAGAATGATGACCTGCTTTAGGCTCCTAAAGCAGCCTCTAATTTCAAAGGAGATAGACCCTTATCTGCTTTTGTGAGTCAGGACTTAGATCTATTTTCTCTCCTCGCAGATGTACCAGCAAAAAAAAAGACTCACCACATCATAGATCACTTCTAGCAACCAAGAGCTAGGTGTGGATGTGGCAACAAACAGTGGGAGAACCCTCCTGCAGCAAAATGACCCCAACAGTCAGCTTGTGTCCCCCCTTCCCAGAGAGGGAGATGGAGGAACAGGAGCAGGATCAAGAGGCACTTTTGTGCTTGCTCGGCCACACTTCCATAACAAAACATCTCTGGGCTTGCTTGTCCCAGCCATCAGCACATCCAGCCTTGCTAGGGATCTAGCAAGGTACCACAACAGGACACTGTGGGCACACTGAGTTGTTTTTGTTGTCCAGATTGCTATTGAATTTATTTCTAAGTCAAGCTAGTAGGTGTAATCTGATATAAGTGAGCAGTTGATATCAAATGTACATTTCATTATAAAGTTTGTGCCACCTCCTTATATCTGAAGACCCTGGAAGTCCCTTAGGTTTCTTAATTTCTCTGTTTGCATGGGCAGGTAGCCCCAGGAGGGACAGCATTGGGTGCAGCTTCCCTCGAGCCTGAGGGAGATACAGGATCTCTACAGGGGAGAAACACAGGGGCAAACAGCAGCAAAAAGCTACTGATAACCTGCACAGGGAGGTTTGGTACTGGGTTTAATAGGGGCCTCCAGTACATGACACTGACACACAACATTGGCAGAAAAGGGCCTTTAGCCCTCTGATAATATCAAAGATGAAGCGGGGAAAGTTCTTAGCATGGGACTTTGAAAAAATGTTTCTTTTGGAAAGATAAAAATATTTTTCTATATCTTCAGGTCGTTTGTGAGAAGAAGAAAATAGTATGAGGGATGGTTTTTGTATTTTACATCAGGCCCCTGTGTGTTTGTCCTTTCTGGGTACATGGGAAGGGAAGATAGAAATTTTGCTTCTCTCCTTCATACCAGGAGAACAGTGACCTACTGTCTTGGCAGAAGGAAGGACTAGTGCTAAATCTGTGAGGATAGAGTTTATGAGTACTGATAAAGTAGCCCAGTTTAACCTGAGTATCCCCAAGGTGCTTTATTTTAACACTTGTTCAGTTTTAGCTCCGAGCTGTATATCTGCAGATGGCCATGAACATTTCCTGGCACATCAGGATACCAGGCTTGTTGTGGCAGCACTGCCCAGATATGCAGAGATGGATAAACTGGCTTACAAAGTCCTTGGACTAGCCCTGAATCATTGTTTTACAGGAGTTTGAGGACCTCAGCACCCAGCTGTAGTCGCACAACCCATGGCAGCAACAATATTCACACTGGGATTGCTGGGATTGCTTTGGGAGGAGAAGATGGTGGCCTTTTCCTGCCAAAAAAATTCTAAGCTGTGAAAAAATTGTAGATCGTAGCTGTAATCCTGGCACATGCCAGAAGGAAGAGTTGATGGAAACTTCTCTGGCAAACATGGATTGAAATGGCTTCAGAAGGGCTAGGTCTCTCCATCTTGGAAAACCTTGACATGCATCTCATGTCTTTGCTTCTCAAGAGTGCCATCAGAGAGGATGCTTTCACATGCAGGTAGCAGATGCCTGAGTAAGGGATGGCTGAGAGCACACATGGTGGATGGGTGCTCTAACAGAATGAAATCAGATGTAAGAGGCATGTAAGGTGTGCTGGGAGTCCCAGCCTGTGTAGCACACTGTGGTTCAGTCATCACAACAAGGGGTACTGCAGCTGGGACATGGTTGCAGGTTCCAGTAGTATCTGGAAACCCAAAATGCCCATGGTGAATGCAGCGCAGAGACTCTGCAAAATCAGGACCTGATTTTTCTGCTGTGATGGTTTCAGCATGGTGGAGGTCCTGGCTGTAGTACTGGCAGGCATTTCTGTGGGGAGGGTCAGGTTGCAGCACTGCAGCAGCTGCCACACACAGAAGATGGTTGAGGTCAGCCTGTGCTCCCATCACAGATGGTTGGGCCATGATAGATTGCAAACACCATCTCTACCACACAGAGCAACTGGAGGCACTTAAGCCACTGCTGAGCTTTGATGGGAGTGTGTTTTTACTGTTTTCCTGAGCCATGCTAGCACCAAGTATGTTCGGGAATTAAAGGATACCTTGGGTACCTGAACAGCATCCACTGTCTTGTGGCTACAGAGTGGAGAAATGTCCAGGGCATATGGTTAATGTTACCCACAAATAACACTTAAGGCTCTAACACCTACCTGTGGGGTGGCTAAGTATGCATCAGGTGCCATTAGGTTTGTAAGGACGAATCATATTTTCACTAGAAACGTGGTAAACTTGTATAGGAATGGACAACCTCCCAGGCACACTACTCCTTCCTTCAGGCTGAAATGAGAGCAACAAACAATAAACATATCCCTTAAATCCCACCATTTCCTCTAATGAAAGATTTTTAGCTCTCTCTGCACAGATTTCCCTTCTTACATATTTATCAGGGATATAAAGCTACAAAATCCAGTCTGGCGGTGCTATGGTGTAATGGGACTGCCTTGCAAGCACACCACTAACCCTAAGCAAGCATGGCATGTCCCCAGACACACCACTCCTGTTGTCTTCATGAGCAAAGCTTTCTCACAAAGGCTGTCCATCACTGAAAGAGTTAAGAACATCTTGTCAAGGATATGCAGTTATCTGGAACTTCTGTTTATACAGAAAGGCAATAAAACATTCAGCGCCTTAGACCACTGTAAGAAGGGTCAATACAAGCTCCAGCAGTTGTATATAAATTAACCTTTTAAGTATGGCCTAATCCATAATGATTCATTGACAGGAATTATTCCAGGAGGCTGAGCTGCAACAAATTGTAGCAGTTGCAGCTGACTACAGTATCTCACAGCTGCTGGGCTGCCTCTTAAGATGAGGTATCTAAGAGAACATTTTAAAAGGCTCTGACAATGTATTTCCACAATGCTTGTTAGAACTAGGACGTCTCCAATGATCTTATGTTCCTAAAGTGGAACAAAAGTATGAGGAATCTGAATATATACATGAAGGATGTTTTGAAAGATTTTTGCTTTTGCTCTAGCGCTGACAGAATATGAAAAGGATGCTTCACTCCTACACGCTGGAGTGGTCACCCAAGAGAGCTCATTTCTTCTCCTCAGTAGGATTTAGCCAGGATAGTGCACTGTGCGTATGAGCTGAGAAGCCTGCAGCGTCTTTGCAATTGTCAGAATTAAAAGTGAAGGAAGACAAAACAACCTCTCCCCTCCCACCCTCTGTCAAACATGCCTAATGAACAGCTCTACATGCACTGTATCAGAAACCCCAAACGTTGACGGCGATGCGAGGCACTAATTTGTTAGTTATCATATCTGACAAATTGTCATCATGGTTCCACTCCTTCAGAGGGTGTTGTGCGTGTGACCCGGGGAAGGGCTCTCAGGCTTGAGCTAATGGGTGTGCGACTTGGAACAGGAGATGATGTGCCAAGATGGGAACCACAGAGTGGGCTGCCAAAAAAGAACAGTATAATTATCTGTGCATAATTCACGGCCGGAGAATAAGCTTTCCTCCAAAGTTGTCTGCAGCAGAGCTGTACCAGATTCATGGCTTTTTCAGTGAGTATTCACAAAGTAGTGACAATCTGTGCAGAAATGTTCACTTCTCCAAACTTTTTTTTTTTTTTTTTAATTGGACTAAAATAGACATTTCCATAGCACTCTTTGCTCTCAGGACTGGTCTGTTAAGATAAGTGATGACTCACAGATGTATATTCTTACTTTCTTGGATAGTTATCTCTCCCCTCACCCCACCTAATCCCTTCACCAATGGGCTTTGAAGGAAAAAAAACACTAAAACCCTTCAAGCAAAGGCACTATAAATATGAACTATTACAAGAGTATTAGCTCATTGACTCTTCAGAGTTGCTGCTGTACTGTGAGAACAGTGGCCCTAGTTGTCAGATTCTCAGGACAAATAGTTGGACAACATGAGCCAAAGGAAAATTTTCTTTAATCCTTAGCACTTTTAGGCAAGATGGCTTGCCAGTTCAGGTTCTGTTCAGCAGATGGCAAGATTTGAATGCATTGGTAAGAGTGTACATTTATAGCCCACTGCTCTTTCAGTTATTATTGGACTGGATAAGGGTTATTTGGTTTCTTTTACCCTAATCAGAGCAACCACCTCTTCATCCATATCATAGAAGATGGATATTTTTTCTCAGCAATAAGAAAAACTTGTTTTACAAAGTGTGTTCATTTTCTAGAAGAAGATTCAGCTTCCCGAAGAGAAAGCTTGGGAAATTCCTTAGCTAGTAAGTCTGCCTGGAGGAGATCAGGGTGAAGGACTGAAAGTCCTATAAAGTGAATTTTGAATGGGAGGGAGAAGGTTCTTAGAGAAAGGCAAAGGAGATGGAAAATGTTCCTGTAATTGCTGGCAAGGAAGATGCAGATTTTGCTTGGGCACATTTCTCTTTGAAAGCTGATCCTGTTTTGTAAGGGCAGACAAGGAAGAGTTGCCAGATTCGTAGGACAACGAAGTTTGGAAAGCGCTGGCAAAATATGTGGAATTGGATTAAATTTGACAAAATGTCATATTGCTTTAAGGCTCCTCAGGGTGTCCTGAAACAGTTTTGCTCCACGTAGTGCAGATTTCCTGTAAAAGCTTTGGCACCACCAGCTCCATCCTGAGCTGCTCAAAAATGTTGCTGTGGCCCTGCTGAAGCTGCAGGGATTCCATCTCTCAGGAATTTCCCCAAAGAGTAGGTGCTGATCTCCCCCTGGTCTACGTGCAGGAAACACCTCAAGAAAAGTTCTGGGATTGCAGAGAGCTTTCAGCATGTGCATTGAAGCTGTGCCATCCAGGGGGCTTGGGCAAATCTGGCTGGGTCCAGCTGGAGGCCAAAGGGGACAGTGCTAAGTGGACACAAAAGTTTGAATTTGGAAGCAACATAAAGCACAAATGTGCTTTCCAGGCCCCAGCTACCTGTCTCTGAGGCTGGTTGTGTGGGATGATGCTTGTGAACTTTTGCTGCAGCCTACCCTGTGCCACTGCTTTCACTTAATTTACCTTGATAATTTGATAATCACAAAATGAAAAGCCAGGACAGGAGAAAGATGTCCTGGTTTTGACAGACTGCATCAGTCACAGGGATAGTTTGTAATTTTAAGCACATGCTTAATTGCTTTGCTGGATCAGGGTCCAATTTTCTTGGTAGATACTGCAAGACTTTCTGGGAATACTCTTGGAAGGAAGAAACAAAAACATTTCCTCTATAAATGTTTGTGGAAAATGAATAAAAATGTGTGAGTATGCAATGAAAATGAATTCCCACTTCTTTATAGAGAAACCCAATGCAGGAATGAGGATCTAAGCTTCCATGAACAGTGAGGAATGAGCTCTGCAGCCTATTAAACTGAGTAAACCTTGGGGTACAGACATGTCCTTTGCACTCATATAAGTGTCTTTGTCAGACCAGCTGACCTCAGGGCAGCAGGCTGGTACTACCTGGGGGATGTCTCTTTGAAACACCTCAGGAATGGGATGATGCCACACCAAAGTGTCATCTTCTGCTAACCAGATGACTTCAATTTCCAGAGACCTCAACCTGAGAGCTTTCATTGACATTGCTTTCACTGAATTGGAATTAAAAAAAAAAAAAAAAAAAGAATTAAAAAAAAAAAAAAGGTATTGCAAAATCAGGTGTATACATGTATCCAGTCCCAGCATTGATCTAACATAAAGGATGGCACTTACAAGGCAGATAATTCAGCTTCTCATTGATCTTGGCAGTACTAGTAGGGGGCAATATTTACATTTGGTTGAATTGCTCTTGGACAAATTTTCTCCACAGTACTAAACACAAAGAAGCCTTCCATTAACACCACGAAAGCAGGGCTTTTCATTCATCTATTTTTTTTTACCTATTAAAAAAAACATACACATTCTGGTTCTCTATTCAGTTGTTGGTCTTATACTGGGATAACTGCACTGAGTAAAGGAAAGCAGCAACTACATCAAAGAAGAGAATATTTGGATCCTGAGCATTTATTACAAACACCAAAGTTTTCTCCTTTTCTAAGTACAAAAGCAAAACAAAGAAAAATCAATATTATAACCTGGGTAGTTTCTCTGAGCTTCCTTCTTTCTTAAATACACTTACTTCATGTTTTCTTCATTTTGGGGATAGTCTGCTCTTATGATTCTTATGATGAAAAAAGGAGGAAAACAAGTGTTTTAAGCCCTGTTTTTTTTTTTTTTTGGTTTTTGTTTGTTTGTTTTTTTTTTTTTTGTGGAGTAATTCTTAGCATGCATTTTAGGCTAGGTTATATTGTGCCACGTCTGTTTTGGTCCATCTGTGACAGAGCTCAAGGACTGCATATGTGTGTGTGGGACTGCACAAGTCCTGTCCATTGCATGTAGACAGTCCCACCATGTCTGTCCAGTTGGATCCTGCTGGCTGCTAAAGGTCTGGACACCTTACTGTGATCAAGAAGAGAGCAAAAGAGCAAATGGGCTGCTGCTACTGCATGTCCCATCCCACCTGGCAGCAGCTCAGGGTACTGTGATGGATGACTGCTGGACAGTTCTAGCCTACCTCTGGGAACAGGACAGGCAGACAAGAATTGCAGGACAGAAGCATTTATCAGCACCAGGAAGCCAGTGTCTGTGGTATATCTGCATAAACAAAGAAATTGTCTTAATAGAGAGCCACACCTAGAAGTTCTACAGTCCTCTCCTGGGATCACACAGCATGTGGCACATGAACCCAGGGAGTCGACCCAGAGCAAGCAAGAAAAAGAAGGTTTATAGAGCACAGACAGAAAGAGAGCAAACAAGTGATGTGAAGGCAGACAAAAAAACCCAACCCTGTATGGTAGCAGGGAAGCCAGAACCAAGTCTGTATGCAGACCATGAGAGATAAAAATGAGAAAATGAAGGTAAAGATTTTTACTGTCCCACTGGGAACTAAAGGACAAGAAGCAAGTGAGATGCTGTTGCCAGGAATAATGCCTGAAACACTGGAATAGCTGATAAAGGTGTTTGATTAGAATCATGACCCTGCAGACAGATTGAGACTCTGGAGAAATATTGTATCTTTTACCCCACTTCAAGAAGCAGGAGCTGAGATAGACACCCGCCTTACAGAGCTGCAAAATCTATAACTCTGGAGATGCTAAACACTCCCTAAAATGGAACCAAGATCATCTGTAGGACATGAGTCCCTCTTACAGAAATGTATAAAAAGAGGAGATCTAGCCCTAGAGAAACACCTCCAGATATCAAGGGAACAGCTAGCTATCCCAGGGAAAGGTCAAACCAATACAGCAAAGGAAGGCAGCAAGCAGGAGGGAACATTACCAATAACACAGACAGAGGGGGCCAGTGTGGGAATTCTGCAGTGAAACAACAAGAGAGGCTGGAAGGAAAATGCCTGGCAAGGGCAAAGATGCAAGAGAGGTAAAGAAACAAAACATTCGCTTCAATCCTGCAGCTCCCTAAGGAATTAAACAGCAGAATGCCTTTTAGATACCCACAGCATGGCTTCAGCAGCAGGAGGGACTTTGGGGGTCCACACACCTGACAGGGCATGGCCACCAGACTTCAGGCCCCACATCTGTCCTCACATCAACAGGCAGGCCAGAGCCAGCTGGGTCACGAAGCTGTGATGTCGTTGAAAGAAGAGATAAGCAGCAATTCATTGTAACCTGGAGATATGTGACCACAGCATGGTGATGTACAATAAAACCACCTTGAGGTCAATGGGCAACACAGGCTGTTGATAATAAATCTGTGAAACAAGAGATGTTATTGCTCAGAGTTTATAACAGTTGACATTCAAGATCACCACCCAGGGCAGAGCACGGGGCAGTGCACAGCTTTCCTCCTGTCACAGTACAAACCCTCTGTACCCTCTGCTTGTTCAAGGAGACAGACAGTCTCTGTGGGCCACGTCCAGGACTCAAACAGGACTAAAGGGCATAGCTCTGTTCCCTGTGCCATGTCAGAAGAGATAACATCGCCCAGAGAATCTGGCCCAGACACAGTCTGCCTTGTGATCAGAGGCATCCTGACTGCATGTTCCTGCACATCGTGTGTAAAGGGTAAAAGGTGGATAAAATATTTTACTCTGATCTGGTAGTTTTGGGGACTCATTTTTGGACATGCCTGAATGCCTACCCAAGGTACCAGACAGACACGGATCAGGTCCAAAGCTTCTAAGTTTCTGTTTCAGAAAGTGCATTATATACTTAACAATAGATCTTACACTGCTAATTTATATAATCATCAAAAATTATTTCTTCAGTCTGTATTTTTAAGAGCTAGCTAAATTTGTGGTTTGCCTACTGTGCCAAGAATCTGGCATGTGGCCACATGCTTTCACACATCTCCTTGCAGACTATGGGCTTGAAATCTAAAACCACTGGTGCCATCCTACAGCTGAAGTACTTCCATCCACACGAGCTCAAATGCAATCACAGTGGGACCGACTGCCTCTTTGTTTGGCATCAGGATGTATAAATATCCAACACTTTCTATGCAGGTACCTATATATTTCAAAGTAAGTGACATGTTAGAATTATCAATAAAAGAAAGATAACTTACACAATAATCATCACTTGCTGACAGATGAAATTTCAGAGGAATCAGCTGTGCCCTTCTTTTAATGAAAATGAGTAACAAAACCTTACCTATGTGAAGCTTGCCTCTCACTATCAAAGTAACTCAGCTGACCTGTGTTAAAGACTGTGTGAGAATTTTTGGGGAATAACAAGGGAAGAATAGGCAGAGATATTAAGCTAGACATTGTATCCAGTAGATATAAGACAGCACCAATGACCTAGCTTTAAAATATAGTCTCACTGATCATCTGTATTTTTATTCCAATACATAGTAGGTAAAGCATAAAACATATATTTAAACATGTATTTCTTTTGTAAATATAATTTTTGAAGTACAACTTGAGATAAGACATCCGTGCAACAATTGTAGATGAAAATACAGTTGCCTTAATTTTCTTTGAAAAGTTATGCTTCACAATATTGTGCAATGGGAACTGCAGATTTTTTGTGCTGGTAAGGTACAAGCAAGACCCAAGAAAACAATCCTGTGCAGAAAGAGCTTAGCACAAATAATTTTCATGTGTACTAGGGACATCACTGCATTCTGTTCTAAGTAATATTTAAGCTAGAATCTAAGGGAGCGGGAGGAAAATAAGTTTCTTAAAATGAATACTGACATTGATAGTGGATGTTACTAAGTGTATCTGCCTCTCATGAGTCCCAGCCTCATGCTCTGGCCAGCAGGGTTTTGAAAGGTATATGTGTCTCTGAAAAATGTAATTAATATCTCAGAGGAGCCTTCAAAGCACACAAGTTCCTGGTTGATATCTGTTTCAATGAAAACAGAATAATACTGGGCATCTTTGGCTTGAAACAGAGTGGAGATGATAACCAAAGGAGAGGGAGGACAAGGGTAAATACAGTGAAACCATCAGGATGGGAGACAGCAGTGCTAAGGAGATGAGGGCTCTGCAGAGATGTGGCAATTCCTTTAGCCTGTGGCAGGAATATCTCTCACTGATTAGAGTTAATTAGGGAGGACGAGGTTGAGCCTTTTTATCCTCCTTAGTAAACCTGCCTCTGATGCAGACTGGTAATAGCACAGCTCTGGTTCTGCAATGGATTTTGGATGCCTTTCCTTCACTGGTCCATTTAAATAAATACAACAAGCTCTGTAGGTTTCATATGCACAATAAATCTATTTTGGTTCCTGATGACTGATTTCTTTGGCTCTGCAAGTGAGGTGAGAACACCAGCTTTGTTTCTTTTTAGCACTCTAAAGGAAGTCTTGTGTAATTTTGTGAGAGCTGAGAAAGGCTTAGAAAAGAGGTAAGGAGGTGATTTGGATTCTGAATTCTGCAGCTATTATTGAAGTACCACAACTGATTTGTCGATGACAAAGTTCAGGAATTTTGAGACCAGAAATTGGGAATGACCAGTACTGGGAAAAGGATTCAGTTCCCTGTCCTAGCACAGATCAGGGTTGGAAGATGAAAGTGGACAAATTCAGGTTGGCAATAAGATGCATTATTTTTTAACAAGGGCAGCAATACCTTATTGAAACAATTCACTTCTGGTGGTTTTGGACTTGTCCTTAAGTCAAGATGGGGTGGCTTTTTACATTTCAGATGGGAGCTGTGGTTTTGGTTGCTGGAAAGCCTGGGTGAGGTTCTGGTCCCTGCATTATGCACGTGGCCTTTAGCCTTCAAACCAACTAATCCAGGCACTGCAGAGCAGTGGGCAAGTTTGACTCGCACATGTCCCAGAGACATGTAATTTGAATACTAAATGTCCCAAATGGCCACCAAATGTGCCTCTTGGGGAATCCAAACATATCAACATATTTGTCATGAAAATTAAGACCTCAAGCACACAGGAATATGCCTGTGATGTGTGACTACATTCAAGAAGTAGTCAGCAGCACACAAGTGCATGTACTCTGTATCAGGGAGGAGCAGACATTTTGCACAGCACCAGGCAGTGCAAGTGGCCAGGGAAGCCAAAACAAGGTCAATGCCAGGCTGGGCCAGGACAGCTTTGGGCCTCCCACCTGGTTCCTGCACTGAACCTCACCCACTGACCTCTCAAAGGTGGGAAAAGTATGGCTGAAGCTTTACCTTTCACACAACCCATAAGGCTTTTGCTGTGCTTGGAATTGCTGTGCCCCAGAAGATGAGATTTTGGTCAAACAGAGATCCCCAACTCTGCAGATTTATGCCTTGGTGGGTGCTGGCCAGCTGGGAATAATTTCAGGGTTCATGCTCTCAAAAGCAGATGAAGCCCAAGCTGATAGAGAAGAGCAAGGCAGTAACCACAGGCACTTTGGATTCATGAGATAAGACTGAGCACTCTGCATGTGGCTGAAGAGGCATTTGCTAGTTTAGTTCCTTTTATTGTGTTTAGCAAAGTGTCCTTTTTTTTTTTCTTTTTCCCCTCTGGAATGCTAAGCCTTTTGGTTGGCACAGTTTGGAGCTTTGGCACACTTCAATTTTTTTTTTCTCTTCCCCACAGCAGTTAGGAAAAGCTTTTTTTTTTTTTTTTACCGTGAACTTTTTTTTCCCAAAAAAAAAATCCAAATCTTAATAAAATCTGAAGGTGGCAGCAATGAAACAGTAGCAAGGCTATGACTACAGCTTCTAGGGCAAGTCACATAATGAAGAGATCCCCAGCCCTCTGCTGTGCTGAGCTTGTAAGGTCTCAGGTCTCAGCAGTTTGGGTCAGGAAGGGTGCGTGGCTGAGCTGGCAAACCCTGCATCTCTAGTAGGACTGTCCAGCCTCGAGATGGGAAGAGCAGTGCTTGCCTGCCATGGCTGCCAACAGGCAGAAGCTGCCCATGCACAGCCCACAGACGTGCCCAACCCTCCTCAGTGGGTTTGAAAGGCCTTCTGCAAACACCAGAAAGCTTTGTATGCAGGCATTAGAGTATCTGCAGATTTTGTCTGTAGAAAGCTGATGTACACAGAGTCTCTTAGGTCCAATGGTTTTGCTGTGTTCATATTGTATATCCTTATAATTTCATCAGAATGTGTTATGCTGAAACTGTAAATTGATTTGCATGGGTTGGTCACCTCAGAACAATCTCCAGCCTGCAGCAACAAATATTCTGTACTTTGGTTCAGAGATAAGGCTTGGTTTGTCAGTGGTAAAAGTATTGCCTGTACCTATGGTCCAGAGCAGCCCATCTCCCCTTCTGCCAGTCCCATGGCTCCTCCTCTGACTTCCCCTGTAGTCCAAGGGAAGTGTGGAAAAGTTCGGCGACACCCACCACCATTAGGAGCTGCCTGAGCTACGTGGCTGTGACAGGGAATGATAAAGCAACGCCTATGGCCATGGATGACCAGGTCAGTGTTAAGCACAGTGAAACCAATCCTGAAAAGTCAGTCTGTGAGCTTTCATCCTGAAAAAGTCACAGAACAGTTTAATATCCCAGTCAGCTGTGGCAAAGGACAGGGGATAGCAGGTCTGAGCGCTTCTTGGAGGTTCTTTAGAGATTGTGGATTGCCTGAAGTATTGCAGGTGTGGCAGCTTCAACCACCTTGGTGGGGGCTTTGAGTGCACAGAAGATCTGCCAGCTGCCTGCCACCTGTGCCCTCGAGTGCAGTGGGTCCAGAAGGTCCCAAGTGTCCTGGCTGGGTGCTAGTGCCTGACTCTCCCAGGCAGTTGTGTGATGTTGGGTGGGGCAGGAGGCTGAGGGGGTGAGCGGATCTTCCTGGAGGGCACAGTGGGGGATGATTAGGCAAGGACTGGCAGTGTGCTCCTGCTGCTGCTTCTGCTCCTGTGCGGTGCTTCATGGAGGGGATGCAGAGGCGTAGCAGGCAAGCAGCAGGAGAGTAGGATGCCACATGGCGAGGAGGAGGAAAAGAAAGAGGTGGAGGAGTAGGCAGAAGGGAGATTCAGTTTAACATGGCATGCCAGGCCTCCACTGCTGCTTCCCTCCCTCAGGCCTGCTCATCATGAATTTAATTTGCGCATGGGGTGAGGGGGATTTTGTTGGCATAGTTTTATTCTTATTCGATGTGCTCCTTTGCATGGCAAACGCTGGTAGTGTGCTCATCACTGTGCATACAGACAAACATGGCCTTGGGTGTACTTTAATCTAAGGGCCTGGTTCTGCAAACACATGAATAATCTGAAAAGCAAGAGGACTTACTAATATGCCTAAAATGACACCTGCTTTTATCTTCATCTCTTTTCTTTCCCCCATCAGTATACTTCTGTTTCTGGATAGCTAGCTTGAGCTCAGTGTCTTAACTAAAATTTTAATACAGAAAAAAAGAGTGATTTTTTTTTCCTTTTATAATCTCAATTTAGAGGCTGATCTCATCTACATATATTCAGTAAATAAAATCCACTCATGCCCTGTCCCAGCTAAGATTCAATATATAACACCTTGTCTTTCAGGAAGGGCTAAGGAGGGGTCATGCTTCGAATGGCAGTTGATATGCAAGGGTATTGCCATTTGGAAAGATTTGTCTTAACCTGATTCAGAAGAATTTAGATATGTACTTCAGTATGTGATTGTTTGCTTTGCTTATAAGCATTAACATGTTCCCCTAAAAACTATTCCTTGGGAAAGTATCTATTGAATTCTTGAGCAATTTATTGGAAGGCACTGCAGTAATTTGTAATTCTGAAGGGGGATCAGAAAATTCACAAAAGACAGAATGAGCATATGTATATATATATATATATATATATACATACACACACACACATATATATATATACATATATATATATGTTTAAAAAATAGATTTCAAAAAATTCCTGGGCTTTGGTGTGGAGGCTCTGAGCAGCAGCAGAGCTCCCTCTTCTCAGTAGCTGAACATCATTACACAAAGATACAGAGACACGGGAGCCACCATTCAAATGCAGCCCCTCAACTTTGTGACCACAAGTGGGTTCTATTTTGGTCCTTGCTTTTGAGGCTGCTTTTGATGAAGGGATCAGAGTTTTTTAGCTCCCTGCCACTACATGTTGCTGTTGACCTCTACCTGCTTCTAGCTTTTAGAACTTTGTTTCCATTTCCATTTCTTTAGTGTGAAGGTTGGGGATGGGATCTGTATTTTTAAAACCTTGGTGCCAACTGCTGTGTGCTGTTGTACTGTGGCTGACTTTGCATCCTTTACATTTCCTCTTGTGTTGTAGATCTAAGTTGTCCAAAGTATCTGCTGGAGTATGGCCTCTGGATCCACATCTCCTGGTGACCTGGGACATGAAGTGCTGTATGACAAATCCTGACTTGATCAAATTGGCAATAGAGTTTCAAGAATTATTTAGGTACCTAATAACCATTGGTTTCAGTATCAGGCAAGCCCCAAATTGAGAATTTGTGCATTGTTTTTCTGTGGCTTGATGTGTCCCTTCAAAATCAGAGTATTTTCTAAACTTTGCTAACCTTTTCCCTTCCTCCCCTCTGAGCAGACAGTAGTTTTGGTTACCCAGCATTGCTCTTGTAACTCCAGACAACATCTCCAGTGGGCTGTCATAAATTTTCAGTCCTCTTGCATTCCATTTTATCTTCAGGCAGGGTTACAGCACAGACCATGGAGCAGTCACCCAGCAAATTCAAGTGTGTGCAGGTGCAAACCTTGAGTACCATCTCTGTGTGACATTGGGGGAATTTACTCAAGCTGACCCTTGTCTTGTACAGCTCATGAGTAATTTTCATATTGCTGTTGTTTAAAAAGCGAGGTAGAGGTGCTGTTGGGAGGTGGGGTTTAGCTGTTAAGAGAACCATTTTTCAGCCTGGTAATCTTGCATTTTTGCTTCAGTCCTGCAGCTAGTCTGGGTGACCTTTCAAGGTTATAGGAACACCTTTTATGCCTCCTTTTTCCTATTACTAGGACAAGCATTTCAATCGTTACACACCTTTGTAAACTACTTGGAGATGCACGAGAGACATAAATGCAAAAGCAACATTAGTGGTATTGCATTATTATTTTCCCCAAACAATTCACTGTTTTCTACAAATCAGAGCATATGATTTCTTGTTTATTGTGTAATAATAGCCCTGTGTTGCGATGGTAAGTAGGACACAGATACAACTTTTCAGCGATGTACAGTACTCTTTCTTATCTTTAATTAAATGCTATTCCCTTGTATTGGAACACATTCTGTGATTACACATGTTTACAGTCTCTAAGTAACTTACCATCAAATACACTAATGAAAGTCAGTGCCCCAAAGCAACTTGTGCCTTTTGTCCTGTACCATCCCACAACTCACTAATATTTTTTTATTTTATTGGTACTTCCAGTTTCCATTTTAAAAATTAAGGGGTTGAATTAAGCACTGTTTTATGAATTTCCTCCAACCATCTCTGGTTTTGATCTAGGGACATGTATCTATCTAGCTCTCTGCCCTTCCCCAGCACAGTAACCCCTGGGGATACCATAGAGCATAGAGATGATACAATTTAATAAAGTCACAATAAAACATCCGAGGCCTTTCATACTTTTTCACTTTCTTTAACTCAATTTATTTTTCATTTCATGGACAGAGATTTAGTCCTGGTATTAGTTTATGATTTTGCTGAAAGAATTACCGAACACATACAAAAAGGAAATATTATTTTTATTATTTATTTTGTGCCATGTATACCATAGGAAAAAAAAAAAAAGAGTTGAAATCACTTCAGTACCGCTGTGTTTTTCATTACAAAGTTATTACATATAGAAATTACTCCAAATTATCTGAAATGAATGGAAATTATGAGGTTTAAATTCCCCAGGTTACTGCAAGCACAGCACTGGAAATTTATTTTGTCATCTTGCTGAACATAATTGCTACAACAAAATTTCTTCCATTTTACAACCACAGCATAACTTATTTATACCAGTGTTGTTGTAATTTTACATCAATAAGTTGCATGGGAAGGAGTACACAGGTGGTAATTGAAAACAGTAATTTGTAGTGGGGTCCAGGTGGAACAGTTGGCTCAGAGAAGATTTCATTTGCTGCTCTGTACATGCTCCGCTTCTCAGTGGCCTTTGACTAGGGTGCTACCAAACCGCTGGCCCACCCAGCACTGAGGTGGCCTGATCATCCTAAATGACCTTTCAAAGCAGCACTGGAGGTGAGGAAAAGAGCTGGTCTGTCCTTGTAGCACTGACTGCAGCTCACGCTCAGAGGCAAGGTGCATGGGGAGAAGCTGAAATCACAGCTGGGAGAGTGGGAAGCAAGATCCTGGAGTCAGCAGCAGCATCCTTGAAGGAACTGAGCTGGAAGGGAGCACAGTCCAGGGCTGGAGCATGCGTGTGTGTGCCCATTATGTTCTCAGTGTGCTATGGCCAACGCCAGCAGTTGCCCCTGGCTTTCCTGCTCAAGTGTCCTCAGCAAGTGTGGCAAGACATTGTCATTTGTTTGTCAAAGGGAATACTGTTGCTTGATCATTTTCAATTAAGATGTGAGTAGTTGCCTGAGACACGAGCAATGACGCTAACATTCATATTTTGCTCCACTCTTTATGAACAGGAATGTGTAATTTGGGTGCAATATACAAGCACTCCCCGGCCAGGCATCCACATTTCTGTGATCCATAATTGTCAACAGGAATAATGAAACTGCAGAGGCTGATAGTGAACCTAGAAACTGATGAATTTCCCTGTTTGAGTTCCATTGCACAAGTTAAAATAGTAAAAATAATAATAACAACGATGCTCATTTGTTTCTATGGATATACCCTATTTAAATAAAATAAGGTAGGATGAAGGTAGAGGGGAAAAGAACAAGAATGAATGTGTTGTTGCTCTCTTCTGATGTTCAGATTCAGATTTTCATGATTCACAAGAGACAGGCTGGAATATTTCTGTCATTAGTTCAAGCTGAAGATTTCATTGCAACATTCAGAGCTTAGAGGCCTTTGTTATTTTAAACAATCTAAAGATTTCAAATCCTCTTAAAATGATCTGAGAAGGGAAAGAGAAGAAATTGGTTGAAACTTGCACTTGAAGACAGAGGAGAGCTGTACCAAATTTCAGCTTGTGTGAGTTCTGAGGAATACCTGTGGAAGGAAGAGGGGTTCTTTGTCCCCACCACATGCCAGCCTGTTTGTACATGGATCTCTGAGCAAGACTATGTTATACATTTCCATAATGGACCAAGTTTTAAAAGTACTTTTCAGACAAAAATACCCCTCAAGTTCTATTGTTTTCAGGGGGTTTTCAGGGATTTTTTTTTTTGGATGAATTTAGTGCTGCTTCACAAAACTCAGCTTACTGCACCAAGCAATGATGGCATTTGTTTTCCAAAGGCAAAAACAATCCTTGGACTGAAGTAGTTAGAAGAGATGTGCCAGTTTTTTTTTTTAAAGCCTCCCCAGCAACAGCGGGTTTTGCCCATCTTCTTTCAAATATTTTTTTGTCCTAAAGCGGGTGCTGTGTGGATGTACAAATGGCATTCATAGTGGGATGGAGTACTTATAGCAGATGGAATGCTTGACTCCTTTTCGTGTTGGATGCCTGTAAAGCATGTTCCCCTCTATCTTTGCCTGCCAGCATGTGCACACAGGTGAAGGGAGTCCTTTGCAGGAGGAGAGAAGGTGCTGGACAGAATTGTTATCGTTTAGAAGGACCCTCAAGTTACAAATGTGGAGGCAGGTTTGTCTCTCCCTGCAGTCCCTAGGGTCCTGCAAATTATTTCAGTGGGAACACAACTGAATATCTACTGTCAGAAAGTCTGAAGCTTAAAAGAGGGAGAAGATGGAAGGAGAGGGAGAACATCTTGCATTTTATATGTTTTTAAAAAAGCTTCAAAATTAAAGCAGTGTTTTTCTTCTGTTCTGGCTTGCCGGTTCCATGATGCTTTTTGGTTTTTTGTTTTTGTTTTGTTGGGGTTTTCTTTCTGGTATTTTTTTTTCTTTTTTTTTTTTTTCTTTTGAGAAGTGGCATTGTTTTGCTTTTGTTTATTTTTATTGAAAATAGGTGCAGGGGAAAACTGTTATCTAGTACATTTGACACTTGGAAAGAATTAGAAAAATGAGGGACTCTGTGTGAATTAAAAAAAAAGCAAAACAACAAAACAACAAAAAACCCAGCAAAAGAACTCACAGGTCACTGACTGAGGAAAGGACTCCAAGAAGGTTTAGAATGTAAACGTTGAGAAAAATCTCATTTTCTGAATTCATTTCTAGAAACATCAGCAAGTCACAACTACCAAAAATAAGAGGACACCAAATGTCTTGAAAACACAGCAATGTCTTCATCCCTTTTGCTTCACTCCAAAAAGTCTTGGGAATGGGGCAGAGGATAATACATTATCCTTTTAAGCCTTAATTTCACTGCACTCTCAAATACACTGGTGTCATGGAAAAGAAAATCAAGTGAATAAATGTTGCAATTTATATATATTTGAATAGATAACAAGAACAATTTTACTGTTTGCCATAAATGAAAACCCCACCAAATCATTCCTCTAATTGAGGTTCTGAAGCTCTGTTTATGGCTGCAAAGTGATTTGATAAAAAAAAATACACATTTTGAGTTATTATATCACCCAGAAATTTGATGCCACTTAACTATGTAATTTTCAGAAATGATATAAAACCACTGCAGAAAAATATTCAGGGAAGCCCAAAAGACCTCTTTTTATCTGTTTTTATGAGTCTAAAATGAGAACTCACAGAGATCCTTGCTCTGTATGTGAAGGCTGAACTGCCACCTCGGGAGCTTTATTAATATGTATGTAAATATGATCTGGTTAGATCCTGTGTTTCTGTGCCGTTTCACAAGGTGGAGCGGCTAACTAAGCCGAACAGATCAACGCCCTGTGTTTGTTTTCTTTTTTTTTTTTTTTTTCCTTCTCAAGCAGCAACATTTAAAGATTCAAAGAGAATGAGGACAGCAGCCTCATTTATGCAAGATTGTCTCAAACTTCCTTCCTTCCTTCCTTCCTTCCTTCCTTCCTTCCTTCCTTCCTTCCTTCCTTCCTTCCTTCCTTCCTTCCTTCCTTCCTTCCTTCCTTCCTTCCTTCCTTCCTTCCTTCCTTCCTTCCTTCCTTCCTTCCTTCCTTCCTTCCTTCCTTCCTTCCTTCCTTCCTTCCTTCCTTCCTTCCTTCCTTCCTTCCTTCCTTCCTTCCTTCCTTCCTTCCTTCCTTCCTTCCTTCCTTCCTTCCTTCCTTCCTTCCTTCCTTCCTTCCTTCCTTCCTTCCTTCCTTCCTTCCTTCCTTCCTTCCTTCCTTCCTTCCTTCCTTCCTTCCTTCCTTCCTTCCTTCCTTCCTTCCTTCCTTCCTTCCTTCCTTCCTTCCTTCCTTCCTTCCTTCCTTCCTTCCTTCCTTCCTTCCTTCCTTCCTTCCTTCCTTCCTTCCTTCCTTCCTTCCTTCCTTCCTTCCTTCCTTCCTTCCTTCCTTCCTTCCTTCCTTCCTTCCTTCCTTCCTTCCTTCCTTCCCTCCCTCCCTCCCTCCCTCCCTCCCTCCCTCCCTCCCTCCCTCCCTCCCTCCCTTCTCTCCCCCCATACTGTCCCAATTTCCACACCTGTATCAAAAACAATTTGCTTCTAACTTAGCATAAGCTTTCACATTAGAGACTGAGCAGAAACCAAAATGACATCACACAGAATCTGCAACTACCATTTTTCTTCCACTGAAAAGTTGTTTGACCAAATGGGGTGAAAGTGGAAATGCATTCAGAATATCTCCACGTGGCACATCAAGATTATTCTCCATAAGGATCTTTGGACTTCCTCTTTACACTGATGCTGATGTTATTTATGCATCTATATCCGTGCCAAATTTTAGCTAAAAACGTTGCACAATTAAAAAAAAAAAAGAAAAAAAAAAAAAAGAAAACGAAAACTAGAAGCCTCTGGGCTGAGAGTTTTCGACTCAGCATGCCTTGCTGTATATAGGATAAAATGGAATATTTGACATCAGATGAGCTTATTTTTCCCTATAAGGATGATGTTTCTTTATGAGAACTCCTCAAGTCCCTTACATATTATGAAAACAGAAAATATTATTATCTTAATACAAGATATTTAGTGCAAGAGAGTGCTTTCTCTCCCCTAATTTAAAACAAGTGACCATAGTACTTTTAAAGCTAGCAAAAAGCTTGTTTTCTTCTTGCAGATGATGCTCCCATTTTGCTTGGCCTTTTATTCTTTCTTTTAGACATATTTTTGTGGGGGGGGTTGGGTGTATTGTTGTTGTCCTGGGGAGCTGCCGTCCAAGTTTGCGGGCCGGTGGCGGAGGCCGGAGC
Organism: Taeniopygia guttata; assembly: GCF_048771995.1. NCBI lineage: Eukaryota > Metazoa > Chordata > Aves > Passeriformes > Estrildidae > Taeniopygia > Taeniopygia guttata. Next base: position 52,387,406 of record NC_133030.1, on the reverse strand, counting down.
TCGGCCTCATCCCAGGACAGCGGGGAGGAGGCTGCGGGGGCTCAGCCCCCGGTGCCGGCGGCGAGCGCCCAGCGCGGCCGCGCAGCTCGGGACAAAGCGGGGCGATGCCGGGGCCGGGCCGCCCGGGCAGCCCCCGGCCACACTGGGCCCCTCAAGGGGCTGCTGCGGCGGGTGGGGAAGAGAGAGAAGCGCGGGGCCAGCTGCAGATGGAGGCAGGTCGAGGGATAGGTCAAGGTTAGAAAGAGCCTGCTATTGATCTGGCTTTGAACGCGAGACAGGGAGAGCAGAGAGACTAAAGGGGGAGCTGTGAGACAAGACATTAACAGCTTTCAGTGCTAATGATCACAAGTGCCAGACAGGGGAGGAAAGAGAAGACTGAGAAATCACTTTGGAATTTTTTTTTTTTCCTCTATTGGGATGTATTTGAGGAGGAGGAGGAGGAGGAGGAGGCAGGCTGGGGGTCAACTCCTGAAGCCTTGCCCGCAGCCGGAGGGACGGGAGGAGGCTTGCGGCGGCCCCGCTGCCCCAGGCAGCCGGGGAGTCCGCCTGGTCAATCATTGCCGGCCCTTATCTCCTGCTCTCGGTGCCCACTGGAAGACACTGGTTAATCAACAGATGATGCCCAGTAACTTCCCGATAAGCCGCGCTCCCAAGGGGTGCAGCTTCCTGCAGCTCGCCGAAGAGCGGCGGCGGCCGCGGCCGGACTTTGCACCCCACACGGGCCCCGCGGCCGCAGCCCCGCGGCGTGGCCGGGGACGGGCGGCGCTGAGCGCAGCAGCGCAGCCACACAAAGCCTCTCGGCCTCGCCAGCCGCCAGCACAGCGGCATCAAAGCGGGGACAGCCGTGCGTGGGGACAGCTCCATCCCGGCCGATCGGCCCGGGCCCCTTCCCGCGGGGGCGGAGGTCAGCGAGGGGAGGCTCTTCTCCCCTCCAGGTCCCCTGCGATGGTGCCACATCCTTTACCCCGACTCGGACACGACTGCCCCGCAGGGCAGGAGCGGGGGCTCCCTCTCGGGGGGCCGGGGCCGTGGACCTGTCTCTCCCCGCTCAGTGGCGGGGCCCCTGCCATCACCACGGTCATTTTCCTTTGCAGGACACCGCAGAACAAACCGAACACACAGGGCGAGCAATCGCGGCAGTTTAAGCGCATTTAATGTTCTTGGACGTGTTTGTGGAGCGTTGGCAGAGGCGGAGGGCCGGGCGCGGGCACGGAGGGCAGTGCCAGGCTGGCCCGGCGCCCACCGGCCGGGGCCGGGGTGCCCGCCGCCCTCGGCACTCGCCGGGCCGGGCTGCGGGGTCTGGCAGCGCCGGAACGCGAGCTGTGAGCGGGCGGGCGGGCGTGGGGAGGGAGAGGCAGATTTGCTGGAGGAGGCGAGAGCGATGCTGTTTAGCCAAATTCTTCTCAAAGCTGATTAAGGGCACCGAGATGAATTCTGGTCCCCTCAAGACTCTCATGCGATTTAATACGGGAAACACTCATTTAACGTGGAAAGTAAATGACACGAGTGCGGCGCGGGTCTCCAAGTGGGCTCCGGGTACAGGCTGGTTCCTTGGTTTTCTGCTCCATCTGCCTCCGAGCCCTCAGGCCTCCCCTCTCCCCGTTCCTCTCGCCCTGGCCAGACCTGGTGCTGAAAAGCTATTTGCGAACTGTTTACTTATCGGGGGAGGAGGGAGAGAGAAAACAATCTCTGGAGATGGGCCGGGAGAACGGAGGTAGAGGGGAGAAAGTTGGCTTCCAAGAATCTTCCAAGTTAGAAACGCACGCAGTTGTGGGCATTTACCTGCGTGTGAAATAGGAGGACAAGTGCACTGGGATGCAGCTTCTGGGAGCTCGGCGTCTCTCCGTTCGTGGCTGAGAATTAATTTCTCCAAGGAAAAATAGTCTCTGCCAGGATTTTAAGGGAAGGGGGGTTGGGGGGTGGGAGAAGGTCGGAGCGTGTGTGCGTGTGCGGATCGAGTGTGCGCGCGTGTCCCGCTACCATCGCACTTCGGGTAGGGAGAGAGGAGGGGGAAAAAATCCCTTTCCCCAGCCCACACAGATATTTGTGTTGTTGTAAAACTGTTTGAAAGAAATGCAGGGGGAACGCGCTCGCCGCCGAGGAGCTGCGGCGGTGCCTGGAGGGAAGGAAGAGCAACCCGCGACCCCTGGGGAGCCTCCGCTCCTGGGCAGGGACGGAGGGAGCAGGACCCAGCGCCGAGCCCGGGCGGCGGAGAGCGGCGGCCGCGATGAGCGGCGGCGAGGCGGCGGCACGGGCGGGCAGCGCGGCACGGGCAGGCAGCGCCGCCGCCGCCCCCCGCGGACCCCGGCACCCTCCCCCGGCCGAGCCGCCCCCGCCGCGGCCGGCGCCGGGCTCAGGAAGTTTGGCCGTGCGTGAGGATGCGGATTTATTCCTTCCCCCCTCTCTTTCCCTGGCCGCCGGCGCTCCGCGCACCGAAAGCGGCGCTGCACAAAGCCCGGAGCGGCGGCGAGCCCTGCGTGTGCCGTAGTTGGTGTGTGTGCGGTGTGTGTGCGTGTGCGGTGTGTGCGGTGTGTGCGAGTGGCGTTTCTTGTTCTCTTGCAGGGTACAATGTTAAAAAGCCACCGCTAGTCGCCCCCAGTGCTCCTACTCTCTGGGTCTTTTTGTCTCTAGTGCAGATTAAACGTCACGTCCGCACTTGAACTTGAATTTTATCCCATTGTACAGAGGCAGCCCCAGCCATAGAGAGACAGAGCGCTCCCAGAGAACCAGGACTCCGCCATCTTCACATTGCAATATATAATAGTAATAGCCAGCACCAGCCCAGCTGCACTGGGGGCTTCCTTCCTTCCAGTCCCAGTGCCAGGCGAGGGGGGAAGAGTGCAAAGTGGTGCAGGAGCACTGGCAATCCAAAAGCACCAGGGCAAAGCAGTGCCACTTGAACTGGGAAAGAGGAGACACAGTTTCGGCTACCCCTTTTAAAAAAATTCTCTCTGTATATCTACCCAGCAAGGGTCAATCTCTGAGAAACATTTTTTTTGGCGATTTTTTTTTTTTTGAGTGGGGGCTATCCCAATTCTAGTACTTTTCTTTTTTTTTTTTTTTATACAGTTTTTTTAAATTTTCTTTTTTTTCTTTTTTCCTTTTTTTTTTTTTTTTTTTTTTTTTTACCCTCTTGGTGGAAAAGCGAACTTGCCAATTTGCCAAGCACTCTGGAAAGAGGGAAAGAGAAAAGTGTCACTGGCGGTGCACATCCTCCTAAGTTCAAGAAGAGATCTGGAAGTCCAAGTGGCAGAAGCAGTGGAGAAAAGACAGTGTGTGAAAGAGAAAAAGAGCGAGAAAGAGCTTTTCCTGATGATGATGATGATGATTTTTAATTGAGAGGGAATCCCAACCAGTGCACCACAGCAGCAACAAAAAGGAGGCGGTTTTTTTTTCGTTTTTGATTTTTTTGAAAGAAGAACTCGATAAAGAAGAAGAAGAATAAAGAGGGGAAAAAAAGGAGGAGGAGGATCGGCCCCCCAGCACATCCCCCCAAACCAGTGCAGCTCTCCAGGCGATGCCAGTGTAAATGCCAGGGCAATGTCCCGTCGCAAGCAGGGAAACCCGCAGCACTTGTCACAAAGAGAGATTATCACACGTAAGTTTGAACTTGGAACCAGAACGAGCCGAAATCGAGAAGCAAAATTAGGGAAGGGGAGGAAGCGGTTGGGGAGGGGGGGCGCGTGTGGGGGGGAAACTCCAGGAGCAACCAAAGCTGGTAAATGACTTCAGAGAGAGGGAGAGGAGAAGGGAATTAAAGAGGGGAGGGGGGTGTGCGGCGGGGGGGATGGGCTGGGGGTGGAGGGGGGGAGAAGCCCGAAGTTTGCCGTGCGTTTTTGCAGCGGTGCGGAGGTGAGGCGGCCAGGCAGGCGGGAGGGCAGGCGGCGTGGAGCGGGGAAGGAGCTGCCGGCGGGCAGAGCGCGGCGTGGGGCGGCGCGGGGCTCTCCCGGGCAGCGGCTGCGTGTGCGGGGGGCGGCGGAGCGGGGCGCGCTGCTCCGGGCCGGGCCGGGCCACCCCGGGCCCCGCCGGGCCACCCCGCCGGGGCTCCGCCGCTCGCCCGCGGCCCCGCTCCTCGCTCCTTGCTCCGGGGGTAACACGGAGCGGTGGGAAAAGTTGGCCGAGAGCCCTTGCCTCGGCGTGACAGCCGCGGAGGGTGGGGGAAGGAGGATCAAGGTGGGCAGCAAGGGAGGGAGACGCGGAACGGCCGGGGGGACTTAGCGGGAAGCACATGGAGGCTGTGGGCCGGCGTAGCCCCCCGGCACCGGAGCGCGGGGCAGGTAGACGGCCAGCTGCGCCCTGCCCGCCCCAGGTGCATCGCCCGCGGGGGAAAAGAACTCTCCGAAGCGCGGGGCAAGGCAGGACCAGCTCGGCTGGGGCTAGAGGCAGGGCAGGGGCTGCCTAGGAGCCGGGTGCGGGCTGGAGTGCCTGTCGGTGGCGGGGGGCGCGAGGAAAGCCGAGGCGGGGACCGGGGATGGAGTGCACGAAATGCGGGTCGGGCAGCGGCACCGGCTCGCCTGCGGGGCAGGAGTGGAGGCAGCACTTTGCTGAAGCTCCCATTGTAAGTGAAAATACACACATATACTCCCTCCCGCCCCCCTTACGCCCCCCCCCCCCAAAAAAAAATAGGGAAGGAAAAAATAGAGGGGGGGAGGGAAAGAGGCATCCCCCCTCCCCCCAGCATCAGAATCCCCCTCCTCCCCGTTCCCACCCCTAAAGCTCCGGGAGAGGGACGAGTGCCTGCAGGCAGAGTAGGGGGCAGGTCCCCGAGCGGGCGCCCCACTCCGCCGCTCCGCCGCTCCCGGCCCCCGGGGCCCGTGCAGCGAGGCGGGGGGGAAATGTGGGGGCGCCTCCGGGGGCGTGCGGCCCCCAGCGCTCCCCGCTGCTCCGACACCTCCGGGGCACGGGGAAGGGGGAGGTCAGGGGGGGTCCCCATTTCCCTCCTATATAGCATAGGACGAGTTTGGGGGGTGGTAAAAAAAAATGCCCGGCACGCCGTGGCCCCGCACCCGACAAGCCCGGTCGGACCCCTGCCCCCCCCCCCCCCGCCCCGCAAAACGAGTCCGCAAGTTGTTGTGCTGCGGGGGGCGGCGGCTCGCACGGAGCCAGCCCGGGGCTGAGCCTGAGCCGCGGCGGATCCGAATATTTATGTTGAGATTTTAAAAAATTTAAATAAATAAATAAAATATTTCCCCGGCTTCTCTCCCCTCCCCTGAAAGCCAAGAATAGGAGCCATCTGCCAGGAGCATTTGGTGCTTGCGAGCTCCTCTCTTTCTTTGTTACCGGTGATAAATTTCTGTTTGTAAGATTTCCTTGGGACTCGAGATATATATGTCTATATAATTTTTCCACCTCCATTGGGATTTTCTTTTCATAGCGGAAGGCTGTTGGGGGACGGTTTGAGTTCCGAAATATAAATTTCTTTCGCCGTTTCTGTATTTTTTTTTTCATAGATATATATATATACATACACACACACACACACACATATATATATATACATATGCATTTTTATGTGCGTCTTTATTTTTCAAAAAGTACCCCTCACCCCACCTCCAGCCCATCAGCTGGTGGAACCTTGATAAAGATGCATCTGGGATTAATCTTTTTCTGGGGGGGTTGTTTTTAATTCATTGTTATTTTGGAACCAGATTTGCATCACCATAAAAGGTGGATTTCCCCCTTCCTCAACTCCCTCCCCTTCGTTAATTGCATTTTTGATTTTAACCATCCGGTTCGGAAAATGTCTTATCCTTTTTGTTGGTGCCTTTTTATTTTTCTCCCCTTTCAGTTTTTTAATTTTCTTTTTAAAAGAAAAAGCATCAACAGCCACCTAAATCTTCCAGTGTAATTTCTCCCACTTATTTTCTGTCTCACTTGCGAGGAGATGTGGGGTGTTGAAAGGGGGTGTGCGGAAAATCTGTTTTGTTGCGCACGTCTGAATTTGTTTCAATGGGTGAAACATTTATTTTCTCGTTGCTGTTGCTGCTGGGGAGGGGGGGGACGGGGTGGAGAAGAGAGTCAGGTAGGTTTGTTATTCCAATTTGATCTCCTTTTCCGATCGCTTTACTTGAAGATAAATAATGAGGCAGGAGAGTATTCAAAGGTGCCGAGGAGCTGCGTGTACAATGGGTTTAGCGGGAAGGCTGGGGGAGGAATGGAGAGCAGAGCTGTACGAGCTTCCCTCCCTCCCCTCTTGTATTTATCTATCTCTCCATCCTGAGGAAGCTGGCGGAGAAATCAGGCTGCATACTGAACAGTGGCAGAAAAAAATGAAGGTATCCAGGGGAGGAGGTGGTGGGAGGCGGGGGCGCGGGGGGAGCTGCGTCGGGCTGGGGTTGGGGCTGGGGAGCAGGAGCGCAGGATTGCAGCGCACAGGTCTAACCCTCAGCTGCAGGCGTGCAGGAGAGGGGGTCGCAGTCTCTGCACTCCTTGAGAAGTGTCATTCATGGGGGAAAAGCAGCCAGACAGTGTCCTCTCTAAAGGGGAGTTTGGAAAGTAGTGGGCAAACAGAATAGGAAACCAAAGCACTTACAACAAAATAGAGTCAATCCCAAGCCAAGACCCCAAAGCCAGGATGAATTGATATTGTTTTCAAAAATCTTGCTTTTATGTTGTGTTTAGCTTGGGCTTTTTCGCCCTGTCTCCCTTTTTGGCATCTGTAAGGGGAGTTGCATTTCAGGATGGATTGGAGGTCTCTGCCAGGCAAGGAAAGAGATGGGCAGAGAGATGGGGAGAGAGACAGACAGAGATGGGTTTTCTAACACTGTTCAGCTGGAGTTTATTTGGTTTCATCCACTTGGTGTTTGGATAAACGTTTAGATTCTGAGTGTAAGACAAACAAACTCAAAAAGGAGAGAAAGTGCAATGTAGTTGTGCTCCAGAGTTGCAGCATCTCATTAGCACAGTGGTCTTTAAGACTGCAAAACGGAGTGGCCTGCCTGTGTTTGTCAGGCTCACCCAGGCAGCCTTGTAACCGTGTATGTGCAGGACAAAAGAAAGAGGTGAAACACATGGTGAGAAAAAAGCATCTCTGGACCTTTCTTCACCACTGGTTGACAGAGCAAACTTGGTAGCCAAGCTCATTTAAATGGGTGGACAATGCAAAAGAACTGATTATGTATAGAAGAGGAGGCTGAAGTGTTGAGCTGCTCTGTGCAAAGAAATGTTATTTTGGTTTTGTTCAAATTGCTGATTTTCCAGCTTAAGATCTTCCATTTTTAACTTAAGGAATCTGTTTTCAAGCTAGCCCTGCATTTTGCATTTGAAGGAAATGTGAAAGGAAAGAGCATGTGAAAATCTCGCTGGTAGCAGTTTTGCAGAAGGCGGCAAAACCAGAACATTTCTGTAGAGCAGCAGCAAAGATTGAGAGGGAAAGGCACAGGAAAATCATACAATTCCAGGCAGAGAACCAGGTTTCCCAAGGCAGGTCTTCAGTACCTGGTCAACAGGTTTCCTAGGAAGAGCAATAATTTCCTGTATCACTTTGTTTTGTACGTAGTCATTAAAAATCATAACAAAAACCCCTATGATTTTTTGCATGTCAAAGTTTTGCAAATTGCTCCAAGGAGCTTCTCTTAAAATGCATTTAGATTTAGTGTAATTAACGTACTTTCCCTGCAGAACAAAACCCACACCAATGTAATCAACTCTAATACAAAGAGAATGTAAGCTGTGACTGAAGAATTAGAGAGGAAATTACTATTATTTTAAGGATGGATGACTTTTTCATAATACCTGCATGGCTGTGCACAGAAAAGCACAGCCTTTTAAAAGACATTACATGTGTTTACTTTAAATAGGACAGGGGAAAATAAAGGTTGCATGCCGTCGACTTCCAGGTTGTCTTTCATTTGAATATATTTGTATTGGGCTTAGATGATAAGTAAAAAAAATACTGACATATTTTCATAGTTTCTGTTCTTCAAAAATATTTTTTAAAACTGCTGTAGAGTGACTAGGTTGTGGCTGTGCGTTCTGTCCTTTTTGGTTGGTGTGTCCCGTGGCTTAAATAGATATACAGTGGGTGAGAAACCATTTTACAGTTTTTTTTTTCTGGTCGGCAGATGCAGAGCATATTTTGTCAGGCTTATTTAAATACTGAGAAATAATACTCTTCAAGATTTCACAAACTGGCTGCCTTTAACAGAAATGGTGAAAGCCCTTATTTTGCACAAAATGTGTATTTCTCTCCAGAACAAAGGGTAGTCTTGTGGCATATTTGGCAATAATTATGACTTAGAGAAGTGTGCGCTCGAAGTAGTGGGACAAATTTTTTGATATCATTTATAGACTCTGGTTGACTTCAGCTGCTCTTCCCAGGGCTGAGCTCGCTACGAGCAAACCTCTCCGCTTCCAAAACGCCTCGCACACGATATTAGCTCGTCTCCCGCATTTCCTACCTGCGTCTCTTTGCCCTTTGTGTTGTTTGTTGATGGAAAAGACTTTCCAAAATAAACTTCTCCGGCTGCCGGAGCCTGGCGGAGCCTGCCAGTGGCGGGGGTTGGCGACTAGGGGGAGCTCCCAGCCCGTGCGATGGCCGCGCCGCGGGACGCGCGGGATGCGCCGCGGAGCCCGGCCCGGCCCGCACCCTGCTCCGAACGCGCAAAGCTGGAGCATTGATTTTCTATATAGAGCTAGCCGAGAGAGGCTGACAGCGAGACAAATCTATTTTTAAGTAAATCGCCGCTGATTAATTGACTCGGGCGGACAGGAGTTTTAATTAGAATTAGTTTTTAACGGTGGTTTTTTGTTGTCAGCAGACAATGTTTAAATTCTCAGTTTGTTGTTGTCAGATAGTGATCGGGGGTGATGATACCTGCACGAGTGAGATCCTGCGTGGTGGGGAGTGGGGGGAACCTACGGAGATCTGTATGTTTGTTCCACTGGATGTGAAAACACAGAGTGAAGAAGCTGGAGTTGTAGGACAAGATGTGTGCAGCAACAAAGCAGACACACATGTACAGAAATTGGCTTCTATTACATATCAGAAAGCCGCATGTACTTCTGCAGAGAGGATTTGATATTAAATAGTTTAACATACTTTGAGCCTCAGGTCCTTAGATCAAACTATCTGTAGTTCCTACAAATGAAAATAAGCATTCTTTTTTTTTTTTTTTCCTAGAGAAATAAACACAAAATCACATCTGTCAGTAGAAGTTGCTGCCGAGCAGCTCACAGGTTTCTCCGACGGGCTCATGCTGTTCTCTGCTGCAGTCAGCTTGCGTGTCGTGGACAGACTTTAGCAGGACGCTTTCCTGCCCAAACGTATAATTTAGTGGTGTGCACACGGGAAGCTTTGGATATGTGTTTCATGCATCCTGAGAACTCCATCGAGTTGCAGCACTATTAACATAGCAGCAGCGTCTTCTTAGTTTTAGGGTGCAATATGTGCAAGGAGGTTATCCTGTGACAGGAAAGTGCGCTTTATTCTAACCTTCAAGAGAAGTAAATTAGGTCAGACAAAGGATCAGGGCTGTCATCAGCTGTACAAAAACCCTTCACTCTTGGGTAGAGAGGACCAGTAATTTATCTGATGATTTCTCTACTTCATTTAATGTTTGAATTGAGCTAGTTGGAAGCATATAGACAGCAGCCAGCTCATTTGACAGACCGGTAAGCTGAAGAGCACAGTGCCTGGCCCGTTGCTGATGCTAGTGTTGCACAGCCATGGGGAAAACCTTCCCTTCTCCCCTCCTAAAACCTCAGACTTCACTTACTGTGGCTTTCTTGCTATTGCATGATTGTTAACTTTTATCAGGAGAAACAGCTATCCCTCTCTCCTCCTCCCCTTCTTCTACCCACCAAGTGCACACACCCCCATGCTCCCCTTCCTCTAGCTCCCTCCTCTGCCTCCCACCTTCCCACTCCCTCAGGTCAAAGCCTGGTGGAAAAGCCTCCCTGCAGAGACCTGTTACCCCAAAATGGCTCTCAGCCTCCTTACCAGAGCATTTCCGACTCTTTGGTTGCACTTTGATTTCTCTAGGGTTTCAGTGCAGTTGTTGGTTGAATTTAGTCTCCCTTTGGTACCGTCCAGAGAAAGCATATGGAAAAATAAAGAGTGGCTGGGGTTTACCCACATGCTTTAAAGTTAGCAATTCCACTAAAGCACTTGGTGAAGCATCAGCATTGTCTGTAGACGGCTTTATAAGTATGTACCTTTTTAATGAGGGAGGGAAAAAGCATCAATAACTGCATGCATTGATAAATGCATGATTCATTCAGCTGCTTGTACTATAGCACCTTCCTCCTCTGTGTTTATTTACTTTTTTAAAATGTATCTGGGCAGGCTGCACACCATTTCTCGGCACTCAGCTGTAGCCTCAGAGGCTCCTGAACATCAGTTAAATTTTCTCGCTGTCTCTCCTCCTTCTCAAAAAGCTGTTGCTTGCTCAGTACTGTAGACCCTTGCTGGAGCTTTAAGTAGCAGCTTATTTCTTTGCCTTTTTTTTTTTTCCCTTTGCTTTTTCTACTTTTTTCTTTTTTTCTTTCAAAGGATATATAAAAAATGCCTAAAGCAGGCTATTTGAAAACAAATTAAAGTAGAGGGACACACTTCATGCATTGCAGGCACGCGCCAGTAGAAGGGGGTTAGAAGAATATAATCATTTTACTGGCAAAAGTGACACCAGATCGGGGATTTGATTAATGGTGCAGCATTCACAGGGACTTAGTTCTGTATTTTTGACATATGCAAGTCTTTTGTGTAGTTGCCTCAGTGCAAGAAATTCCGTTTTGTTTTTTTCCTGGAGCAGCTGATAATTTGTATGAGTGCTGGATATGCCCAAGGTACTTTCCAAAGACTAAGCACTAGACAGCACAGTACAAAAAAGGAATCCAAAGTTAAGGGAGAGGAAAAAAACATACTGGTTTACTTAACTTTTTTATGACCCCTTTTACTAAGCCACTGGAAGAAGCCATAAATTCGCTGAATGTTATAATGAGTATGCTTCAATGAAAGTAAAAAAAAAAAAAAAAGCTTAAGAAAATCGTATATGAGCAACAGTGTGCCATAAACAATTGAAAAATGCAGTCTCTTTTAAGTCAGATATTTAAGAAAAGAACAGATCTGTTGTGTGTTTAATACATGCTCAAAACTAATTACTTAATTTTGATCATGCCTTTTAAATCCTTGGGTAAGAATCTCTGCTTCCAGTATTCTTTTCTATGCCAGTTGAAAGCCTGTACCCAAATACCGCTCCTTCTCCTTTTGTGGCACCGAGCACTCCTTTCTCTCCTTGGTTGTCGTTTAGTTTTAAATAAAACAAATGTATTCACTGGGGAACAAAGAGTGCTTTTATATCACATCATCACATCCCGTTTTATCTGCAGAGATTTACAGCTTCTGCAGTCTATAGAAGAGCCCATACATTTTCTGCTTTCAAAAGCAGTAAATATTTTTTTTATGAATGTATAGTTTACTTAAGAGACACACTACTCTATTCCGTACCACTGTACATAGTTTCTGAAGAAATAACATCTGACAAGTGTTGGAGATTTGTGCAGATTCTTGGATATTCTTGTCTTTTGTCCTGTTTGGGTCCAGCGCGGTTATGATGTTGTTTCCCTTCTTCTTTTCTCTAAATCCTGATGTGTTGACCGGCTCTTTGTGGCAGCGCTTGGGCTTGTTCTGTCTCAGGTGTGTACAGAGGGTTAAACTGCTTTCTGAGACACTCGGCCTTCTGCAAAAGGAGCCTGAGGTGCCAGTGCTGCAGCGCAGTCCCTCACCTCGCATCCCCGGGGGTGCTGCAGCCTTGGAGCGCCGGGGTCACTTCTCGCCCGCTCCCCTCGCGGTGCCGGCTCCGTCCCGCCCGCCGGGCCCGGCACCTGCCGCGCTGCGCCGCCGGCACCAGCGCCGGGGGCTGCCCGGGCCCCCTCCGCGGCACGGAGGGGCACAGCCTCGCCCGCCGCTCCTCCGGCTGCCTTTGTGCGCTCCGCACATGCCGGAGAGTCCCTGGGAAAGCGAGGCGGACTGCCGTCCCCTGAGTTTTGGGGGCTTCTCCATCAAGTTGTCTTGTTTTGGCAAACTCGGTCTCAGACTTATATTTAGGGAAAATTTAAATGCCACAAACAGTTGCTTTGCAGCCTTCAGAAAAATTAAAAATTGTTGTCAGATAAGCGGTGCCTGGTACCGCTGAGTGTGATGCTGGTGCAATATGTAGGCTTAATCTCAGCTCTGCACCTTGTGGCCACAGGGAGCTGCTGGGATGCTCTGGAAGCCGGTTATTGATAAACTTCGACGGCGAAGAGCCGCGTTGCCCGCTTTGAGCAGCGTTAGTCTTTGTGCAGCAAGGATCCTGACACCGATCTCGGTGATAACCCAGCCAGAGAGCGTGCGATTCGAGCTACTTTCCGTTAAGCATGTTGATGTTGCAGTAAAAGTGACATGTGGGTGTTGATTGAAGGGACATAATTTTCAGGCCTGCTTTGGGCCAACACCCTGAAGAGCAAGTCAGTCCTTTGTGCTCACTCCTCAACTAGGCTGAGCTGTCTCTGCCTGTGCCTTCAAGACAGCAGTGACTGTGAGGAGAACAGTGCACTTGACGTGCTGCAGCACATTGCTAGGCAGTATCCCGTACCTGGCCACCAGGAACTGTGTCCCCATGGTGGACTCTGGGCTCCCCTAGCTTATCCCAGAAAAGGGTAGCCTCTGGAGTAGCCTGTGCCTTGTCTCCCAGGTGGACACAAGGGTGGGCAGAGGCTGTGGCAGGGTGCCAGGGCAGGCAGGGCACTCGGCAGCACCTCTGCAGTGAAGCCACTGTCACCACCCCGTTATTGATTTGTGCAGAGAGTAGCCACGGGGGGGAAGTTTCACACACAACACTTTGGCCCAACACCAAAACATTTCCTCTGCCCCCTTTGACTCATTTTGATACTGTAGAACAAGAAAAATAAGGCAAAGAATAGGTTGGCAACTTCTAGATCCTTTTTTACCCTGGTTCTGCAGAGCAATGAAAAGACAAGAAAATAAATGATTGCTGTCTGGACCCGGCCTCACCCAAACTCTGTGAACAAGCATCTGTCCTTTAAAGCTTTGGAAATGACTTTTAGCAAAGCAGTCTTTTCCACTATTAGTGGGTAAGATTTTGAGACAACTGACAGGCAGAAAGTAGTTAGCATTTGCATTCACTTTATTACTGGGCATGAGAGCATTGTTTGCATGGGGCACATATGCTCTAATGATGTCACCACACTGGAGTAGGAGTGCTGGTGGCTTTGTGACAGTGTCTTAATGCAATTAAGGGGTTTGTCCACTGTATTTTGGTGTGGTTGACAGCCAGAGACCTTGGAGATGCTGCTTAGAGTCCAGTCAGCAAGTGTAATGCTTTTTTTTGAGTAAAGCAAATAATTTAGATTGTCCGGTTGCCTTAATTTCACAAAGCCATCCTATAACAACTGTGTCACTCATGTCCCCAAAGATCGCCCATTGCCAACTCACTGTGCTCCCTAGACAGGCAATGCCAAAGCAATCCTCTGTGTAGGAATCTCTGGATATAGGGAAAATACTGGGCACACCTTAACACGCCTGAAAGAACCAGGGCACGAGTCCTGGCTGGAAATAACTAATTTGCTTTTTTTTTTTTACTTTTCCCATGTAAGCGACATGAGATGTTTTCCCTTCTCCTATTTTGTGTGGCCTAATTTCTTCTTCTTAAAAATATAAATTAATTTAAAATAAATACTTGTGAAGAAATACCTTCTTACCTCTAAACCCATCTACCAACAATAGCAATAAAACCACAGAGTTAAATTCAAATAATGTGAAGCGACTCATTTTAAACCCACAGACACAAGCAGAGTCAGAACTTTAGATTGAGACTGGCCTAAATTGCCCCACTGGTATTAAAGGGCTCCTTAAACAGCCTAAGATCTTGGCTGTTGTATTAACCAGGCATGACCCAATGCGTTATGGGCTGGACTTGCAGGCTTTTTTCTTTTTCCCTTTGTGGGTTTTAAATCTCTCCTGTAATGTTACTTGAATGTAGGTTTTTAATGGCTTAATTGAGTTGTCAATAGGAAGCCTTTTCTTTCTTGTGTTTTTTTTTTTTTTTATTCTGAGTAAAAATAAATAAATGCAAATTGACATGGATAAAATGCATTTGAAGATCTATTCAGTATTTTGTTTTTCATTCTTTTATGTCTGTTTTCCATGTTGTGAATAAGGGGATGTAATATTGCTTTTGCATTGTTGGGTGAATAGCTGGTCTCATGATTGATGATTTATTAAGCTCAAATCAGAAATAGAGTTGAGTAAAAAAAAATCTTTTAATAGTTTGAAACCAAATTACTACTGATCACGAGGGCTCGGCGTACCAAGAAAACGAAAAGCTGATTTTTGGTGATGTGACGACTGCCAAAATATGAAGGAATACCAGATGTTATTTTAAAAAAGTGCCATTGCAGAGTCCTTGGAAAGAGAGAGTGATCGAGTGTAAGCGAATAGGCATATGTGGATTTAACTAATATTCAAATGAAGTGCAGAACTGAAAAGAAAGAATTCGTAACAGTTTAGCTGTTCAAACCTCCTTCATGTTTCCACAGATGCCTGGTCAGGACCCTTATCAATCGCAGCAATTTTGCTATGTTTTCTGAAGAGCACAGTCGAAATCACAGGCAAAAAAAATATAAATCCTCACATCAAAAAGATAATAAAGTTGAGATCTGTGCTCTTCTTTATATTTGTTACATATATATAAATGCCAAAATGCAGCCTTTGTAATTTAAGACACAGACTTTAATCAAAAGGCTTTGCAGGAATGTTCGTGAAACTAGTAACAAGCATTTTTCCCTCGTGCCATCTTTTATTCTTACGACCCTTGGTTCAGTGCTTGTTTTCGTGTTGTCTTTTCCAGCTCTTTGTCCCATCTCCCACTTGTGTATCTTCGTGCCTGTGTGTGCCTCTCTGTACAGTTTTTTTAAATATTTTGACACACTCTTCCCCCTTAATAGGAATTCTGGCTACAAATTGCGTGCAAGTTTCTAAAAGACCCTTTTCACAGTCCTTTTCTTTTGGCTCTAAAATGATGTATATATAATTGGTAATTAAAGGTGCAAGCTCTCTTCAATATAAACAATATTGCTGAATGTTAGATCATTAAGGGGAGCTGCAACACTAAATAATTACCTTTTGCATCGTGACACACTGTTTGCGGGTATCCGCTGCCTTCCCTGCAGTGTCTTTTCAGCACAGGGTTATAGTCACATTTCACTATGGCAAGGAGACATCTTTTCATGATATAAATTGCTGAATTAATTGCTTAGTATTGTCTTCAAACTCCTTTTAAACCTAGATTAAGAGGAAAACGGTAATTAATGATTTTCAGAATGAGTGAGTTGGGAAGCATAAGCCTTCTCGTGCCCATCGTTGGCTCCAGCAGGATGGTCCATGCCTGGGCATTTCTCTGGGGTCCCTGTCCTTTTCTGCTGTTGCTGTCGCTGCTGCCGCCGCTCTCTGCTTTGCTTTTAGAGAGCTCTGATGCAACTTGTAATACAGCTGGTAGATCTGCTGATCAGTTATTTATTCTGGAAGGCAAAAATGGGAGTGATTCTTTTTCTAAACTACCTTTTTTCGAGGCTTAACCATTTTTGTTGCCAGGCAATGCATTCCACCTTCTACCTCGTGCCCCTTTTCTATGTGTTTCTTGTTTTATTTTTATGGGTTTTTTTTGCAATTGCTGTGGGTGCGACAAAAATCCTTTTGTTTTCAGAATGGAGAAGCGTCCAGGTCTGAATCATAACATCTGTCTATCACAGTCCTACTTCTTTGAGATATTTGTGTTACTTACTTTCCCCAGGAAATCCAGGAGGAAACTAATAGAGAACATTTTTCCTCCTATTCCTTTAATCCTGATTCGATTAGAGGTCTCAGTCACTGATTTACATACTGTTAGTTCCTCTGTTTTGTTCAGCCTAAATCCTATAGTCCTTGCAGAGGCAAACCAGCCTTAGGCAAAAGACAGTGGAAATTTTGCCTAAGTAAAGTCCAAGGTTTGTATGATTTGGCAGTTACATGTCAGAACAAGAGAAAACAAACATAAAACCATGTTTTGCCCAGAAATGGATTGTCATCCACAATTATTTAATAGTGTAAAAATTATCTTCTAAATACTGATTTAAAACATATTGTGTTTTATTAATTGTGAAATGAGAAGTTGCATATTTTCTAGAAACTTATTCAGGTCAACCAGAAATTCGTTCCCAGTCTTTGGGGGTAAAGGTAGGAAATTCAACACGTCTGTGGACAAGATTTAAACAAAAAAACTTTTATTAGCCTATATAGCAATGACAGGGTTTTTGGCATTGGAAAAATAGAGTGGAATATTTCAAACTCAGCCAATATTCCAGTATGTTAAATAAGTGCTTCATTCCCTTTCCTACTGTACACAATTTTGAAATGCCTTAACTGCTCATGAGACCATAGTCTGCTTATGTTAGTCTTGCAAGCAGTTTTTTGTAATTTCTGCTAATGGGTGGTCATTTAATCTTGCCGGCAACTCTGTAATGGGACAAGGTGGTACTAATTTTGTATGTCACGGGGAGCCCAGTCCTGCTAGCTTGGTGCATAAAAGCTTTCACTCTCTCCCTGAAAAAGAAGGAAAGACTTGGGTGCACAAGCTTTGCTGGATGGGGCCTTGGCCAGATGGCTGGGAGACGCGGAGGGAATGAGAAGGTGGGATAAAAAGAGAGGAACTATTTCAGAATGTGACTCGGGGCTCGAACGCTTGCAAAATGGCTCTTTGCTGATATCCTTGTAGTGCTGGCAGCAGTGGGAAGGAGCTGTCAAGAAAGCTATGCCAGGTCAGCCTTTCCATTTTGTTTCAGGCAGGCTTGGTTGCAAAATATATTGAAATCATTCTGGGAGAGCGGAAAAGCTGAAAAATAAAAGAAAGATCTAATCAGGCTTGGCTCCTTTGAGGGGGGTGGGGGGAGGCTGGGCCTCTGGTGATGCATCCTTCCGAGTCTGTGAACGCTCAAAGCAATCTCTTTCTCTTTTCCCCTTGTCCCTTTCCTCCCTTTCTCCTTGTCCATGCAAAGCAGAGGCTGACCATGTGGAACCGGCACTGGCCGACGAGGACGAGGGCCTGGCAATAGCAGACCCAGGCGGCATCAGCATCGCCGCAGGCGGGACAGACCCCGACTTGTTAACCTGCGGACAGTGTCAGATGAACTTCCCACTGGGAGACATCTTGGTTTTTATAGAGCACAAGAGAAAACAGTGCAATGGCACTGGTGGTGTCTGCTATGAAAAGAGCATGGATAAGAGCAGCCCTCCCCCCTCCTCACGCGCCGAGCTCAGGAAAGTGTCAGAGCCAGTGGAAATCGGGATCCAAGTCACACCCGATGAAGAAGACCGTCTTCTCACGCCTACAAAAGGAATTTGCCCCAAGCAGGAGAACATTGCAGGTACAGCACGTTTTACACTCAATCAACTTGCCTAGGTAATCTTTTAACTAGAGTCCTCTAGAAAGTGCCATGAAACAGGCTTCAGCAACACGTCTTTATAGGAGCCATCCATCTGGAGGATTCTCACGGCTCTGCAGGGCTGTCCATCTCCTGTTTAATTCTTTGTAGCTATCTGTGCAGGGCCAGCTGCTGGAGAAAGGGGCCTCTCAGGAAGCTGGGAGAGCTAAGGGGCAGTCTGTACATCTGGGAAAAAACAGACAATTTGGGTCAGAAAACATTTCAGGAGCATCCTTAAGCAAGTAGCAGTGGCAGAGGGATAAGGTATTTTGGTGAGGTGCCCAGTTCAGTCCTGTTCCCCATACCCTTTGTCACATGCAGACTCACTGGGAAGGGCTGCATCCTAGGAAAAATCCTCTTCCCACTGACTGGTAGTGGGAAGAAGACTTTTTTTTGTGAGGGCTAAAGCAGGGTTTCATTAAATCCTTCATTTTTCATTCCCTGGGGTAGATGTCAGCTTCCTGGCCTGCACTGTTGCCTGTGCTGCCTGTTCTGGGTGTCCTTAAATGGCTTGGGTTGGGTGGGTAACACCTCCACTCTCATGCACACCCCAAAGAGACCTTCTGAATAAGGACACAAGAGCACAGGCTGGCCTGGGTGAGCAAATTGCAGGCATTTCTTTTTCTAAAACTTTCACATGTGGTGAAGTTAACATTCATTCAGTGGACCTCCCCCGCTCAGACGCGGGCAGGGAGGTGATGATTATCCACCTAGGTGAGGTGGTACGCAGTGGTTCCTGCAGAGTGCCTGGCATGGGGTTGCTTCCATCAAGCAGGGTGTTTTTCCCCTCTGCAGTGGTGAAAGGATGACTCTCCTCCCTGCTAGTGAGTGGGGGTTTTATGTTACACAGCAGGATCTCCCCTCAAAAAGGCCTTTTTTGTTCAAACTGACTGTATCCCATACAGAAGACCAGTGACAATCTGCCTTTGCTGCCACTATTCCGATTTATCTAGGAATTGTCCTATGGGATTAGATCTGACAGTCCAGGATCCTAGCTGTGGTAGAGATGCTCCCATGAGGGGATCCCCAGAAGGCAGGTGAGCAGCTCCTATCCTTACAACTGAAGCTTAAGAGATTTCTGCCTTTAGTGTTGGAGGTGTCTGAGCCAGTTCCCAGCATCTCTGACAGGCTTGGGCATCACATCAGTGAGGATGTGGGCTTTAAAATGCTGCAGTCTTCAGTCCTCCTGTCTTTTACAACAGGGCATACAACGATTATTGACTACACTGTTCTCTTCTGAGAGTATTTTTTTGGGTGCAGCCATCACCCTGACATGGGGTAGCGCTAGGAGCATTAGCTGTGGCAGGCCTGTGCTGTAGCATTGGAAACAAACCTACTGTAAGACCTGACCCCATCTTTTCCTCATCCTTTTTCAGCTTTCCTCATCCTTTTGCAGTTGTGAATACGTTTCTTGGTAGATATGACTACATCATGGCGTAGCAGATTTGAGGGCTAGATTTCCTTTCCATTTGGTAGGAGCAGAAGGGAAGTATTTAGGACCTTCCCTAGTCTGCTGAAGGCTGCCTGAGTGGTGCTGAGCACTCCTAACAGCTGGTGATCTCTGTGCAAGCTGATGGCACTCAGCCCCTTGTGGAGGGTGTGCAGTGCTTAGTAAGGCTGGTTTAGGAGAGCTCTGCTGCAGTTGCAGTCCAGAGCTCATCTCTTACTTATCTTTGCCCAAGTTCAGTCCATAGTACCTCAGTGGTTACTCCCAGAGCAGCAGGTGCTGTCCCATCCCAGCTTCCGGGGGTCAGCAAAAACATAACCAAAGCTTGTGCCATTCAGAAAATCTGCTGGGATAGGAGGTCATGAAGGAGATGTTCACATGTGGAAAAGGCATAAAAAAAATTAAAAGCCAATCTGGAGCACCTAATCTCTTTCAGACTAAACTGAATATCAAATGAAAAATATGTAGGAAAGATTTTGAATTGAGAAAAATAAAAGGGTTTATCATTTGATTGGCATTTTCTCAGCAGTGCATGGAGATAGGGACATCCACTAAACAGTGCTGTAATAATACTTTCTCAATTAGGAGCACAGCTCTGAGATAAAAAGGTGCAGTGTCCTTCCATATTTTTTTTTACTAGCAGCGGATAGTTTTCAATAGTAGGATAAAAGCCTCACATTACAGCCATGGAGGGTAGCCATGAAAAACCCACAGAAGTCATTCACTGGAAAGGCTTTAGTGGGATATACCAAACCCCTTATTTATATTTCAATAGAAAGGCTTTCTGCATTAGCCAAGAAAATCAGAATCTGCATTTAACATTAAAGGTATTTCCCAGTGAGCGGCTGTAGAGCATTGTTGTTAGATTTGTTAAAAAAAGAGACTAAATACGATTTCATAAAAGGGAAACTTAATCTCTAAGGCAGCTTTCTCCTACCCTGCCACCCCCTCCCTTTATTTTTTTATTTTTTTTGTAATAATGCAACAGCCTACAGTATTTTTACTTTATATGTGACGAAAGATATTCTTAGCCTTTCTGTACTGCAACAGGAAGAATGAATTTCTTTATTCCACCAAGAAATATGTAAAATAATCCCTTAGAAGTATGGGGAGATATGTTTGTTCAAAGCATTTAAAATGTTATTTTAATCAAAGGCACAAAACACTCTACATGCTGTGTCAGCTAAAGGAGACCATTACATTTTAACAGCAAATCATGTTCTTTTTTCCCCTCCTAGCCAGCCCCCCCCTTTGAAACTAACTTTTTTTTTATTAAATAAAAAGGCGAAAAAGATTAAAGAATAAAAAAAAAACTTCAGTGGCTCAAATGTATAAAGTAATTTAATATGGTGGAAGCATTAATTATTTTAGCTTAATTGAATTCTGAGGACTGCAGTAGTTGCATTTTTGTAGACAAGCTCTGTTTATTATTTCTTTGTGTAGATTAACAGTAAAGGAAACATAGATAACTTTCAGTTATTTATTGTAAAATAAATGTGTCAATTCATGTGTAAAGCAAGCTGTTCAAAGATAATTGAGTCTTTATATTTGAAGAGGGAAACCAGAAATCACCCACTCGCCACTCCGGCTCCCTGAAATATGCTGCCACCACTGCTGTCCTCGAAGAGGTTTCAGCTTCTCTCCTTGATCTTGTGTTACTTTTGCAGACCTTCTTATTTGGTCAGAATGATTTATAAAGCCTTCTGTGGTGTGACTAAGCCACCAGACCTTACAGCTCCCCATGGCTGAATGCTCTGAGGGTACGTCAAGTGCTGCCATTGTCCCTCTCGTAGCTCTGGGTGTGAAGGATATTGGGATACAGAAACTGCGCTGAGTATTCATCCTGGCACAGGGTGTCTGAGGTCTTTATTCCTCTCTTTTTTTTACTTTCTTGGTAGCTCTTCTTGCCCCAGTCACTGAATACCTCTTGACCACACAACAGACCTTCTGCTGCTTTGAGGGACGCGTTGAGGCAGAACTCAGGAGCCCACGAGAATTTTTATGCATGTAGCACAAATCTCTGACAGACATTTCTATATTCCAGTGGAAACAAAGGCAACTTTGTCTCTGCAATCAGCTTTTAAAGATCTTCTGATAATGAAATCTGTCATCTTTCCCTGACTGGTAACTTGCAAATCCAAGTTTTCAAGGTGTTTTCATTTAGTTACCACCGTCCGTAAGATCTGTGGTAGCATGTTAGCTGGCACTGGAAGGATGTGACTTGCTTAGGAGCAGTCTGCCCTGTAAAGGTTTTTTTTTTCTGTTTTTCAAATTGGCTGACCTGTTTGAAAATCAGTTTTGCCTCTTGTATAGAGGGTGTGATAGTATCGAAGAGATGTACCAGATTGTTGCACAGCAAAACATAACCAGGCCAATGAGTTGGCAAGCAGTTATTGGTCACTGCTTCTTTTATTTCACTGCTGGCAGGTATTTTGGAAAAAAATAGACCACTGCTGTATTTTATACCCCTTTTTATCTTTCATATTTATCAGATCTTGGGCATAACCAGGTGACCTGTCCTGGCTGAAGAATGACCTGGAAAGGTGCCCCCACTGTCGTTTCACTGATGGTATCTCATCTCTTCCCCATGGCCCTGTGGTCTGTTTGCTAGCAGGATTATCTGAAAGTACCCAAGTTAAAAAAAAAAAAAAAAGTACCAATCAGCTTGATTTTAATGCTGAGTGATTTCACAGAAGCCCAGCAAAGAGGAGGGAGCTTCTGTGGAGCAGGCACCACTTGGACCAGACCTCCAGATTCACTGGCAGGTCTGCACCTTCAGGCCAGCAGACCTTCACAAACATATAACTACAGCAGCAGCAGAGGTTCACTAAGATGGTGAGCTAATTTTTGCAAAGATAGTGCTAGGAAAGGGTTGATTGGAATTCCTCATTCATCCTGTCACGGCCACCAGTGCTGGGCTCCATACATTGTACTACATGTGCATCATGAAAAAAGGCTCCCTGTCAGAGGCAGGATTTAACTGCAACCCCTGCTCCATGAATGTTCATTTCAGGCTTTTGAATGGTAAAACTGCCAGTGAGACAAACTAAATAACTCGCATGTGCTGGAAGCCAGAGATAAACACCGCTGCAGGTTGCCATGAAATGGGCTATTTGATATATTTAGAATTGTTATTTTTCTCCAAATTAAGATTAGTTAAATCCATGTGTGTTGTGTGAGTGACTGTTAACTCAATGGCATGGATTATCCTTTTTTCAAATCTTGACAGCTAATTATTATTGCTGCCTACCCTGAGACATTCTCTTACAATGTACCATTATGGACCCGTGCACCCATATTTAACTGCAGGACTCAGACAGCCGTCGTGATGCCTTCACACGTGAGGGGAGGGAAAGGCAAGCTGAAACAACCCAAGGACTGTGACAGTGACATCAGACAGGTTGGGAAGAGGTGTTCTGAAGCTGAGCTGGCACAGGGCTTGGTGGCTGTCCCCTTCCCAAGGCTGTCATGGTACCAGGTGCTGCTACCAGAACCTCCCTGGGGTAATGGGTCTTGCAGAAGTGACTTGTAAAAGCAAGGCCAGGAGAAAACAGTATGTGAAGAAAAAGAGGCTTCTAGAAGTATGTGGTGACAGTGCCTGAGAAACTCAGCTGCAATCCTTTTCATGAGGCTTTTCCAGGCTTGTTTCTTCCCTTGAATCTGCTAGGGTTTTCCTGAGTGCAGAGGAGTTACCTGGTCACCTCCTCCTACTCCTTTGCTGCTTCAGCAGGTATTTAGCAAGTTCTGCTAATTGGTGTTGCTGAACAGTAAGGGGAGGACCCATGACACAAGGAAGGTGTCAACTGACAGTGCCCTGAGAGTGGGTTAATGAGCAAGTTTCCAGCCCCTGGGACCTTGTTGAGGTCCTTGCTGGGGTGTGGAGAGAAAAACAAGCAGGGTGATCTCACACAGAGCCCTGCTTGCACCTGCTTGGATGGGGGTGGAGGGCATGCTTAGGGAGCTTGGCTCTGCTCTGGGGACAGGGCACCCGCAGCCCACAGGAGCAGCCTGCACTGGCAGCTGCCCTCCCTGGGTTTGCTGAGGCTTCAAGCTTGAACAAGGGCTGCTGAAATGTTGATGGCTTAAAGTTTTAAGGCTGCTGGTAGAGGTCAGCATGGGGCTCTCCAAGGAACGTGACTGTGCCCCTGTGGGAGATCCTAAGAGAGGGCAGTGTGGAGGGTGCCTGTCAGCACGCCACCCCCAGGGCTGCAACCACAGGGCGATGGTTCCAGTGTCTCTCACCAAGGCGGCAGCACAGACCCTGCTAACCCCAGCAAGAGTTAAAGGTGAGAAACCTGCCAGTTACAAAACGCTTCCTTCCCCTTGTTTGAACTCCACCACACCCTGGGGCCCCACTCCAACACCCTCTGCTGAGACCCAGCCCGAGGCCACCAACCACCCTCTCCCTGCTGCCACCTCAGCTTGTCCCAGTTGTGTCCTGCCCAGGGTCTGGCCTTGCCAGGCACCAAGGCTTTCCTGGCATCTGCCAGTAACGAGTGAAATTAATCACACCGAGTTTTAAAAGCAGATTAAAAAAAAAAAATACTGAGCATATTATGCCCTTGATTCTCCCTGCTGATCTTAGGTTTTTGTTTTGTTCTTCTCACCATCCTGTTTTTCAGAGTTACCTTCTATGCCCTGTATGTGGTTAGCAGGATTCCTACAAGGCTGCAGGAATGGTGGGGGTACAGTTTACCCCGCTGTGCCCCTGTTTCGTGTGGGATAATTCCCCTGAAACCAGCAGGACCATGCTGGATTGACTGGGTGGCACAAATGAGACCTGCCCCTGAGTGCATGGTGTGCCATACTGAGAAACAGGAGCTTGCTGCTGTTATTTTTCCCTCTCTAATCTCTCCTAGCCTTAGTCATCTTCAGTTTTATGAGTGACAGTGCTGGGTAAAACCTTTTCGACAGAAGTGCCATTTTACGGGCTGATGAGAGGGGATTTAAGAAGGTCATTCAGTACACACATCCAGTCTTCTTGCTCTGGGGTGCATGCCTGTGAGGAGGCACTCTTTAAGAGCAAAACTTGCTTGTTTGTACCATGTTGGCACTGCTGTTAGCCTCTTTTAATTCAATGAAAGAACTCTGGACTTACTCAGAGTTAGAACCCACTAACAATGTCACCCAACAAAGCAGCTTTTTGCCTTTATTTAATTTCTTTTGTGAAATTACTTGGGTCATGTGTCCAGAAACCATATGCATATCTGGTTATTATTAACTATGGAAAGATTGGTAGATTTTCATAGGCAACAGTGACAGTGGATGGTGAAAAGGCACTGTTCAGCCAGCCATGACTCATTTTTCATGACAACTTTGTGAGCAACTTTTAAGAGCAAAGTAAAAGTAGTGCCCAACCAGCTTGTGGACTGCTTTGGCATTTGTGTGGATGCAACAAATAGCAATATGCTTGTGCTTGTTGGAGTGTTGACTGCAAGAAAGAATTTGTATGTGTTTGCAGGGGAATTTTGGACTGGGATGTAGCTAAAGGAAAGCTGGATGTGTGGAAGTACTGTAAAAGAGAAAAGCTCTCTCTGATGACATTCTTCTCCAATGGTGGATAAATACTTAAAGGCACAGAAATGGTTCCTTTGCTTGAGCAGGACAGAAGTGTTGCTGTAGCATGAGGTTGCCTCCCTTCATGTGTTTTCCATAGATTGTTTTTCTTTCTCAGCCAGTGTTTGAACTGTGCTGCCTATACACACAGTGACCAAATCAGCTGTGACATAAAGGTTGAACCTTTCTAGGTTTTTTCTGAGATTGGAACATTTTTCTATCATAACTGGAGAAAAAAAACCAACCCTGTGAAGTAATCATACTTTTTGTACAAGAAAGGCTTGGATTTCTATGTCATGTCACATAACTTCAAAGGGCACAGATCTGGGGCTGACTTTCAGCACTGGCTCTGGTGGCCGAGTGGGGAGATGGGAGCCCAAAGGGTAAGAAATAGAGGAGAGAGGCCAGGCATAGAAATAAAACCATGTTTCTCAGCAGAAAATCCTAGAAGCCAGGAGAAACTGGGTAACCTTTGTCTTGGGAGACCTGTGTGCTCTTATTGGAGAATAAGACCATCCTTTTCCGCATGGTTTCTTTTCCCCATTCCCTCCCACCCTCCAAATGGTAATTGATGGGCTGTGCAGTAGAAATGTTATAAAAAAAAAAGAAGAAAAACTGGGTGGGTGGGGTATCTAGGGATTTGGTGTCTAAGCTCAGGAGTTAAGCCGGAAATCCCAGAGATGTAATGAAAACAAAACGGACTTTTCACTCGCGCTGTGGCATTCTGGCAGTGAGAACGCTTTCGTGAGCCAATGTTTTCATTGTAGGTTTTCTCGAGAGAAGTAGTGGAAATGAATCGTTAACCCCTTAACAGGAATGAATGTGGCTGCTGCAGTGAGGAGAGGAGAGCCTTCTTGGCTCCTAGTTGCTGTGTTGCAGAGCTGGGGCATGTGTGTCTGTTTGTGTGTAGTGGGGAAGGTGGGGTAGATACTGCTTGTAAGGAGTTTAATAACGTTAATGGCAGATGTGAAGTGGTTACTTAGTGGTTGTTGTTTTTTTCTCTTTGCATGTACGCCTTTGCAGAAAGATTCGAGTGTGATCAGCACAAACCGCTGTTAAGCCAACAGCTCTTAAACTCTCTTCTTCTTCTGGCGTTTGGTAGCATATTTCTTGAGCGGGAAAGGGGGGACACTGCTCACTGGTCCCTCGGCAGATTCATAAAAGCTGCAGATGGAAAAGACCTACCAAGTAGAAGATCCCAGTTTTCTTGGAAAGTGGAAGTACAGGATGTGTTTCTGTAGCAGGCATGCTACGTATATAACTTTAAATGTCCAGCAGTCTTGGATGGCGTGCAGCCTCACAGGAGTCAGCCTCTTCTTTAAAATTAGGGGAGTTTGGAGAGAAAGAGAGCTGGGAGTGATTAATCTAATTTACCTTAACAGCCACTTTTGGTGACAAGATCTTGTATCCTTGTCCTTCATATTGTGATTAGTCTGCATCTTATTTCACTATTTTATTTCACATTTTGATCACCGCTGGTACTTACCCTATTTCTCTCTCCATTCTCACATTAGGGTATTTTATCTGCATATATTCTTTCAAGAGGCACAGAGCATCAGCCCCTCTGCTCTAGCTAAAGAGCATCTCATCTACCTTTTAGCATCTTGGAAGAGCAATTAAAATCATTATAGACCTTCTTCCAGCTGTCCTAGATTCTCCAGTCCAGCCCTTGCATGCAGGTTGTGGGGCTCTTGGTGCTGTGCAGACTTTGGATGTAATTGCATAGCTGCTGCAAAGGGCTGTGTCTCTGCAGCTGACCTTGCTCAGCGCATCTGGCCTCTGAATAGATGTTTGCCTTCTTTCTTCCCACTTTGACAGCTCCCCCCTCTGCACTCCAGCCCCTCACTCTGCTGCAGCCCGCTCCTTGTCTCTCATGCTGGGAAAGCGCGGCGGCAGCAAGATATTTGTGGCTGAAACTGCCTTGGCAGTGAGGAGAGCTTGAGGAAAGCATCAGTTCTCCTGCACACTCCTGTTTGGAGAGGGGAAAAATAAGAAAGGATGCTGTTGAATAAATGATGGTTCTACATGTTTTTTATACCCCACTGATTTTGTAATGGTCATTTAAACAAGGTGGAGTGGTGGGGGAGGAGAGAACAAGATGAGACTGCAGACAAGGATTAAACAGCCCTCTTCCCTTTTTAAGACATTTATTATTTTTAGAGTCAAACCTGTAGTCAGCTAATGTAACTGTAAAAGTCTTCTTTGAATTATTGCCGAGGTGCTCTGAAGTCTTCTATTAGAGCTGATGTACTCATGGGCAGACAAAATCCAAATTTGAACTTAGCACCTACTTGTTTTATTTTCCTTATTAAACCAACTTCTGTTTCAGTTTTTCCTTTCAAGACCCTTTCAAACTTTTTGTTTCTCGTTTTCTAGACTACCCTATTACTAGCTCATAAAAAGAGTTAGAAACTGAAGGGAAGTTTCCTGAGCAAGAAGGAATTTTTTTCCTTCTGTTTTTTTTTTTTCTTCCCCCTATGTCTTGGCCTGGAGCCAACCTGTCTTTCAACAAGTAGAGAGCCATTCCAAGTTGAAATTTATAGAGCAGAGTCCAGGTTCAAGGGCTGAAGCCCGCCAACAGCTCCAGTCTCTTTGTTACTGATTAATTCTGCAAGCAGTTCAGCTGGTTTGCTCACTTCTGCCCGCTCTTCACAGCACCGCAGCGCTTCCGAGCCGCCTGCCGCTGCTTTGCCCTCCCCTGCTTTTCAGCAGGGCTTCATTGTATAGCATCCCCCCCAAATGTATTTTAACCC
Organism: Taeniopygia guttata; assembly: GCF_048771995.1. Lineage (NCBI taxonomy): Eukaryota > Metazoa > Chordata > Aves > Passeriformes > Estrildidae > Taeniopygia > Taeniopygia guttata. The sequence continues at coordinate 52,360,193 of NC_133030.1, read as the reverse complement.
CATGCAGTTCAAGCTGCAGTGAGTTGACTTTTTGGCAAAAATTGTAAAACATCCTTTCGCTCTTTCTGCCGTTTCTTTTTTTTCTTTTCTTTTTTTTTTTTTTTTTTTTCCCTGACAGCTGATTTTAAATGTCTGGAGCTTCCCATTTCACTTCAGCTCATATTAATGATTGCTTCTTGGCATCGGTTGGAACCCAAGTTCCCAGGTTTTAATTAGTTTACTCAAATGCACACAGTGGAGCAAAATAGTTTCTTTCAGCTTTACCTGCAAAGGATGTTTCCTGTCTCAGCAAGGGGGGTTTTCCTTGTGGAGGGATTTGAAAGGCAGAAGTTTTCAAGTGGTCTCAATATGAGGCCCCACAGGAGCAAGTGTGGGAGGTGAGGGGGAGAAGGACCAGAAAGAGAAAAAGAGAGAGAGAAAAAAACCAAACAAAAAGCTAAACCAAAATAGATTTTGGGAAAGTACCTTGAAATGAAGATGGTCCCAATCCTGCAACAAATTGGATGTTAAAGCACAACCTTATTGACGTCAATGGGGGTTTTGCCATTGGCTTGGGTGCAGGCTGGATTCCATCCTTAGCTGCACCGAGCTGTAGGTACGCCAACGGCCCTCTGCACTCAGCGGGATTACTGATGTGCAGAAAGTTAAGCATGTCTGTAAGCGTTGGCAGGATTAAGATCTGTGCTGGTATTTTCAGACCAAGTGAAATGCATGTGGGAGTTTTTTAAAGAAGAAAGTGCATGGGAGTTTTAAAAAAGGGAGAATATAGCAGAGCCTGCCATTTTTAAGTGCCTTGGGGAAAAACCTGCATTGCTATTAAAAATATCGGAGGACTAATGTGTTACTAATTGTGACACAATTAACTTCTTAAAAGTATTTGATTGTGAGTCCCAAGAAAATAAAAAGATGGAGATGAACAGCTAGAAATTCAGGCTTGTGTTTCAGTTAAAACATTTCTTTTCTATTAACTAGAAATAAAAGCAAGCCTAGAGGTTCACTTTGCCATGCATCTCAGTTGCTTTGTTCCTAGAAGTCTACTTTTTAGTGGGTTATTTAAAGAATTAAAAAAACAACAAGGAAAAGAAGCTCAAACACAGTAGCTGTCTGAGACCCCTGTATGTGGCTTTACCACACAGCTCTTAAATTCTTGTTTAAACATTTCTCAAGAGCTGTTTCTTGGGAAGTAAAAATGTGTGCTGTTTGTCTCTAGCAGATTAAAAGTTTACCTTTAATGTGACAGCTTCTCAAATCTAGTGTCGGAAACATGCCTCTATTTTATGGTATTATGAAACAGGTCTGGAACAGAAACAACATATTTAAGTAAGAGGGAATGAGATAGAATTTGTGGGTTTCTTTCTTTAATCGTTTATAACCAGAAACCTTTTCTCTGTCTGTCTCTGAAACTTTTGTTCATACAAGTGGCCAGCACATGTAAACCACACTTTGAAATTTAACAGTTAACCTTAAAAAATATTAAGTTCAGCAAAATGGCGTGGTTTTTTTTTTTTTTTTTTTGTAATCTACAGACAGCTCTTTGTAATTATCTGGCAGAGGAATCTAAAGTTGGTTGTTTTTTTTTTCTCCAATACATTTGTAATTTTAGCAGTAGAAGACTGAAGCACACCCGAGCTCTAAGAAGGCTCTTTCACATCTGCCTCTGCCTGTGTGCCGATTCCCTGGGGTCCCATTTATAACAATCTAACAAGATAGAATCTGCCTTTGAGTATCAGTAAATATGGCTAAAGATCACAAAACTGTACTCATAATTGTTCAAGACTAAAAGGCAGAATATAGTGTTTGATTAATATTTATGGTATGGGGCCTTTTCACAAAAAGGAATTTAAAACTTTAAGCCCCCAAAACTCCCTAAAAAACCCCTGAACCCCCACTCCAGCTCCCAGACTCTGCTGAAGGATGTTATCCATTGTGCCAAGTTCATCATTTAATATGATGCACATTATTTTTGATTTTGAAGCTGATTGAGGATTCCTGGTTGGGGCTGATTCTCCAGTGGGATGCACAGGATGGTTTTCTTTTAGCAGTGCTAGTGCACAGGAGCAAAAAACATTTTTACTGGCCACAGAAGCACCCATCATTTCAGGGGGACTTTGAAAATGCATTGTCTTGGACTGGCTTCATACTTACTATGTCTGCTCTGTGGGTAAGGAAAAGCATCCCCAATCCTTAATGCTCCCTATCTGACAATTAACATTCATTAGAAATAATTCTGCAAAGGGGAGGTCAAGGATGCAGTGGTGGTTAGAGACCCCTAGCAAAGGCACCTGCTTGTTTTGGAAGGACTAACCAGCTGGATTGATGAAGTTTATGGGCTGGGGCCTTGAAGCTGCTTGGGCTAGGGTTTTTTCTGGGCAGCCAGCAGCTTGCAACAGGCGTTAGCCGGGTGGGGCAATTCCTCACTGCCTCTGCAGGACGCTTGGGAACAGCTTGTCTTCATTTTTGGGAGACTTCCCTGCTATCTGGAAAGGTTTACTTCTTTGAGAGATAGTGAGTGGAGAATACAATAAAGATGGATCTGTTTCTCTTTCATTAGCTCTTTTAAGATGCTTGTTTAAATGTGTTTGCTTTTCAAATGGTAGATGTCAGTGTTTCAAGTATCACTGCTAACAAAAAATTAATTTAAAAAATAGATCTTTGAAAATGCCCAGGCCATGACTTTGTTAAAATTCAGACAGAGTTTGAATGGCAGAGACCATTCTGAATATGCACAAAGAGATGATGTGGGGAAGAGTCAGTGTTAGCCTGCATTCAGGGCTGGTCCCTCTCAGAGGCTCCTGCCAGAGCAGGTCCTGGAAGGAGCCAGTGGTAGGGCTGGGTGCTGGCCAGGGTGCCTAGGGAATGCACTGAGAGAGTGGTTGTGACTTTTGAAGTGAAAAGCCCGTGATTTGTGGAAGGGAGTAAGGGTACAGAGAGAAGACCTGGAAGGGCAGATGTGTGTATGCTTCAGGGGAGTTTGTTTCTCACTGAGGAGGCTGTGGCCTTGAGGGTGAGACAGTAACTGGGGTGTGTAGAGAACCGTGATAGCAGAAATACCACCCCACCATGCCATGATGGGAGAACCCTGGCACTTCCAGAATCATGCTTAAATATGTCTGTTTCCCACCCTCCTGTCCCTATGCTTCTCCCAGCCCTGGCTGTGTGATGCCAGTGCAGAGCAGAGCCTAAACCCCATCCCCTGTAGCCCTTCTGTAGGATAGGCTGGCGTGGTTATTATTGATGGGTGAAGCACAGGGTACCATCAGCCCTTTTCCCCACCCTGCAGCCGCAGCTTTGTTCCCAAGAGGGGAACAAGTCCAGGAATTTTTAGTGCTAGCTGCTGTTGGTTTTAACTCTCCCATCTCTTTGCCAGCACCAGCTTTAAGACGCCCACAGAAGATATGCACTCTCATTTCCCAGGAGGCAGAAGAGATTGTGAATGGGTTTATTTTCCCAAGCACCCAGCTGCGTCCAGCAGGGATTTGGGGCAGCCTGCAGCACTCAGCACCCTGCTGGATGAGGCCGCAGGTGCTACTGTCCAAAATTCCAGTGGGCAGCAGGGAAGGGCAAAAGGGCTGTGGCTGGGAGAGCTGCCCTCTGGTTCACTGCTCACAGCCCTACCCATTTGTGTGTGCATGAGTATGTTTGAAAAAGCCTTAATCCCTTTGAGCCTCTGTGCTGTTAGCATGCTCCCCCCATCCTCGAACTCCTTGGCAAAGACTAAGCAAAAATGAAATCACGGGCCAGGCACTGGGGAAGGCAGTGGTGTCTCCCATCCCCTCTCACAGCCTGCACTGGTTGGTGAGGATGGATGGAGGATGGGAGGCTTCATGCCACTTCCAGGAACCTCGGCAGCATTGCCACTGTGGGCACAGTGCCAGGAGATGGCCTCTCCCTCATAAATGATCTAAGAAAATTTACTTGTGAACATGTGATAGGGCCCTTTCCTGTGTGGGTAGGCATGAACCCCAGAGCTGGTTGGCTCAGGTGAGACCTTGTCTGAGTTTGGCTGGGTTGGGACATGGCTTGTGCCCTCACCTCCACTCTGGGTGCTAGTTCTAAGAGGATCTGGCATCCTCTTAGATGTTCTGCATCCCAGCAACTGGGTGCTGAGGAAGAGGAGAAGGCAGGAGGGAAACTGGGGTGGGGGTGAGGGGAATGGAGAAAAGATCTGTGACAAAATCATGAGACACCCACGTAAATATTGTTTGTATGAATTGGGTCCTTCATCTTTTGTTAGCAGCAGCTTGTTAATTAACAGCAGATTAGTGCTGCTTTCTTCTGACACATGAATATATTTTGGGCTAGAAAATACTTGTACTCCATAAAACTGTGTGACTGAACAATTCAGAAAGTACCAGCGGAGCGCCGTAATGGATTCCCTTTTCATCCCCTCCCCCTTTCCTCCTCCTCCTCCTGCTCTAAATGCAAGCAGATTTCTGCAGTCTAGTGCAGAAGAGACATGTTAAACACAGCTAAATAAATCATGTTTACTCTTGGCGTTCTTGGTAGTGAAAAATCTGTTGGCTGTTTTTACTTCCTTATTTCTCAGCATTTGCTTCCTACCTGTTTTTGAGCTTGTGCCCAGAAATAGTAGTTTTGTCAAATGAGTGGATTATGCCAACCAGCAGTTCCCTCTGCCAAGGAAGCTGCTGGATCGCAAAACCCGGTGACTTCTTTCTTAGAGTGACACTGAGATTCCCACTCTTCCTCCCCCCACTCCCCATTCGAATATATAATAAAAGTATTAAAATCTGGAGAAGGAGAAAATCTAACCAGATCCTGGCAGTTTAGAGCCCAGATTAAGGAAAGTTGAACTTCTGTTCGAGAAGCCCTTCTTTAAGTTTTTTGTGGAGGTGAAAGTGCTGGAGATAGTAATAATAGGAACCAGACATTTTCCCTTTTCTATTATTCTTCCAAGTCCGATTTCCCCCACAAATGGGAGTGGTCTTTCTTTCAAAGTTTTTCTTTTTTTTTTTTTTTTTTTTTTTTCTCCCCTTTTCCTCTACAGGGAGCTTTGCAGCTGGGAAGGAGAGGTAACTAAACCTTTATTTAACAAAATTGGCTCTGGTGTTGCAGCAAAGAGTGAATTCTCATTTTTGGTCTGAATTCTGCTCCTGACCCTCCATTCTTGGATGACTCTCTAAACCTCCTACTTGAGTGAGGGAAGTGAGCTTCCCTTGCAAGATGGGGTAAATGCAAATGTGACAAAGCAATGCACAGTGCATGTATATATCTATATATCTGTCCATATCTATATCTATCTATATCTATCTAATCTATATCTATATCTATATCTATCTATATCTATCTATCTATCTATCTCTATCTATATCATCTATATCTATATCCATCGTCCTATATAAAACAAATATACATAGTGTGGCACATTTGCTGTTGTCAACAGAGCTGTGTAGAGTGGAGGGGTGTGTAGCCCAAAAGATAAATAAGTCCATTTTCACAGAATTCTGGGTGTTAAGTGCTCCCCTTTGACCCCAGGTGGCAACTTTTTAGCCTAGACCCGTCTTCCTCACGGCTGTTATCCCAGATGTCAGTGATCCCAGATGTGACTGTAACATGGATTATGAGCCTGGTGGACTCTCCGTGTTTAGTTTTAAAATTAGAAAAAAGATCCTTTTTCCCATCAGAGCTTTGCATGTATTTACTCTTTGATCACATTGGAAGGGCCTTATCCTGTCTCCAGAGAAGCTTTAGTTCTGCTTTCAGTGGTAACAGGGATCTGGCCCATGCTGAATATTAGCATTTTAATGGCTTACTTAAAACCCTATTGCTGGTACACTCACAGGGCTCCCGGCACGAGGAGAGTCCAGCTCTGGGGTTTTGCAAAGTGATGTTGCAGGCTGCAATGTCTGCTGAAAGAGAGGAGCAGGGATGGCCCATTTGTCACAGATTATTAGTATTGTCAATAATAACATGTCTACAGAAGCCAAATTAATTCCTTCTTCCACTTAGTACTAAGTCCAAGAAATGCCAGATCAGTTTCAGAACAGGGGAAAAAATAAACAGAATCAAAGTTTGTATGTTATGATCCCTCTGAATTTCTGGTGGGAATACTCTGTGATAGAAATGATATTTCCATAGAGGCACTGGCTGCCAGTTTGCTTAATTACATTAAATAGTGGTATAAACCTCTGCAGAACATAAACCTCTGTTACAGCCAGTCATTAGAATATTGAATCATAAGGAATAATGATACCAGTGCTAACGGGTTACAACAATCTTTATTATATTAGCCATTGAAGTGTTATTTAAAAAATAAGGCTTGTTGTAGCGGTTTAGGTGTGCATGCGTATTTTCTCTGATCACCTATTAAGAGACTGAAGACTGGATTTGAATTTATTACAAGCAAATAAAGGGCTTGCTTCGAGGAAGAACTACTAGATCGCTGCTTATGATTTTACAATTTGATTCCACTTGTCCTTAAGGAAGGTTCATAATGCTTACTATGGAAATAGCATCTGCATCTAGAAAATTAGGGTTAAAAGGATGACTTTGTTGAAACTTATTAGAGGCTGTTTCAGTTTTTTTAGTTGGTGACATTTTAGAGATTTTGCTCGAAATGCAGGAGGCTATAGAAAGATTGGGTTAGATTGTGATATAAAGTAATAAGCTATCATTTGAAAATATTGACATTTTCATCAGAAACAAAACAAGCCTATTCAGCTTTATTTTACTAGAGTGATATGTATGAATTTAATATTGCTTCCTCATCCTAACTGTATATTTTTTAAGGAATTCTCTTGCCTCACTTTGCTTGTACAGTATGTCTGTTTTTTTATCACTTTGTTTTTGTTTTGAATACACTTTCCTAGGTAAGTGTATTCAGCTTCTGTTTCAAGCAGACTTGATAACAAAAAGCCTTTTTGTGTCTTATGCTTTTATGTTATGGAGAAAGATGCTATTCTGTACAAATAATGGGTAAATTGAGAGCTACGGGGAAATCTGAAAATAAATACCTCCAAAAAAAATTCTTTACATAGAATGGTTTTTGGTTTCTTGCACTTTGCTCTTAGTTTTGTGTCAGAGTGAAAGGATTACAGGGTTCTTATTATACTGCACTTGTGTTTTACCTCTCCTGGTGCAGGGTTCGGTTATCCTGTCTAATTAGTGCTTGTGTCTGGCCAAATTCTGTTTGGATCCAAGTCTTTGGGTAAAATTTCATTGTTCTATTTAGCAGAGAGATTGGGCACAAGTTTCCAGCATGCTTCCTTGTGCAAATGAAACGCTGGTTCACTATTTCCTTTTTTTGGCTTACATTATAGTCTGAACTAAGTTCCCGGTTGCTGGTTTATTTATCTGCTTTTTTTCATTATTTAAAAGCAAGCTAATTTCCTCGCCTCTTTTCCATTCACAGAGCATTATTTGCTTAGTTGTGCTAGTGTCCAGTAGATTGAAGACTGAACCTTTAGATCCTCAGTGTTCTTCTCATTTGGTGGATTGTTTTACCGTCTCCAGATTGCTCTGCTCATTTACTTTGACAGATTCAATTATCAGACTTGAGTCTACTCGTACACACATACCTGGAGTAGTTTTCACCTGAGAGATCCAAAACTCAGTGGTAACCCTTATTTTAAAAATCTCTGCTGCTCCTTCCCTCCCCACTCACTTTGTTTTGCTTTTTCAAGTTTGCTTGGTGTTAGTGAATTTCTTTTCTAAGTGTGAAAGTGATCCATGCACAGGGAAAAATTTGAAAATCATGAATGTGCCTGTTAATGTCCCTCCCTTCCGCCACTTATTTTAAAGTTATATTACTTTAAGTCTGGTGTATGCATTCACACTAGGCAGGTAGACTATTTTTCACATTGAAATTCAGCACTTACAGTGTCTACACTTACATTGCTTTTGGCAAGGTGTGAGCCAAAAAAACAGAAGCTGTGATTCTCCCCCAAAGCTAATTGTTTCTGTATATTAAGTTTGTCCATCTGTGCTGTGCAGGGACATGGCATCACCTGATGGCTCTCCTTTGCATTTCCAGCAGTGAAGTAGTTAACAGTGCTGCTGCTTAATATATTGCTGTTACAGAGTCTTTTTAGTTTCCAGGACATTTAACTAAATCAGGTGGATGTCATTAGCCGATTTTCACAGATGGGGAGACTGAGGCACAGAGGGGCAGAGTGACTTCATCTGCTTCTTTTTCCCCAAGTTCCCTCCCATTCCAGGAATTGATTTTGCTGCCAAACAGCTGAAGAGCCTCATTTTCCCTAATTCCTTCAAGTTTTTAAAAATTAACATTATTTTTTATTGTGAGAGATAGCGAAAAAATTTAGGGACAAAATTTAAAACTGCTAGTAGAAAGCAAACTTCAGAGCAAGGCAGAGATACTTACCCAAGCAGCAGATCCTGCTGTTCTCTTTTCCAGAGGCCATATTCACCCTGAGGATACACGTTTGCAATGCAGCATCTGCCAGTGTCTGTGGGACTCGGCTCCAAAAGCGAAGGCAGAGAAGCCCACTGGTGTTAATGACTCCTGCTTATCTGTGGCTCTTCCCTGGCCACTTCAATTCCTTCATTTTATTCTCTTGACCTTCCTCTTGTGATCAAACCCTCTGATTATTTGTAGGAGTGTTTCTTGCTCTAGCTGCATATATATATATATATGTATAATTTTGCTCTTTGGAGGCAGCTCTTTCTATCCACCAAGTTACTTTATTTATTTCAGGGTCTGTTAAATTGCTACAGTTGTCTGTTGGGGTAGTTATATGTTTCAATTTAATCAGAAATACTTGCTGGTAGATAGAAATATGAATAATTTTTAGTACCCACAAGGATTTTTACAACCATTGAAAACTCCCCAGAACTTAATTACAAGAGTTGGGGAAAAAATTTGGGAAAATCGATGAACTGTCTATTGTCTCCCCTTTATGCCTTTTAGGAAAAAAAGAACCCTCTACAAATAAGGGTGATTATTATTTGTTAGTTTATTGTGATAGCTTCTGGACATTGCAGCTCAGATCAGGCCATCCTTGTGTTGGACACTCAGCATTCCCATAGTGAGAACTGGGCTCTGCTTGAGAGCGTTTTGGGGCTGAACAGACCAGACAGGCGGTCAGTGGGAAGGTCAGAAGGGAAGCTGAGCTCCAGGAGAGAATATGCCATAGCCTGTGTGGCTCATACCTTGAGGTGTGCACCCCAGCCTTCTTCCCAGCCCAGTGGTCTGCAAAACCACCCTCCTGAGATGAGGAAACTCCCTTGTTTCCTGTGTTATATTTTTAGCACATCTGCTGATATGTCCTATTTACTCATGCCTTGTGATGTTTTTAGGCCAAATCCTGCTCTGCTTTCCCTTGCTCTTGCACGCAGTTGCTCTCCTCACAAAGGGGTATGGTCCTCCAGGGGCAAAGGCTTGTGTTGGTGGGGTGGGCACAGGACACAGCAGGGGGAGGTGGGGAATGCAGCCTTGGGTTGCAAGAGTCCTCTTTCTTGTGTGTTTCATTGGGATGAGCCAAGATATTTCAGTTTTCCTTTTTTCATGTTCATAGCACATACAAGGGGTGTGGAACAAGTTTAGATGAGCATCAGGTGGGAGGAGGATACAGGTGGTTCTGCAGGAGCTCCTGTGGAGACCTGGCTCAGAGGGATGCTGCCACGTGGTACCTGGATACCCCTGAGAACCACTCACCTTGGCCCCTGAGAGGGGCCACAGACAATCCCCACCCCTGTTTTCTAAAAGAGGGGGTTTGGCAAACCAGTCCTGCAGGCATAGTGTGGGCTACTTCTGGGAATTCACATGGTCTCAAGGTAAGTAAAATTCTCCCCAGCCTGCCCTTGGTGTCCAAGCCTCCAAAATGTCATATGCAAATACATGGGTGACATAACACGGATTTTTACACTGTGAGAGGAATTGCATGCTCTTTAGATACGTTGGGATATTTATTAACCACATGGGGTGTTTCAAACTCAGTTTATTTATCTTCGTAAAGTACTTCCAGATCTTTGCATGGAAGGCACTGGAGAAATGAAAAGGTTATTATTATTATTATTATTATTATTGTTGTTGTTGTTATTATTATTACAGCATCTAACTACTGACAGGCAACCACAGCTGCATGCTCAATTCAAACCACTTAAATTTAGGGGCTGATTTTTACAATATGGACTCAGTGCTTTTCCCCATTGACTCCATATGCAGAAATGTGTGTTCACCTACCCTGCAGAAGTATCATTATTCTCCAGAAATATGCAAATGGTGTACTTTTAAAGAAAGAATGAAAATATGGAATAAATATTAAGTATTCATATTTGTATGGTAGAATTTAATGGCCATTTAAGAAGTGCTTCAAAGCAACCAACTGTAGGAGCTGGTAGTTGCTCCTCTGTCATTAAAAAAGAAAATGCACTGATTAAAACAAAGCCAAGGAATTTTGTAGACAAAGGATAACATTTTTGGTGTTCAGAGGTCTGACACGAGCTACAAACAGCCCAGGAAATGGAGATCTGGGTTTCACAGTCAAGCGTTTTAATCAGTACGGTTGTGCACAGCCGCTGCCGCGTGTGAGTTATGTAATATCACACTTCACCCGCCCACACGCACTCAGAGACAACAGACATCTTCGAAAGGTCTTGGCATTATTCAGAGCAAAGACTCCCAGCAATACCTCGGCATGGTGTTTAACCTTATCTTTTCTTACATTTAGGCACTTCTTTGGTTTTTTTCTCTCCTTCCTTTCCTATTTTTTTCCTCCCATTCTTTTCTGTGATACATCAGTAGTGAATATTTTTGTATTTCCAAAAATGAAGCAAATATAGGGGGAAAAATCCCATTAGCTACATAATGTGTTTTCATGACAACTTTGAAGGTTCTTATCATGGCCATTTTTTACATTTTGTAGCATTGTCCTCATGCTGCTACTGTTATTATTTTTATGTTAAGTATAGTTGAAATTTTACATTCTGAAAACAGCAGTTAATTATTAAATGGTACCTAGCCTATGCTTTCTTTAGATTTTTAAATAAGAAATAATTAACCAGAGTTTTTAAAGGTCTGCAGAAAAGGCAAACAGGCTTGTGAAACCCCAGCATCTAATAACAAAAAGGTGAGTTGGTTTTCCAGTGCCCTAAGACTTTGAAATATCCTTACTCTGGCTTTTGAGTAACAGAAAGAGCTTAACCACATTTCATTCTGGTATAATACAGCCCTGAAGTTAACTGTTTTTCAAAGAAAAACAAAACAAAAAAATTAGCTGGCTGCTAATTAGATGTATTTTAACTGCAAAGTCATTTTAGCAGCTAATATTGTTACTATGTGCTTAAGTGTGACTCCTTAGTGAAGCTATTAAACTGTGAGAGGCTGAACTTATCAGACATTTTATAATGTGACTGAATTTTTGTATTCCTGTTCAGAAATCTGTGGGGAGTGGAGGACCTTTCTGGCTCAGACATGGAAAACACATTTTTTTACCAACTGATTGCCAGGGTGGGCAGCTGAGACCTTCTTGCATCCTTCTTTTCAGTTTTTTTCTTGCTTTCTTTTCCCTGGCAATAATATTTCTTGTTTCTGTTGCACTCCCTCCTCTCCCAGACAGCAGTCAAGCCCTGCAGTGTGCCCTTTATCCAAGGAAAGGGATTTAACAGCAGGGACTTGGTGATTTCAGGATACTTTTGACTCCTGCCTGTTGTATACAACAAGTTGGCGATTCTCAGTAGCCAGGAGGCTCTCAGCATCAGGCAGGGTCCTGCTTTTGAAAAGCAATAGCCCACAGCAGAGGGTGGCCTTAGCCATCATTTTCCTATCGGTTTCTGAACCAGAATTCTTGCTTAGTAATTGCTGGGTTGTGTTTCTCAGGGTTTGAGTATTTCCCCCCCATCTTATTGCACTGGTTGATTTTATTCTCCTTTACACTCTAAAACAAAGTGACTGATACAATATCCAAACTGATGAAAAAGAAGGTGATTTTCCCCCCTTTATTTGCTCGGATTTGAATTAGGTTATCTGCCTATCTTGTTTATGAAATTTTGTGCTGTCTTTTCTGCACAGACTGTGACTCCCAAATCTTCCACAGCTCCATTTCCATATTCCTGCGTGCTTGTTCTTTGTTAATCACTTGGCAAGCGCTTATTTGAATATTAAAAATTTCTTTAATCATCAAAGGCAGGAGCACAGCTTCATGAATATTCATATTTTTTCCCTCCTCAGACTGGATTCTAGTTCATTACCCTGCAGTAAAGCCAAACAGTCATCAATCGCGCTCATTACAGCCGCTGGCGTTTTGATTGGCTGCCTGCTGCTGGTAGCCCGCGTCCCCCATCCTCCCGCTCTCCTCCATGAGCTGTCGTGTACCTGCCAACAACAACAACAAAAAAAAAAATATCAACAATGCAAGAATAAAATATCTCCGGTTGAAAAACAACTTTGCAAACTTGTCAAGCAGTCCTCATCACTTTTTTTTTTTTTTTGGTTTTACACCAAAAATCAAAAAAAAATTAGAAGGGAGAAACTTGAGCTTTAGAAATGAATATTTGTCAAGAGAGTTGACGTAAGTTTCATTTGCATAATGACTTTGTACTTCTGCATTAATAAAATTTGCATATGAAGCCATGTTAATTACTCCTGATCATGCTTTTTGCATTCATGCATAGTAATTTTCTCCGACTTGTGAGAATTAATGTCTTGGCATGGGGGGAGGAAGGGGGGGAGTTGGGGTACTGTCAAATTTCTGTGCCAGTGCCCCTCACTCACACTCTTTCTCCTCCTTGCTCACCACGTCTTGTTCTTGATCTATGACTCATTTATGCATTATCATTTGAAATTCTTGGGAGAAAGAAATGTATCAATTCAAAGGGAATCCTTGTCTGCCAAAATGAAAAAAAATCCCCGAGCAAAATACAACAAGGAATTTCTTCCCTGTTCTCCTTCTTCTCTATCTGGTGCAACTTTTGCATTTTGAGCTTGAGCAAAGTTTCAGTCTAAGCATCACAATCAGTGTGGGGGAACCTCTCCCAGAGCGCTGTGCGTACACTGGGGGGAAAAACGAAGGCTGGCGTGCAGGTGTGTCTGGCTGAGTGCTGGACTCTGGCTTGTGGTCTGCCTGCACCAGGGAGTCATTCTGCCTTTCCTGGGGGATGCTGTGTGTATCTGCCCCTTGCAGGGTGTGCAGGCATTTCTCTGCTGGTTGCTGTTGGAAGTGTTTGTGCTTGTGTGTATTTAGAAGTGTGTCTCTGTGTGTGCTTGTGTGTATTCGCTTCCCAACCCTGTTGGTGACTGCAAAAAGAGACATGGCAGAGAGACGATACTATCAGGTGGGAACAGTCCACAGGAGAGGGTGTGATGCACATAAGACAACTTGTTTTATAAAAAGCTTGGAAAAAATTCTGTTGGAGAAATTAGTGGATAGATTTGTCCATCATTTTTGGAGACCTGCTGCAATGGTTCATATAAAACTCCCTTCAAAACATCTGCAGTATTTTCTATGAACATGACGGGCACAGGGCAGTGCTTCAGCCTGCACTCCAAATTTGTAGCCGTACACTGTTTGAACAGATGTTTTTCTTTTTATTGAAAGAGATTTTTTTAATAATGAAGCCGAGCTTTATTCTCTAACCAGCTAGTGATTGGATTTTCTATCACCAGACAGGCACAGAGAAACACATAGGAAAACTTGTTTTGTGCCCTGTTAAGCAGCTCACACGTCTGCCTGTGCACCTGCCTGTCTGCCTGTACACGGATCCCCACCCAGGCACCAACACAGCCAAGCACACAACCCCTGGGACACACCAGCTACGTGTGGCTGCAGTTATATGTGACATGAGATGTAAAGTCAGGTCTCTTAAGTTAAGATTGCTTCCCCTGATCTAAGCCATGATAAGGTGGGACATTTTGAATGCTGCTTTGGCTCCTTTGTATTTTGCTCAGGGACTTTTCTGCAGATGTGCCAGAGGATCATGGTGTTTTACATACACCATATCATATGGCCAGCCATGCCTAGGCTCTGGGAGAGGGGCAACAAAAGGATGCAATTTATGCCTTGATTGTGGCTTTTGTCAGGTTCATCTAGGCTTTTCCATTTTCCATCTGGGGTCATGTCCAATTTCCCTTATTTTCTTTGCAAGTTTAAAAATAGCAGAGAGAAAAAAGAAAATTATTCTTAGTGGTGCATTGAAGTCAACATCACCTGTGAGCTACTGCCATGTATTCTGAGGATATACTGAGCCTGTTTAATGTACGAGAACTAAATCTTCCTTTACCATCAGCAATGCAGATGTTTTATTTACATGGTGACAGTCCCTGTGCGTGTTTCACACTCATGCTGTGTGCAAAACTCTCCATGCAGAATGAATGCAGAATATATAATTGAGATCTGCAGTGCAGGTGAGTGATTTCTCAGTGCTGACCCAAGAGGAAAATCGAGCCTCACACATCGTGTCAGGGATGTCCGAGCAACACAATGCTGCATGTGTGTGCCTGCTCTCCCCATCCAGATGGGATATTTGCCTCGAAGATTGCACTGCAGTTCTTGCGGTTTGCTTTCCCTTTGCTGCTGATTGTGGCTATGCCCTTTGTGGCAGTCAGGGGCTCGCAGGTGTGTTTTCTCTTTGAAAATGTGATGTGGTCGATTGGATGTAGAATTCCAAAGATCAGCTCCTCAGCTCCACTCCCATGCCTGTTGCTGTGTGGGCTGAGCAAAAAACACTCTGCACCACCTTAAGATTCTATCTATCTATCTATCTATCTATCTATCTATCTATCTATCTATCTATCTATCTATCTCTATTTATGTATCATTTGTCTGTCTATCTATCTAATCTAGCTCTCTTTTCATCTTTGGTCATTTTGTGTTTGTCCGCCATCTGTAACAGTTAAGTTGAAGAGCCTCCATCTTCATTTTCAGCTTAAAATAGACCCTTTGTGGAATAAAAAATACACCTAGGATCCCACAGAGAGGAGCTTAAGAGATGAAATGAGAATATGTTCTTGCAAATACAAGCTGAGTATTTTTGAACACAAGTGTTATTTTTTGTATAACTGTGAAGAGGTATCATGTACCTAATGGTGGACCCCTCCTTTTCTCCCTGCCTTTTCTTGAGGCCACTGGATATGATTTCCATCTTCATGATTTTCCTCTTGATCTGATTCTGTAGGACCATCCTGATTAGTAACAAAGAAGTAAACCTTGAAGTGGTAGTACAGAGGAGGAGGAATCACCTCATTTGACTTTGCTTGTAGGGGTAGACTTAAGTCTCCTTGTCTGGCAACTGCATGATATTTGTCTCTTAGTGCTGGACTTGGGAGTGCTGGTGGTAATACTTGATCATCTGCCAGAGTCTCTCTTGGTCCACTCTTCTTCTCCCTTACCAATCTGTTCTTTTGTGATACCAGGTTAGCAATTTTTAGATTTCCTCAAATTTACATCTGTCCTGGACAACATCAAATCATAGAATCATAGAATGGTTTAGGTTGGAACAGATGCCCCTGCCATGGTCAGGGACACCTCAAAGATCCATTCAACCTGGTCTTGAGCACAGATCTCTGGGCAACATGTTCCAGTCTCTCACCGCCCTCACAGTAAAGAATTTCTTTCTTAAACCTAATCTACACCTATCTCTGTCAATTTAATTCCATTGTCCCTTGTCCTATCATCACGTATCCTGTAAGAAGTCCCTTTCCAGCCCCCTCTCAGCCCCCTTCAGATACTGGGAGGCTGCTATAAGGTTTCCCCAGAGCCTCTCTTCTCCAGGGTGAGGACAAGAAAAAGAACTTCTAAGTGATAGTTTCAGTTCTATCCATTCACTGGCATCTGGTTCATACAGTTCTTCTGCTAAAATTGTTAGGTACCTTGATAAAACAGATTGCTGTTTTGCCCCCAGAAGCGCTGCTGGGAGGCTCCTACAGGATCCTTTTGACCAGATGGTAAGCAATCTCCTATCTGAGACCTTTATTCCCTTTCCACACTAGAGATGTGCTGAGTAAGGTCTAGGAAGGCCTTCCTTGATGACAGCTTTTTGCATCTTCTTGTACACCTCAGGGCTGTGCAAACTACATTCAATTAATTGCCAATGGACATATGGAACACACCAGGGCTAGAGAGGAGGCCATAACTCCCAGGGTAGTGTTGTGTGCCAGGGCCCATGGACCTCCACATTAAAACCCTGTGCAGTGGAGTCAGATGATGCATTTGGTGGACTTCATATAGTTTTTCTGTGTGATTATCTCCTTCAAAACCCATAGTAAGGCATCATGATATATAGAGTGCCAAGTGACTGCAAGACCTGTAGCCTTAGTCATGGTGAAACCACAAACACATCTCAGTGTAACTTGAGATGTAGCTGCCCTGTGGTTTTACTCTAAATCTCCATTTCAAGCTGATGAATTTCTAAGCAAGGACAAGTGCCCAAGCAGCTCAACACAGCCTAGCAATTTTTATTGTATTAGGAATATAATATACAATAGTTAAGTCATTAGAAGGAATTTGTACTATTCTTTCCTTATTCCATGAAAAAAGCAAACATTATTCATATCTGTTACAGTGGCAGTAGAGTGGTGCCTACACACATAGAATCCATGTCCAACATCTGCCTCCACAGGCACAGCAGACAGTCTTGCCAGAAATGCAATGTAGGTAGGATCTGAATAGCAGTTATCATACTTGCTTGTATAGTACTTCCAGAGAGATCAAAGAGTTACAAAAGTCAAACAACAGAACTCCCAAAATAATAATAAAAAAGTCATTCCTTGTCCCACAAGCCACAGAGATGGCTTCTATTTAAAACCAGTCCTCAAAACACAGCACAAATTTTATCCTCGATGCTTGAAGCTCGAGTATTTACACAGGGAATTTAGACTCTTCACTTGTGGTTTTGGCAAAAGCTTCACACAAATGTTTTGCACTGGTGGTCTCTTAGCCATTTAAGATAAACGCCAAAATCAAATGCAGTCCTTGCAGACTGGAGCGCTGGATGCTGTGCCAAGGATGAAGTATCCCCATTTGCCTCACATGTGTAGCTGTCAGATCAACATGCAGGCCTGGTTTCCAAATAGGGACTCTCAAGGTGGAGAGGCTCCCTTGGAGAATGTTGCATATTTAGGGTCAGAAGGAGCATGGATAAATATTATTCCTTGCTGCCACAGTGTAGGTTCCTTTGGGAAATGTATTTGCTAGGATTGGAGGGAACACAGATAAATGTTTCTGCTTGCTGCCATGGTGTTTGCATCTATCTGCAAGGTGCACAATCATGCGCAGCCAGAAATGCCACCATTTAGAAAGAAAGCATTTGCCAGAAGGTACCCCACAATTAGCACACATATTTCCTGATCTAAATACGGGGGAAACTGTGGTTTCTGATCTACCACTGTGCGGTAACTGTTGGCAAATGCCAACTTTTTAATGGTGACTACTCCACCGCATTTCTTCATGTAGAAACTGGCCTTGATTAGTAGCTAATAGCTAATAACTAAGTGGCAGGAATAGTTTGAAATGGAGGGGTTGGGATTCCCAATGAATGGAAAGTAGTGCTGTTCACTCAGCTTCCCTTTAAAGTCTGCTAAGTTGTGCCAGCCAAAAACGTGACTCCTACATGATTCTGTATGTGTGTGTCTGTATTTGTGCAGGTGTATGTCGATATTTAAGACTTGTATCTTAATTTTTCAAAGCCACAGAATTCAGTTTGGACTAGTGCCAGGAGGAGCCAGCATTTCCAGCGGAGCAGGAGAAAACTCTTAAATACAGCTTTTAAATGGCAGGTGATTCCTAGAGGGGTTAAAAATAAATAATAAGGTTATAGGTTACAATATCATCTTTTAGCTACCAGGAAAAAGGTTGTTCCCTTCCTTGCAGGCTCAGTAGGGAATCAGCCTGCATAATCGGGGCATGCAAAATGCACAACTGGCTGCAGCTCAAGCGGGAAGGCAGCACATGGCCGCCAAGGCTTCCTTCTGGGAGCTCAGCTCCTGGCACCTCACTGAAGCCATTTGAGCTCTAAGTCACCGCACTTTGTCCGGGCTGGTGTGTGGAGCCCGCTTCAGCAGCGGCTCGGCAGAAAGCCTGCCCAGTTTTGTGTCAGCTCAGTGCATTAGCACAGCCGTAAAACAATTATCCCCCTTTTGATTCGGTCCCTGAGCAAGCACTGGTGGCGACGTCCGCCGCCTCTGGCTCTGCTCTGTGCCAGGGCTGGCTATCCCCCACCTTCACCCCGCTCCACGCCCACACAGGCCCTCAGCCTGGGTTCGCAGGTCCTCCAGGTCTCTTCTTATTCTTTCCCCACCCAGCGTGAGCCCACCAGCCTCAGCCGGACCCAGAGAGGGGTTCAGACCAAGCGTGTTGTGCGTTAGGCAGCCAGCCCCCACTTCGCTTGTTTGATGCCTCCTCTGTCCCTTCAAACTTAGATCCGACTGACAGTTTTTTCTATTGTTTTTTCTCCAGGGCCGTCCAGGCCTGCAAACCTGCCGGGGGCTCCCATAGCTGCCTCCTCCCACCCTCACACATCCGTGATCACGTCACCTCTCCGCGCACTGGCCTCCCTCCCGCCCTGCCTTAGCCTGCCCTGCTGTGGTGCACGTGCAGTCTCAGTTGGCGGGACTCAGACTGAGATTCAGACTGAGACGTCAGGCACATTTGGATGTCATTGTCAGTTGTCAGGTAATAGAAATACTTTTTTTTTTTGTTGCTATCTGAAGGTCAGTAGTGCTGCCAAGTGATGTCGTCTTTGCTGTGGGAGAGCTGCCTTTGCTGGGTCACATGGGGAAGGCAGAGAAAATTCCCTAACCTGCCCTCCTCCCTCCACTTCCCTTCCTCCTTCCTTCTCCACCCTGGAAGAGGATGAGGAGTTGGGAAAGGGCATGCGACTCCCTCCATTTCCTCATCCCTCCTTCCTGCCTGCCCACCCTCAGTTGTCACCTGCGGCCACTGCTGGGCCATTTGTGCCATGTTGTGAACAAATGTCTGAGACTCCTTGCAGAATGTGATACCCCAGTATCAAGGTTTCATCTCTCTAGGCTGTTTATTTTAAGCTTAATTGGATAGCATCTGAAGTATTTTTATTTTCTTCTTTTTTGCCCTTCCTCTTCAGTCATTCATATTAAAGGCTCTCCTCTACATCCATGTGCACGCAGGATATATGTGCTCCATGCTATTTTCTCCCTTGCTTTGAGAAAATGCTCCTTGGTAACTCACCATGCATCCCTGGCCTCTTACCCCATCAGTTTTTCTTTTCCTTTATTCCTTTTGGATGCTTGACTTTTATCACCATGAGGAGGGGAAAGTGAAAATGAAGGCACACCAAGCTAGCCAAAGAGAACATAGACATATTGTCACCAGACCCCATCATTTCAGACCCAGTGATCTCTTTGAAATCAGTGGGTGTTTCTGAGCATGGCTCAGTTGCAAGACTTGGTCTATGACAAACTCTGGACTGGTGAGGTGAAAATGGGGAGGGTTTTAAAGAAAGTACAGATGTGGCAAAATCCACAAATGTTTATGGACTCTCACTGTGGTGGGCCAAATCCCACAGCCCTCATCCCTGATAATGTGCATGTAGTTTTAATAAGGAGTTCCCTAAATGGTGCTGGAAAAGTAAAGTGTGAGGACCAAAGGATTTAGAGACACAGCAATGACTGTTAGGAGTAAAGCCTTTGGGAAATGGCTCCTCATTTCTTCCCTGAAGCTGGCAAAACTTTGTTGTGCTAGCTTTTTCCTTCCACAAGCACTGGTACCACTTGGCTACAGTATGCTGTATCTCATGAGAATACTCCTGTACGTCTCTCATTG
Organism: Taeniopygia guttata; assembly: GCF_048771995.1. Classification (NCBI taxonomy): domain Eukaryota; kingdom Metazoa; phylum Chordata; class Aves; order Passeriformes; family Estrildidae; genus Taeniopygia; species Taeniopygia guttata. The sequence continues at coordinate 52,340,481 of NC_133030.1, read as the reverse complement.
ATGAAATAAAGTGAGATATAAAGTTTTGCAAGAGATTCAAATTTGTATTTTGGAAACCCTGGGTCTTGAAAGATAAAATATTCTCAGGAGGAGGCTAAGAGCACTCTGCAGGGTGCTGTGTAGGTCCTGGGTGAAGCTCAGGGCATACAGTGAAGGCGCCCTTGCTGCCTGAAAGATGCTCAGCCTCCATCCATCTGCTCGCACTGGTGCACAGGGTCTGGGTTTGTAGCAATGTGCTGTGTGGTGAGGTGCCATCAGTAAATCCAGGGTCTGGTTACATTTTCTATCCAAGCTGCTGCATTCAGTATGGCAGAGGATGCTGTTTTAATGAAATTCTGCTTTATCAGCCTCGGCAGACTGACCAACTGGCCCTAGACGGATGTCGAGACAGGTTCTTGCAAATGGTGAGCGTTCGATCAGAAAGTCAGAAAGCTTCCCTGCCTTCTCTCCTCCCAGGAACCAGTAAACCAAACTGGAACTGGTCTTCTGTTTTGCTGTCCTCTGTCTTCACTGGTGTAGTATGCACTTACATGTCTTCGCAGGGGCACATCGTTGTAACACTGAATTGGATACCCTGGTTTCCTCTTACTTCTGATGCCAGCAGCTAGTAGGAATGGAGGCAAGTACACCTAAAAATAGAAAAGGAAGGAAGGAAGGAATAACTTATTAAAGAATGTGGGGAAGGTGAGGCTTTTGTACTTTGTGTACTTGGAGTTCTCACTTTGGAGCTGTGTGCTGTGAGTCTGCGGAATTGCCTGTTTGCTGGGAAAGCGATGCCAGATCTGTGGAGAGGGAGACCTGTTATCATGGCTTCCTGTAATTACTGCTGCAGTCTGCGACACTTAGAGAATAGGTTTTATCAAAGTGCATGCTACATGTTTATGACAGTAGTTGGTCAAGGTCTGCTTGAAAGAAACATTTTCTTCCCTTGAAAAAGGAGATTATATCTACTTAACCCTTTCTTAGCTCCCATAGTATTCACTGTATGTGAGCCTAGGCTCACGTACGGGTTATGGATTCTTTCTGTTGCCCAAAATGTTTTGTGGAAATGATAGAAATGTGAGTTCTTTGTGTTGATTAATAGTCTAGTGACAATCCCTGCATTGTGCCTTTTTTTTTAATATAGACATTTACAACAGTCACTTGCTCCAGCTTTAGAGATCAGCTTGTCTGTCTGACTTGATTAGCCTTTTATTCTGTCAGCCCTGTTCTTGCTTCTGAGGAATTGGTTACTTCTTTGAACAAAAGCCATCAGCAGTTCCCGCCTCCCCTCATCCTTCATCATTTCTTACCTTTCCTGTTTTTCAGCATTTATTTAATTCAGGACCTGGAGATTTTCCATGCAGTTCTCAAGCAGACTGAGACTCTGATGGCTTGAAGTTGCAGGTACTCCAAAATCTTTGCTGGACACTCACAAACTGGGCCCTCAAGAGTCCCTCACAACAGTTTGTGCTGGAGAAGCCAAATGTCTGGCTTCTGGTGGGATTTGGGGTACACATGTGTGAAAACTGCGTTTGGAAATCTCCGACACAGATAAGAGTGATTGCCTGGGATGCTGAGTAGTGTTCAGTCATGCACAGAGGAAGTCGTGCTGCCTCATCCACAGTTGTCAGTGATCTTTAGAAAATGTGCTGATGATAGTTTCAATCACAGCAAATGGTGCTGGGAGGTTTGCTTGGATGTCCACTGTGTTGCTCAGCCAGTGCTGATTGTGGTCTCTCTGTCTTTGTTCAATTATTTGTGTTCAAGGCAGCTCAGGACAAGGAATTTGCAAGTGAAGGTCCACATTTTTTCATGTGATTAAAAAAAAAAAAATCTCTACCACTGGCTCAATCTCTCTCAATATATTTATTTATTTATATATTTTTCCCCAGAAGCTTTTGTCAGTTGAATTGGGTTCTCCCATTCAAATGTTTTTAGTGTCTATTTAATTAGAAGTTGGAATAGAGTAATGAAATTCGCAGGGTTATGTAGCTTGGATCTAAAATATAAATGGGCAAAGCATTCATTTTACTTTACCCCTTGCCAGATTAGGGTGCTTTTTTTGAGCCTGCTTTTTATTTCATTTCAATGAATTGCAACCGCTCAGAGTAACTATAAAACACACGGAGTTTTTTTTTTGCATAACAGAGACATGCAAATAAATGATTGTTGAGAGACATAATTATGTAAAGAAAAGTATATGCTTGTGTGCATGCACACATACACTGCAATGCTTTTTGTGGGGCTATTTTTTCACAATACGTCTTCATAAGGCTCTTTTTATGATGCTGATTTATTAATATTGTACATTAAGGCTTAAATTGTCAAAGCTGCCTAAGAGATTTGGATGCCCATTTCCCATTAAAGTTAACGAGAAACGAGCATCGAAAATCTCAGCGCAGAAGAGCACGGCACTTTACAGTGTGTTCTCCAAAGAAAAAAGTCCCTGCCTTGAAGATGCTGTGGTGCAAAAGCCCCAGGAAGAGGATCGTAATCAGCATAAGACAAAGAGGATCGTAATGGCACAGAGAATAATTAATCCCCTGTGCCTGCATTCAGATATATACCTGGTCCAAATTCTTTGGACCTGGGCCTACGAGTGAGGGTTTTATATACCCCTGTAAAGATAATTAAATCTGTCCAATACACATATATTCATCTAACCAGTGAAACTGCTTCCTTCCTACATGTAGGCTGATGGAAGGAGGTGGAAAGCAATTACAATACTTAGTTGCATGTATAAAAACAGCAAGTGGGCATGGACAGCAGTGATTAATGGACAGGACTGTGAAATTTAAGGTCTAAAATAGAGGAAGGCATGGGGCCATATCTCAGAAGAGAGGAACAAGCTCCTGCTAATTCAAGGAATCAGCTGTGTTAGTCATTAGGACATTCTGAAAATCACAGTCATCTTGTAAAGTTAATATCAATTTACTTGGCTACTGAAATTCTACTTACTGCTTCATTTAACTAGTCTGGTGTTTTCTTGGCAGAGATTAAGGTGACAGTAAAGATAAAAGCAGTCCCTGTAACTAAATCATAGGTTTTAAAAGAATACTTTTTCCTTCATCTATTATATCACTGTATTCATTTTATGTTGGTTTTATAACTGGAGTCAGCCAAAGAGAAGAGCTAGATTAGACCACCCTGCTGTAAAAAGCTTGATGCAATTAATACAGTCTGTCTAGAAAAAAGTATTATTTCAAAAACTTTTATGTTAATGATATGGTATGCACTTGCACGTTTCTTACTTGAGCAAGAAGCAAGCTTTTGTTCGCTCTAGCCTGGGTTTTATTAACACAGGAGGATCAATGGAAAACAAAACAGTAATCAGAACAGAGAATACAAACTCATCCAGCAAAAACCTTCTAACTCATCATGTCCCAGGACAATGGCTGATACTCTACTCTTCATTTTTTGCTGAGTGGACTTTCAAAAAAAAAAAAAAAGGATTTCTCTCTGATGCTTTTTTTTGAGAGGAGAAAGAGGAATTTGGTATAAGTGTATAAATGTCAGAGGACAGACAAAGATCTATAGTTTCCCAGAGAGCCTTTGTAAATGTATCTTTTCATTTCGCTGCATAAATAAGAGGTTTGCATAAAATACTAGCTAACATTCAGGAAAGATGTCCTTGTGAGTCATGTATTTATTTATTTTAGTGAAATATTTAATGCGTGCTATAGTAGAATTGACTTTGTGGACAGTACTTACAGAGTGCGGGGATGTGTGAGAGATATATACACTAAAAAGAGTAATGCATCAGTCTGAGTGCATGCATCCATCTTTACACCTATCTCTCAATCTCTGTGTTCATTCACCTATCCAAGTATTAAAATCATATGTGACCTGCTGTCTAGGCAGCTCCCTGTCTCACTAGGTATTAAAATCAGATCCAAACTCAAAATAAGTGGATTTAAAACAGACTGGTTTTTTGACTGAATAGTGTGTTTGCCAAGAGGCAGCAAAGAGACCTTAAAATTGCAAAGAGGTGACTAAAATGAGGGTGCTGCATGGGGCAGGGTCGCTGGCAATGTGAGCATGGCTGTGACTTTGTTCTAGACAGATGGCTGATCACTATAACTTTCTAAGTCCTAATTATGTCAAGTTAAGAACCAGCAGGAGCAATAGTGATATTTAAAGGTTCTTTAAAGCGGATGCTTGCCATTTCCAGACATCCCAGGAAAAAAGAAAAGACCTTAATTGCAATATTAATGGGTGGAACTGAATCTGGTAGTCTTGGTGCGAAAAGGTTCAAGGCAATGTTGCCTGCAGTAAGGACAATGGTTCCAACATTGAGAGAGTTAACTCGATCGCATACCACTACACTGAGCCCGAGAGTCTGAACTCTTCAAACGCTCCAAATGGAGAGCTAAATCAAAGAATCCTGTTTCAAATCCATCCAAGATGTTGCTGTTTTTCTCCTCTGACAGGAGAAGCATTTGGAAGTGCAGTTTCTTTCTTTTTTTATAGCTGTCTTAAAAAGGAGTTTGGATGTTTAGCACAGCTGGTGCTCATTACATTATGCACTATCAATAAAATAGCATGTGTAATTAATTTTTAATGCAGTGCTGTATGCAGCGCTTTAAAGCAGTTACTGTATGGGGAGAGCCGACACCGGTCACTGACATCAGAAATATTGAAATAGAGGGCTAGATTTTGCATTTTTAAAGGCTGTATGTGAGAGTGGGGGAAGGGTAATTCCCAACCAGCAATTCTCTGGCCACAATCAAATTTAAAAATATAGGAACAAGATGGATGAAGGTGAATTTGTTTATTGGAATGAATGAATTTTTGTCCTTTTGGAGTTTGCTGAGTGATAGCTGAATTAGGAGAAGTGACTTCAGAATATAGGTAAGGACCAAGGGAGCACAATAGCAACAGATCCATATTTGTTAAAGCACAAACAGGCTTTGGCGGTATCAGGTGGGAGATGAGGTAAAAAGGGAGCTTATGTAGAAGCAAGGGAAGGACATTTCTATTCTATTCTATCTCATTGAACAGTTTTCTTCTTTTCATTGCAGGGCTTCTTTCTTGTGCCTTGTTCTGTCTTGTTGTTCCCATTAGTAATAACCCCATTTTTCCCCCTTGATTCATTAAACATTTGGGGGTACTGGTAGTTTGGAAGGGAGAGAGTAACTTGGTTACAAAGAGGCACCACTGATGACATGGTTTATGCTGCTCTGACAGAAGACCCAAACAAATTAGGGTCTTCTTTTTGCATGGCAGTACTTTCCACTGCATAAGTGAAGACTGCTTTAATTAGGCAGAGTGGGAAAGGTTTGGGCACCATCATGACTCTCACAGCCATTATGTCCAGAAACACCTTGGTTGACTGAAGGAGGAGCAGACCTCTTTTTGAAGTTGTAGCATGGTGTGTGTCCGTGCTCAGCAAAGGGATGGGAATGGCTTTCATGTTTCTGCAGCAGAGTAACTGCCAGGGATGGTTTGCAGGATGGGACCAGCCTCCTCCCTGCTACCGCTGTTTTCCCACCCATTTTCAGAGAGTTGAATGCCTCTTGGTGAACACTTCCTAAAAAGAGAAGAAATCAACTGCAGGAAGAGAAGGAAGGAAGCAATCACCTAAAAAGCGACAAAATTAGGAGTAGTGCTTGTCAGGTGCCTTGCCTTTTGGTTGGGCAATGCACCAGCTTTCTAAAAGCTGGGTTTTTTTTGTTTTTTTTTTTTTTTTTTTTAATACACGTGCACAAGGCATAAATGTTTGCAATTATTCTTTCTTTTTCTCAGCAAATTGCCATTCATTTGTACATAACATATGCTAAGCAGTTCACTTGTACAGCCTCACCTGGCATATTCAGGATGGAGTTTCCTCCTGCCCCTTCAGCAGTAGCTTTTTGACATCACTTTTCTTCTCGCTTTCTGTCAGATTTGTGCGGATGTGTTTGTGTGTCTGAGCCAGGAAGTGAATTGGCCTGTTCAGCTTGTGAGAATAGAGATAAACCTCTTGAGCACAAATATAATGCTCAGTCAAAGGAAGTAGGGCAAACCATGGTGTACGGTGTAGATAGTTGTGATGAGAACTGCTTTTTAGTTCACCAGCCAGAGTGGGAAAGGTGGAGAGAACAATGAGGTGTTGTATATTTTGTAGTGAAATCACTTAATTTTATTTTATTTGTTTTAGAGGAACTGGATCATTTATTCCTGGTGTGGCTAAGGTTTAGGCCAGAGAACTGCAAAAAAATTAGCATGTGTCCCTCCAGAGCTAATTCAGAGGACCTCTGCTCTCTTGTTTTTGGAATGCTACATAAAAATAGATAAAAGGAAGGCTTCTATGCTCAGATGGGATGCTTTATGTTCAGAATGGGATTTGAGTCAAAGAAGCCATGCTGATGCATCTCATGTGTGCCCCACTGGGTTCCTGTGTTCTGCATGTTGGTCCTTCTTTCTGCTGAGCAGTAAACAGCTGAGCAACTGTTAACAACATACCTTTTTATGCTGTTTGCCTTCTTTTGGACAGGATTTTTCAAGAATTATTGCAGTACATACAGAAATCTGGTAGGCTAGTGTATGGTACATAAATTGGTATTTTTATTTTCCTCTTGTTTTTGTCTTTAATCAAGCCATTTCTCTGGGCCCCTGTTCCAGCTAATGTAGCTTGCCATAGCATGGGCTGGGCAAGCCAGGTTCAATGAGACACTAAAAATTGCATTTGGAAGGAAGCAGGCAAAAATCCCAAATAGCAAAGGTTTGCATATTTTATGAATTCAGCTGTATGAGTCAGAGGTCCTGGGACTTCAGGAATGAGGTTAATGCAGGCACTAAGCAAGGAGATGAGGAGACAGTTGCTGGAATTGTGCTATGAAATGGTGCTTTCTAAACTGTCTTTGCTATGGATATAAGGGGCATCTGGTTAGAGAAGAACTGGTTTGCACAACATACCTGCAGCTTCAATTCTTGTTTAGATCTCACCTGGTTATTTGAAGCCAACTGTAAATATATTATTTTCAGTACATCCCCTTGGCAACGTGAGAGGAGCATTCCATCCTTCCTGTGTGTCAGGCTGGCTCCTTACATGTCCTGTATCGACCTAGATTACTTCACGTGAGACACGGATCTAAACCTGATCCTTACCTCTCTTCCCGGCTGCGTGACAAACGTGGATCTCCCAGGGTGGGTTGTACCATGCCAACAGTCCCCTGAGAGATGGGTTAGGGACTGCCTGGGGATGCTTGGCTGAGCATCTTCCTGTGAGGTGTTTTCTGACTTCAGTGATGTTATACTGTTCTGCCAATGGTGAACATGGTCTGTGGAATTCCAGGATGTACAGAGATTTAAGTAAGAGTCAGAGTGTTGTTGGAAAACACATATAATTTAAAACTGCCCATGGTGATGAGAGTAAAACCCCAAAATTCATGGAATCTTTTAAGACTTCAGTATAGCAGCAGTGCCTTCTGCTTGCAGGGGAATTATTTTTTTCAGTTTGCATCTTCTAAGAGAGTTTTTTGTTATTTTTTCATCTCTTCTGGTTGAATAAAGAGAGAATAAGTTAACTTATTATGGCACAGACAGGCTTATAATGTAAAGTATGTCTAAAATTGGATCTGACTGTTTATGGATTGATTAATCCAAATCCTTTATAAAAATGTGCGAACTGTTGATTAAACAGGGAACAGGACTGTTGTGGACATACAGTAAGTACAAGACTAGTGTGTAACTTTACCTTCCTGTAAAAACTAATTCCAAAAACATCAATCTTTCTCTATTTTTTTTTTCTGTCAAATGGAACTAATTCCTCCACTGTAAATTTGAGGTAGAATCTTAAATGCTCCACAGTGTATTGAAACCAAACACTTCACTATCATTATCAATAGATACATAGAATAGTTGTAAAATGATCCTCTGAGATTGCTGTAAATTCCTTCCCAATTTCCTTCACGCTTTCCCTGCCCATTTTCCATGAAGAGTGCTGTGCAAGCTGCATCCATCCTGCTCCTGCTTCAATCACCACTGTCACCATTCATTAGTGCAGTTGAGCACACTCATAAATGTCTGAGCTCTTCCCATATTTAGAGCAAATCTCTAGCCAGCAAATCTCCCCTTCTGCTCTTCCTTTTGGAGAAAAACCACAGTGGTCACAGTTTGAGGTGAGCGCTTGAGATATAATTTTAATTCAGTGACCTGGTATCATCCAGAGCTGTAAGGGGGAGAAAGAGTGTGGGAGGCAGTACCATCAGTGCTTAAATAATTTGCTCCTTGCCCTTTCTGTCTAAGTTTGTCAGGCTGTGTCTTGTGATTATAAACGGAGATTTCTTAGATTTGTATTCTCCTTAATAGGTAAAGATGAGCGAAAGCTGTTTTTTCACTTTCTCCTCACTCTTTCTTCACAGATGTCTTTGCTCTCTGGGACTGGCTGGCACTGCTGGGGAGGTATTTCCCAGGGGATTTCATTGCCCCAGGGTTAGATTTCTCCATCTACACAGCAGCATGGAGCTGTATTGCATATAGCTCCCTCCCAGCAAGCCTCAGTGAGTCACCATCCTGCTTGCTGGCTGTCTGATGGGAACAGGATGCTCTGTCCCAGGCCACTCTGTCCATGGAGCTTCTGCCCATCTGCACCTTTCCCTTACCCTGCTCCTCCCTAGACATTCATCTTTCTTTCTTATTTTATATATAACAGTTTGATTTTCCCATCAGGTAGGTCCTTCATTTGTTGCTGTCACTGCCAGTAGTCCCCGAAGTCATAGTTACAGCACATCTTTTTTCCTAAAAAACAAGTCCAAAGTGAAATTGTTCTTTTTAGTGGTATTTTTTTTTTGACTTCACATTTTTTAAAATGGAAATGACTGCTGAAAATAAACACAGTTTGCAATGTATAGACTTACTGAGCCAGCATGAATTTCCTTAATAAGCTGGGGTATGTGTGTGTGCGTGCACGTGTGTGTTTTTCCCCCTTAGACCTTGGAATAAGAGTGCTGTCTCTTTAAATTCTAACTCAAACTTTACTGGCGATTTTACAGAGCCTGGTTTCATTTATAGTGGAGCCAGACTTGCTGTGTGAGAGCCGTCCGCATGCTGGAATTAGTCTTAAGCTCGCTTCTGTGGCGTTGCCAAATTCCATGTTTGTGTTTTATTTAGAATTCTTTTCACGGCCAGTCGAATCTGTTCAGGCACACATAGGCAGTGTTGCGCCCCATGGAGAAAATAAGCAAGTTTGCGTTTTCTTTGGCATAGGCCATGGCCACAAAAGACTGCGGTCTAAAGAAACATTTTTTAAAAGCTATTTTAACCCATAACAGATGTATAAAGTAGGCACACACATGCCAGCTTCCTTAGTTTTAATTAAAAAATAATTATGGCTTTAATGGGATGCTAGTGACAAATTTGGATGAATGGTGGGTGACATTATCTCAAGGCTTGCTTCAACTTATAAATTAGTGCATTTCTCTTGGCCAGTGGTACAGATGAAATTAAATGAAGGAACAGATTAATATTTCTTGAAGTTGCATTGAACCAAATGAAAAATCCAATCATATAAAAAACATACTCCCTTCCTCCTTCTCTTCCTCAGATCTCCATTTGCATGAGGTCACAGAACACAAAGAAAAGGTTATTTTCTCTGGCTGATAGTTGTCCTGGCCAACGATAAACTGTACTTAAGTTTTCAAGGTGACTGTCTCTTTTATAATTTTGCATTGGTAGCCACATCGCCAAATTATTGTGATTAATGTCAGCAGGTGCTTCCATTTATAACCACATCTAACCAGCTAACACAGTACCTTTGAGCCAGGAAATCTTAAATATAACCCCTACCCTACATGTTGCATGTTGCAGTGGTTCTCTCTCCATACCTTGGCTAACTGGTGGTGATGCTGGCTGTGATTTCTCACATCTTTAGGCTATTTTCAATTTGGGGCTTTTAAGGCTCATCAGAACTGGGCTAGATGCACAGGCTTGCACAGGTAGCAACAGTTTATATTTATGAAGAAATAAACAGAGGAGTAATAAACATGTAATGAGCTAACCCCAGATGGTATCTCTGCTGTTATTAGTCAGGTGTATGTAGAGTTGAGGAAGGGAGATTGAAGGATCAGCATGAGCGTCTCTGGATATTGAAGGAAAGGTTGGATGGGTTCACTGGAAAAAGCCTCTTCCTCCTTCCCATGCATCCCACCCATGGACACCCTGAACAGATGCTGAGAACAAAGGCGCTAAAGCAGCACAGCTTTTTAAGGCATGCAGCAGAATCACATTTCCTCCAGACCTGCTTGTCCCACCCTTGTGCTCTCCAGCAGCAAAGGCAGCCCAGCGTGGGATGGGGCTTTCTGGATGAGAGCAGATGATCAGCTTTATGATCTATGGCACCAGCAGATGAGGATCATTTTGGTTTTGGATGGCAAAACCCTGTTTCCTGTTCTCCAACATATTCTTTCATGAAACTTCTCATCTGCTTAACATTTAGCTCCCATTGTAAAAGACAACCTTGGAATGCTGCTGATACATGTAATATAGATGGTGGGAACTCCTCTTCATTTAGGCAGTGCTAGTTTTCTCTAATGAATATGTTGAAATGTTTCCTTAGTAAAAATGGAAATTACTTTTAGAAAAAAGCAGATCAAGGAAAGAGTATCAGGTGCTTGGTGGATAGCTGTGCACCTTCTCCATTCAGGGAAGTCCATTCATCTTGTGACTTACAGATATTTTTCTACTAATTTCCATGCAAATGTGGCAGAGTCTCCCACCTTGCTCACTTAAAGCTATCAGCCATGTTAAACTGGAAAAATCCAGCAAGAGGAAGCTGCTCTGTTTGGTTTGAGACAAATCTGTAGAATTTCAGCTCTTCAGGGCAATCAATTTAATCCCTCAGGGATGGCAGTGTCTCTTCTTGGAGTACAGGATGTCCATTGCCTGAAGCTGAACCAAGCCAGTCTCTCTAAAGATACAATTCTTAGGCTTTGTTTAACTGTAGCACAAAAAAAAAAAAAAGATTTTCCTTTGTCAATAGAATGAGAATTTCGTGGTAACATTCCCTGGCTTGAATACCTCATGAGTGAAAATGAAGCTCCATCATTAAAAACATGAGTCATGCAGTGCACATGAGACTAATTTTTGCATTCCTGGAATTTTTGGAAGGGAAACATTACATTCATGATAATCCTTTCAATTATACCTTATTGCTAAAATAATCCATGAGGCATTCTGCAGTAGAGCCCTCTGCTATTTGGTTACAGTTGAGGCTTTGAAAATAGCACCTGAAAGCTTTTAGACTCCTGTGTGTCAGTATCTTAATTTTATTTTTATGCTGATGCACAGAGGATGGTCTGCCATCATTTTTATTTACTCCTTAGGATTTTTTTGTTTAATAAATAAGGCTAATTTGATTTGTTCTGATCTGTCTCAAGGATCTAATTGCTGCTGTAGAGAAAGATTAATGTCCAGTTGAAAGGATTCCATATCTATAAATGAGAACTGAAAGCAGATGTTAGTTTGATGAACGTGTGCTGCCCATTCCTTGCCTGCACTGGCTCAGAGAGCAAGTTGCTGAGAGAATGCTATCTATCAGAAGAGAGATGTTAGATGCCAAACACTGTTCAGAGTCACACACCTATCATGAATAGAGTGAACAGTTATCAAATAAAATATCCCAGGTAGGTTTTTCTCTGCTTGTGAAATGTCTATACACAAGACAGAGTTATCCTCAAATTGTCAGAAGTACTTGACAAACTCCGGTTAGGGGGAGGCACTATGAATTGAGGACAAGAAGGACTTTGAGTTTTCGCTCAGGGAGTAGTGTTGGTATATTGTCCAAGGGCTGGTAAGCTCAGTTGCTAGTGCATTGTGTGCACAGTGCTGATTCTGAAGTTAACCCAATCCCTGAAAAGCCACCCGACAAAACCAAACCAAAGCTGATACTGGTGTCTTTGCTATTGGTGGTCTGGCTAGGTGCTCAGGCATTTCTGGCAAGCCAGGCCAAATGCTTTTCAGAGTTTTCTAGCTTGAGCTCATGCAGATCTGTGGAGAGCAGACAGTAAAAGGAGTAAAAGACTAAATGACTTGGGCACACAAGATCAGTTTTTTAATCATCCAGGCAACTTTGACATGCACTGCACACAGTAAGTGCAAGAGCTTTTTAGGTAAAGCAGGTACAGATGGGATCTTTTTGCATGGGCTCTCCAGTTTAGTAAGGATGCTTTTCATCCCTTTCACAAGCAGGGCTCCCTTGTGTTCTCTGGGCTGCTGGAGCTCCCCTTCCCAGCCACTGTGTAACAGCAGGTTAGCGGCCAGTGCACAGAGGAGGAGACATTTTAGCCCAGGGCAGGAAATTCTGATAATGGCAGTAGGATTGTCAGTGTTTCCAAAAACACAGAGAGTGTTTTCTTTGTAAAGACTCTTAAAAAAATATTTCCAGTAGTTTTAAAATGCTCACCAGTATTACTGTGAGCTAGAGAGAAAACATAACAGATTTAGTCACTTTGATTTTTCTGTGTGTGTGTGTATGAAATAGCTGTTGCATTTTTACTCTTTTTAAAATTGCTATTCAGGTAATGTCTTTGTCAAGAATACTATTTCACAGATGGACAGACAAAGATGTAAAGACCAACATAACTCTTCCTTGATATCAATAAATCAGGCTGACCTGAGATGTGTGTACAGCAGGAGAGGGAAAGAGAGAGAGGAGGGGAGATGGAAGATGAAAGGCACAGAGAAAGGATTAGGAGTCATGGAGAAGGACAGGTACTGGAATCCCAGAACTCTATGTCAGCTTTTGTGCTGTATTCATGTCAAAATTACAGCAAAGAAGAGTACTTGCAGTATCACCTCATGTTCCCCTGGAACTTCAGTGGGGCTCTACATACAGCAGCCAGGTGAGGACAGAGAAGAGACTGTTTTTTCAAGCTCTTTTTTTTTTTTTGTTTGGGGTGCAACTATAAAAACAATAATTACAAATATAACTATTTGTATTGTTTTTTTTTTATTTTTATTTTTGTTTTTTTCAGACAGTACTGATCTGAGCAGTGAGACTTTTTCAGGTAAAGAAACTATACTTAACTGGTATGAAACCTGGGCATTCAGATTGTTCTTGATGATTTTCCCTGACTTATATCTACCTGACTATGCTATGATGTCAACAGTTTCCAGCTGATAAATCTCACAAAATGACTGGAAATGAGAAAGTGGACCAAAATAAAGTAAATGGTAACTCTCTCCCTATTAGGACATACTTTAAAGTTACTAAAAAAAAAATCTGCTTTTTGTCTTTACTTCTCTTGCTTTCTGCACCCTCTTCTTAGCTTTTATTTTCTTATAGGCAGGAAATGGTGCAAATATGACTATCCTAAATTAAGCTGGTGAGTTACTCATGTAGCTGATATTATTATTGGTCACTGAGTAATGCATGGCAAACTTCATTTCTTTGGAGAAGAGTCAGTACTGAAGTTAAGAGATGGAGCACAGCTGCCCATGCAGTCAGCAATATATATTGCAATTTCTTTTTATCTGGTCTCCTGTCTGGTTGCTCCTACATCTTTATGTGGAGTATGAGAAAATATCTTTAAGAAAAGGGTGATATCTTTTATAAAGATATCTCCCTTTTCTTAAAGCTATCTTTTATAACATGGTGGCTTTCCTCATAGCAATGAACTCAGGCTGCAGAATGAGCTGTGAGTGTGTAATTTTTGCAGGACAGGGCTTGTCTGCAGTATTTTATTGTTCCTGGAAGTGGTCACTTGAGCAAGTACACATGTGTTATGAGTAAGTATTGGTTTTCTCTGGCTGCTTCTTAGCAGGTTTTCCTCTGAATGAAGGTGTGTCTGGCCCTGGGCAAATTGTGGAACTCCCGCATGTTGGCAGTGGGAAGGTGTAATGGGGTTGGGAACTTCACGTGGTGCTCATAGCTCAGTGCACACCTCAGGCTTAGCATCAGGAATCTCTTGTTTGCTCTGCATGGACAAATACTCTGTTGGCCTTACACAACTGCAGGCATGGCTGTAAGGTTTAATCATGCATCTAAAATCAAAGGAAAACACCGCACAGGGAGTGTTCCTTGGAAAAAGCAGCTGTAGGAGACCAACAGCAGGCTTTTTTTACAGGTGGGAGAAAATAAAACATTCTTGTCTAGGGGTCCCCAGTGATCCCAATGTAAGGACCCTGCATCTGGTTAAAATACAAAAATACAAGTTGAAAAATATTGTGAGAGAATTTGAGAATTTACAATATGCTTTTATAATTATCCAGTGAAAAGCACTGATAAAAGAAGATTCTTGTATTTCCTGTCCTATTCCCTATGGATGGGGAAATCTAAATCCAAACCTTCACTGAATTTTCTCTGTGATCTTGGAAAAGTTCTTTAATTTCTCCATGGGAAGCCTCCCACTTCAGTAAGGAATTCCAGCTCTTCACTCTTGGATGGGAATATTATGAGGATAAAGATGTGGAAGTTTCTGAGTTGCTCAAATACTAAAATAATAAAAAGCTACTGAAGTATATAAAATGAATGCAAATAATTTAGGCTAATTTTTGATGAATTGCTTGTCCAGGGTTTTATTGGATGTGATGTAAATGACTCTGAGGGCCATTGATAGTGATTGATGTTTATCCAATTGTTACTGTGTTCAAAATACTCACAAATACATAAGAAGTATTGCTGTTACTCCTCTCTGTGAAAACAGTGGATGAAATTGTGCTCTCAGGTACAGCAGCTCAAGACCATTGCAAATTAAGCCACTGGAAATCAATGGGGTTGCACATTTGTAACTGAGATCAGAATTTGCCTTGGCCTTGTGAGGTGCTCTGTGTGCTAATTCTTGCATCTGAAACTGGAAGAAATGGCTTTTTTATTACAGCAGTGCTTGAAGAGACCCCAGGAAAGTGAGATGTGTATATTAGAGGCTGCCAACAGCTAGTGGCAGTTTCAGCCTAATAAACTGGAAGTAAATAACTTGGTGATTAGCTGGAATTGGCAGGCCACTTAAACACAGCACTGACTGGGTACATGGTTTTCCCTGTTCACACCTTAATACTATATAACAGCATGGATGGATGCCTGGAAAATATATGGCCCTCAGAAGAACTTGTTCTGAATCTACCTTGACACTTCTATTCATAAATGATCTTAATAATTACAACAACTACAAGTACTTAGCTGCAGCTTCTTATTCCAAGGAGCCCAGAGCACTTCTAATTTGAAGACTGAACAAACAATAAACAATGAAATCCAAGTAATTATAGCAGGGGTAGTTTTGTAGTTCAAGGGATGAACTAGGAAGACAGTGGAAATGGTTTTCTTGCTGCTGCCCTCAGCACACCATCTCTCTGTGAACTGTGGCTGCAGTGGGGATGTGTGAGGCTTAATCTCAGGAGAAGAGTTTTGTGGATAAAGCAAGCAGTGCAAGAACCTAAACGGGATTATTGTGAATATACTTGTATGTTCAGAGAAATTGAACCCATGGAGATGCACTCTAAGAAGAAATATGATCAAATAGTAAGTGAATGAAGGAACTCTTTCAGGGCAGGACCTAGATGAAGTTACCCAGAGAATCAGTTGCTATTAATTCAGTAATCTTTAGGTCAGGTTGCTTGCTCCGTGATCACTGTTAAGTTGTATTTCAGGAGAAAACAGGGCATTTTGGCAAGGACAGTAAGAGAAAGTCTGGCAAATCCATTCATTTTTGCAATTGCCATGCTCTTGTCTCACTTCTCTCACATCTTTTGTACCATAAGTAGCAAGAGAAGATTCTGATGCAGTTTTCATTTGCCACCTTTCTGAGTCCTACTTTAAGTTCTAATTTATATGCTTCTCTAACATTTTGTTTCTCTACTGGATTACTTTACTTTTTCCTTTGTGGTCCTGAGATTTCTGCTGCAAGGAGGAATTCCCCTCCCCTATGCAATAAAATGACCAGGCTGGGTTAGCATTTTGTTCCCAAAGAGAAAGGATAAAAAATACTAAAACAGTGCCAGTTTCCCTGACAGAAGTAATACTTCACAGTATTGTGTCATTCCTGCAGCCTCTTCTTTTCAGTTACCCATCCCTCTTAGTCATTTCATTAGTCATTATTTTTGGAAAGGGGTGTGGCAATCTGGTTTGATTGAAAAACAGCAGGATAAAGTGTCCAGCTTATAGTGGTCATCACATTGACATGTATACTTTTAAGGATTTAGGCTGTGTATGGGTCAGAAAGCATAGTGCTTCTTGATTGCTCTGCTCTCTGAAGTATAGAATTTTGGTGGTTTAGAAGTGGAGCGATAATCCTTAAAAATGCTGCAACTTGCCTACTTGCCTGAGATTGTGTAGCGTAGTTATTCTTTGTGGTTTCTCCTAATCAGCCCTCACAGGTGCATATGACCATTTTACAGGCAGGAAAAAAACAAAGAGCTTGGGTACAAACTTGGTTAATAAGTTCCCAGCCTCTAGAAATCTGGTCTGGTCACGTTGCTGCATGAACAAAAGGCATAAAATGAATTTACTGTTGAAAGTGGTTGCTTTGGGCTTGGATTAGGCCCACAATCCAGGTCAGCAGTCATCAAATTATCTTGCAGAAGGTAAGAGTATTTTGGCCCAAGGTAGTCAGAATTGAAATGCATGACACGTATATCTACAATTCTTGCTTAGGCATGGAGATACTGGAGCATTTTGGATCAAATAATGGGTTTTAACATTTACTGTAATTGAGAACATGTGAAATTAATAATAAAAAAAAAAAAAAAAAGAGGGGACCTGAAAGATTTAAATGCAATTAATTTTATTTTGTTGAGATTAAGTATTTAAAACCTGGAGCCTGCTAAGAAGGCAAATCAGGTTTGGCTCTAAAGAGAGAGTCTCCAGTTTTTGAAGATGCCAAGAATCCATAATGGCTGCTTCATGTGAGTTTTCTTCATTTCTTCAACCTCTTGGGCGAAAGTCAGGTCTGTGTGAAGGTAGGTGTGCGCAGTATTTTGCAAGCAGACATGAGCTTGCTCTGCCCATGCTTCAAGCCAACTGGAGCCCAGCCAAGCTCCAGCGGAAGCTGTACAGCTGCCTGAGCGAGGATGTGGAGCCCCAGCCCTGTTTGTCTGCAGGGCTGGTTAGCTCGGGTTTGGGGTTGTACTAACCACAGCTACAGGTCCTCTGCCTTGGTGCTGGCTTGCGCCTGGCCAGGCTGGAGTGCAGGCAGGGTGAGCTTTGTCAGCCTGCCAGGTACCATGCAGGCATACCCTTCCTCACCCTAGGTAGCAGTTTCTCAGGCACTTAATTTTCGTTGAAGTCAGCATGAGCAAACGTTAGTCATCTTGAGCGGTGGTTGCCAAAGGTTCTTTGTGTAACGCGTGGATTTAGCAATGTAGGCACTGACTTTGCATTACTAATGTTTGGTCTGCTTTCTCCCAGGCCTTTCCACTTTCTTGGTCACTGTCAACCCCCTTTCCTGCTGGCTGCTCCAGCTCTGTAATTGCATGTGACTGCAGTGATAGGATTGTCAGCCCTGAAGATGCCTCTAGATTTTATTGCTACCCTCCCTTAGGCGATGCAGTTTACCACCAGCCCTGAGAGGCTGGTTTGGAGTCTCTTGAAGTTGTTGAGATCTCAATAGTGCTTTATGGTGATCTTGCCCTCTCTCCTCACCTTGAGGAAGGGAGTGGTGATTTAGCCAGAAGCAAACAAGTGACTTCAGCAAGCTGGTGCTTCTTCCCTAAGGAGTATAATGAAAGTTTCACCCTACAGGGTACAAACTATGCTTTGACAAGTGAAAAAAAAGAGCAAAAAAAGAAATTGGTGTTGGTTCATGTTTCTAAGTTATCTGAGCTTTGATTGGTCTCTATAATTCAAGGAATTATAGATGATATTTTATGTTTCCTATCTGTTACTAATTCATTAATATTCTTGCCTTGGTTTCTTGATGTGGAAACCTGAACTTCATAGCAATAGAAAAGCTTGAAATTGCCCAGAAAAAATTAATCTTTCATTGTTTCATGTACTAGCACTACTGTTCTAAAAATCCCCACATGATCTATGTATGAAACTGTGGTCTCTTAAACACATGAGAAACTTCAGGGTGACTTCTGTAGGTTTTTCATAAGGATTTGCATCCTAAGAATTGAAAAGAGCAAATGTTCACTTTGCAAAATTATTAAGGTCTTGGGTTTTTTCTACTGGAATGAAACCCAAATGTGGAGATTTCTGAGAAATTAAGCTTTGTTCTCAGTTTGTTAGGCAAACACACAGTATTTTATATCTGATGACTTCTGGGTAAGTACTAATAATATTTCAGCATTTTTCTCTCACATGATTTGTAGTCTGACAAGAGGACTTGAACATGGGGCTCAGGACCACTTAGCAACTCTCTCTCACTCAGTCTTTCTGATGAAACTCCACTGAAACTCAGCTCCTAACACAGGTCATATTAGCTGACAAGAATCTTTGGTAAAAATGTTATGAGCATCTCTAGTTCATTGTCTTCTAACTTGTTTTAACTTTAAACATGTCAGATCTGTAAGATAGGATCTGTTATGTTCTGTGAGAAGTGGCCTTTACATGTTGACTAAATTGCTTGGCTGGTACAGTTACCATCAAAGAGCTTTTTTAATGTGATAGACATAAGAAAAGCCTTCCAATTGTCTCTTCTATGTCCTGAGTATCCCAGCTAAATTACAAATAGGATATGAAAGTCCAGACATGGGTCACTAAGCCCTGGGGTATTATGGATGCCCTCTTGGATCTGTGTGGAAGGCGGTGGAAATATAGCTTGTAGGGTGGATGCACTTCACAGTTGGAGAGAGGTAACCTAGTTTGTCAGCTATCACAAAACACTCATTTCATTTCTATTGCTACAGTTTTGTCTAGAAGTGTTCAAGCCCTGCAGGGTCCAGTTCACAAGGTTGTATGTGAACTGAACCCTGCTCTCAGGTTGAGGAAGGGTGGGTGGAGAAGCAAACCTTTCAAGATTGCTTAGAGGGATGAATCTGAGAAATTCACACCTTCAGAACTCCTCTTTGTCTTCCTCTACTCTTATGAGCATTGAGCCCTTTTGTACTCTTTACTCAGGACTTTGAAGTGATCCTGGTTCCCTCTGCTCATGTTTCTGTCTTTCTTTGCTGAGTCACTCTCAAGCTGTACAGTGCTTTCCTTTGGGGCCCTGGGTGCTGCCACTAATTAACTCTTGCATTGCTATAACATGCATTCAGGATCTGCCCCATGCTATAGGTTACCTTGCTAGTGATTTGATCTCGTCTTGGTAATTCACATGTAGAATCTGTCTCTCCACCCAAATTCATGAGAAATGTGGGTTATATTTTGTAGAAAATACAGTAGGATACACTCAAGCTACTGAGAATACTCACCATTATAATATTGTGGCTCATTAAGGTTAACTGCTGTAGGATCCACATGCAAGAAAACCCCAGTCTAAAATCCAGTAGGCAAAATCATATTAATGTTGCATATCCTTGACATGACACATGCAAGGACTCAGTATCATTTTTAATTCGCAGCTGTGCCCCTATCACTGTCCCCTTCTTTAACATTCATGATAATTTCCAACTTCATTTCAGTGTTTTGGCTGTTTTCTGTTGTTGCTTACATCCAGTTGATTACCGGGAATTAAATTCTTGTAATGGCAAAACATCTCAAAGATGAGATAATAAAATAACAGGATTTTGTGTATGCTTCCAATTGCCTTAATGAGTTTATATATTTTCACTTTGGCTGTAGAAATGTTTTAATGTGGCTCCTCAACTTGGCACAAATTCCCTTTCTTGCTACTTGCTGTAGGTATCCTAAGAAGAAATAATCCAAGCCTGTGTTTTACCTGCAAGGTCCAGCTCACTTTTCTCACAGTGACAGTATAATTTCTCTGTTTAAGTGCAGTACAGAACATGTGTCTTTGAACATGTGGATTTTAGTGAAAGACAAAGAGATCCCCTCTCCCTTGATGCTAGAAATAGCAATAGCACTGAGCAGTCAAAATATTTCAGTCTCTCGTTCTAACTGTGTTTGAGAGTGCCTGTGTTTCATGTCCTGTTATCGCTGCAGCAAAGAATCCCCCATTCTTGATAGCTTTTTTTGGTTCTTTTTGCAAAGATGAGAGTGAAGAAGTAAGGGGGAGCTCTTCCACAACAAATATCACTGCATGCTCTGGGATCTTTTGGAAAGAAATCTTTTTATATTTTTAAAATTTGTATTCCAACAGTTTTTATTATTAAGATATTCATTCTTATAAAGGAATGTTAAATAATTAAGCCTGTGGAAGGGGCAACATCAACAAATGCTGGAATATATTTAAATAATGAAGAACATCTTTAATTTGTACATGTAAAATAATTGTGGGCCGATGGCAGGTTAAGCATTCATATTTATTAAAATGTACTTGCTTCTGCTTTAGAGGAAGGAGATTGTCATTTTATATACTCTCCTTCAGCCTGAGACACTTCAAGACTTCCTTCTCTTCAGTCAAAAAGAATCAATTATGCATTGCGGTTACTTTCCCCAAAATACTTTGATTGCCTCATTTTGTTTTAGCTGAGAGCACTCAAGTCATTCCTCTTTATACAGGAGGGAAGAGGGGTGTGGAAATTACCCAGTCTGTAACCAAATAACCTGGCCTTTAGTGAGGATTCCTAGTGATTCAGAATATTGACAGCAATCAGGAGTCTCAGGCTGTTGAAACTTCCCCTCTAATTGAACTGGGAAAGGTAAACCAGTTTCAGTGCTCCGCACGCTGTAATTGCAATAATTTAATTTAGCTATTTAACCTGTAATTCAGTGGTATTTATTAAAGAGCATAGGAGAAAATGAGGCCATTAGGAGCCAGAGATGAATACATTGAAATGAAAATGAACACTTCTAACTGCTAGTTGACCTTCGTTTTGTAGCAGTTTTTATTAGGCTGGTCACGGTAATTACTGGGACGTGAATCATGAAGAAAAGTGAATAATTCTGTAATGAACATTTTTATTCATTATCTCACATTTTCAGGAATCAGAAAAGTATCATGTAAAAATATCTCCAATGTTCTCCTTTTGTTTGTTTTTCTACAAATAATGGTTTGTGGACAATAGCCCGGTGCAAAGCATCACTCCAGTGAGGATTTGAATCAGGCTGAATTGATGGGCCTGCAGCATTCCAAGTGCAGCATGCACGACTGCAGAACATGCTCAGGAAGATTGAGATGTTTGTAAATCAAGCAGAAATCATATTAGTAAACATAGGACATGCTGGTCACCCCTGTTAACACTTAGGAGGGCACATTTTGGGTCAAAAACTGAGGTATTGAAACTTCCCAGGGATTTGTGCTGGGCTTTCTGGGCTTGAGTACTTTTACCCTGGCTGCTGCCAAGGAGTCCTTTTAGGAAGGGTTCTTTCTGACCATCAGTGACCTGTTTTGGGAAGCACAGTCAGCTTCTGTGGAGGCTTCCAACTGGATTTTGTAAGACAGGAGTGAGGCACCTTCCAACACCACTGTGTGAGTAACAGAGCATCCTCCATTCCTCTTCTGCTCTAGCCCACTCCAGCATTTCCAGCACCAGACTAGCTCTGGAGCACCAAGCTGCCTTCCCAGAGCTTGCCTCAGAGGACAAAGGGTAGAGGGAGAGCAGGAGTGGGTGGCTGTGTCTCTTGCATGGCTACTCTAGGATGGGCATTTCGGTGGGGAGGAGCCCTGGTGCTGCCGTGTCCTTACACGGGCTGCTGGGCCTCCTGCCACCACAGCCCTGCCAGCCCTGTTCTTTCATTCAACCTGTTCTTTGCTGAAGCAAATTGTCTGGAGTTAGTGCCTCAGCAAGGAAGAGAATGGACAGTGCTTTGGCAGCTGTGCTGTGGTTGGTACTCTTTTCTCTGCTCTTGAACACTCTCGTGCAGTGTTGTTTTAACCCGTGTTGTTTTCTTACTAGTTTTATTAAACATCAGCCTCTATAGGGACCTGGCCTCCTTCACTCCCATAGTTCACAAGATCTGGAGAGAGTTTAAATTTGGTTTTGTGATTCTATTTATTTTTTTAAATAATTAAAAAAAAAAAAAAGTCTATTTTTGTAAATTACTTCCCAATACAGTGAGATGTAACTTCAGAGAGACCAATGCGGTGAGCAGGGTTACTACTCAAAACCGTGCACCTTATTTACCCTATTCACAGCCACAGTAATTTTAACATGGATGAAGAGGGTGAATTTATTTATTGTAATTATTTACCCTGAAGAGGTTGCTAATAGTTTCAGGTTTGAAGCTCTTTGTGCTGATTTCTGCTAAGCATTCTTTTCTCTTATTGGCCACTGTAAACCTACACTAAAAAGCAGTGATTAAAAACTCTATCTGCACTAACCTCTTAATTTCCTGGATTATATGTTTTCTTACTTGCAACTCTGTTTTTCAGTCTGACTTTGAAAAAGAAGATAAGTCTCATTTAGATGAACATCCCTGTGATGCACATTCCCAAGACAGTTTTCCTAATTTCTTCTGCTGTCTTCACTTTAAGGCAAATCTCTCACTGGGACTGACATTGACTTGAGGTTTGGTATTCAAATAGCGAGGCTATATTGTGTGGGTTTCAGGTGGTAAAAAACCATGGGAGTTGTAAGTGGCAAGATGTGAATAGTTTCAACATTCACCTGGGGTCAGAAATTGAACATAACTTAAAATCTGAGATTGGAACCCAAATGTGCTTGCTTATGGAGAGGCATCAAGCACTGGGCTGAAGAAAAGGAATGTGATGTTTTCCAGGTGACTGAATTTCCTGCTCTATCCCCTTATCTGCAAGCCACCTTTAACTGCTCTGCCTAGAATCCCAAACTGGTAAAGATGCCATTGTTTGCACCAATTTTCCCTACCTGATATTGATTTAAGCTCTGTGTCACCAAAGAATCTAGCCTCTCTACTTACTGAGGATTGAAAATCACTCACTCCCTTGGAATTTGGCAGTGCAATCTTAGGGTGACTTGCCAAGCCTTTTGTGGGGGGTTTAGTTACCTATGACTAGTTTTCTTTAGAATACTGCCTCATTCTTTGGGCCTCTGTGGCTAAATGGAGATGTACAGATTCATGTCTGACCACCCCCATTCAGTGATCACCCAGAAAACTTAATCTTGGGTCAATGTAATAGAGTTAAGTTTTATTACTAATAGTTTTCAACTGTGGTGGCTAGTTGGCAATTAAGGATGATACGTGAATGCTAGTTGAGTATTATCAGGATAGTCCAGGATTTGAGAAAGCTTAATAAAGCTCAGAGTTTAAAAACAATTAGCAGAATCTGGGCTGCATTTATTTTAAAGATATTTGCCTTGTTTACTCAAATTACTAGAGCTGAATGTCCTTACTAGAAACACTCTCTTTACAAGGCAAGAGTTAAAAATCCTTATTGTATTTTTCTTCATCTACATCAAAGATGCTGTAGTGGTGAGAGTTACAGACACATGTGTACAAATAGATATACAGTCCACATATTCTTTTTATGTTCAATATATATTTAATACACACACATCTATCTGCATGTATATGTAAGCCAGCAATAAACAATTTTACCAATCCATTTTTCTTTGGAAACAAATGCCAGCCAGTGATAATGGTATACTTTTTCTAGCATAGTATCTTTTCAAGCCATAGACTTTGCCACTGGGGATTGTGCTATGAGATAATTGACCCACGTGAGTTATGTGTCCTGAGTCTAAAGCAAGGGCACACGTGGTGGCATCAAAATCAATTATCTCACAATACATTCCCCAGTGGAAAGGACTACTGCAGTTAGAATAGACCCATGAAAAAGATTTAGGTATTTTAAAATGTTTTCAGTGACTTAATTCTTGTAAATAATGTTCTTGCTGTATAAAAAAAAAAAATACAATAACAGTGGTGGATTAAATTGTGCTAAGTGCACCTACTGATGAGCACTGCTCACTGGGGATGAAATCTCATTGGAGTATCACTGATGGAGTATCACAATGGCTGTATTAACTGGGCTGCCTCCATTGCTGCTATGCAGGTGACTGTCAAGTAGATGCATCTTCATTTCCTCTGTGGTCGTCATCCTCTTGCATGTGTCAGGGAGCAGCAGAAGTAATGAACAGAGCTGCCAAGCTCTGAGGACAAAATTCTACCTCCGCCAATCCTTGCAAACCCTTGCCAGGGTAAAATTATTTGGAGGGAGCAGAGGTATTTAACTCAGGGATGGGTTCTCCAGTCAGAGCCCGATCACCTAAATGATTATAGCTAAATTATCATGTACTGGAACTTTGAAACTCTTCAATTGCCCCGTTGCTTGGTTACAGAATCATTAGTCATCTATTCTGGTAGCAGGGTGAGAGGTAGGGGAACTGGAGGGAAGAGGGGGAGAATATTACATGTGCTGTTGAAAATGCAAAGAGCACATTCGATCATATCTAATTCCCATTTATATTACTGTGGACATCCCTACTGCCCAGCTGCCCTCTCAAAGACTCAGAGCTATGGGATTTTTTGATGCATGAATGAAGACTGGGAAGAGGGCCAGCATGCTGTTCATAGGCTTCTTCATCATTTATTACCTTCTAGTTTTAATTGTTTTCCTGCTTCTCCTGAGATATTTAGCTAGGAGGAATTGTACTATGCAATGCAGACACGCGAGGTGGCAACTGAAGATTGCCTGTTAGCTCAGTGCACTGTACACTAGCTGGATGTTAATAAAATGGGGAAGACTATTTACATGAATAGAAGAGGCCCATTTGTAAACCCTTTATTACTGAAGTACACAAGTTTTACTCCTGTTTGTCCATTATAGAAATGTGGATTGTATAATAATCACCACATATCTGCACTGTCTACCCTTCTAGTAATGAAAATCAGATCTTTCCATATACCATGCTGTTGCATCCTATTGTGTCTGCAGGGCTACATTTATCTCTGGTAAAAAGTTCTGGTAGTTTTACAATAGGGCAAAAATTTGGTCTGCTTAGTTTCTGACAGGTAGTCCAGTGGTAGAAAAATTAAACAGAAGCTCCCATAAGAAACCTTGATAATAGGAGGTAAAACAAGCTGAATTTGGCAAAGGAGGGATGGATAATTAATAGGAAAGATATGAATGGATATGTGTGTTTCACAGAGTGAGATTTGAAGGGAAAAATGCAGATCTCTTGTTCCCTGTATCTTCAACGGAGCTCCACAGTGTTTTTCTTTGGGCAGCTTTCCGATGTTACCCTTGCGACCATTTGCCTTCCCTCATCAGCACCTGATGGCTTTGTCACAGGCAGTACCTCTGTGGCAGTTACCTTTTGCTGTCCTCATGTTGCCTCCCAGCCCTACCCTGTCCTGCTGGAACTGTGCATGCCACAGCCATGGCCTTTGCTCAGCACAGGGCCGAGATGTGCAGAGGAGCTCCAAAGCTGAGATGTGCAGAGGTCTGCCTGCAGCTCCAAAGCCAAGCACAAACACACTGGTGTACCCAACAGAGGGAGAGCTGGCAGTGCAGAGCTGTGTGGAATATGGCTTCAGCCTCCCCCAGTTCTTTGTGCTTTCAGAGAACCCCACTGTGTGCGCGGGATGTGACAAAGTGCTCCCTGTCTCTGAGGAAGGTCAGAAACCCTGGCTGAAGTAGGAGTGACCACTTTGATTTAGGTCCTCTTTGATTTGAGGAGTAAAAAGATACACGTCCCTTTCCATGCTTTGAGGGTTAGAGAATTAGGGGTGGTTTCATGTCTCTGTTCCATTTTAGTCTTCAGTAAGGCAAGGGTTATGCATTACTCCAATTTCTTTTTTTTTTAACATAAGAATACAGTTGAGAACACCTGTGTGTGCATTTGGGCTTGGAAGAATTGCAGGCTACTATTTGTAGGGGATCTTAGATTAAGAAAGTGGCTTTAGAAACAGATGTCTTTGGATTGACACCCCCAAAATTATTTTATTATTTCTCCAACACTTCAATTACCTTGAGTGTTTATCTCACCTCTTAGGGCAGTCAATTGTCTTCATGAAAGTTCATGTTATTCACTGCAGCAGTCAGAACTTGGTTTCCTTTACACCTAGAATTCTCTGTTAGCTAATTGGGAGAGTATTTGTTGACTTAGATAGGTCTGCTGAGCAGAGTCCATGTTGCCAGGTTCAGTAGACAAAGCATATACACCAGATTTATCCATTCCTCATCCATCTTGACAAAGGGATAAATATTGACTCAAATGTTCAATCTTGTTTCCCTCCCATCCTCCTTCCCAGCAAAACCTGAAGTACATGTTTAATGGATAGAGCCAATTGACCAAGCTTAGATAAAAATACCTCGTGCTTGTAGTTATGAAATAGCATCAATTAGCCTGAGTAACAGGTCATCTTCCCTGAGACAGCACACATCATTAGGCCTAAAAAGATGTTAATATATATTTATAAATATATATCATATGTTTTTCCTAATGAGTTAGGAAAAAACCTTTTACCATCATATATTTTTAATTATGCAATGAATGTTACAGTATGTGAATCAGCTTGATTTAAAAATACAAAAGAGTTGAAGTACCCTAATAATAAATCTGTAGGTGTGTGTTGGAAAGGAGATGAATTTCGCGTGACTGATGAGATATTAACAGTTTTGACCTGATCTCTCAGTGACTGATATTGATAACACTCATTTCTAGAGCACACTGAAGCTCCCATACAGCACAGCCTCTGTTGAGGTTGGAGGGGGTGTGTGCAACTCATGCTGAGTCCAGTGCTTCTAAATGAGGTGCTAAATTGGATCAAACCAATTCATTTTTGTGAATCACAACTGTAAATTTAGAAAGCAGAAAATGCTTGTTTCATAATACTGCCTGACTTCAACAATGGGACATTATCATTGTGTACTCTGAAGTGCTCCTCCTTGTCTGAGATGTCAGTGTCTTGGGGCTCCTTGCAAGGATTTGCTGGCCTCAGAGTTAGGAAATGTTTTCCTGATAATCAGCCTATACTGTCAGTAACCCAATTAGATCTCATTACTTTTTCTTATACCCCAGTGGCATCCTCAAACAATTCCTTGCTAGCCTCGCTATCCGTCCCCTGTCAAACACTCCAACCAAATTCTGGTTATAAATCAGCCTGATTGCTGTCTGCTTTGTGTGTGTACAGGGCCCTTCTTCCTGCTTTGTATCCCATATCCCTCAACTGCATCTTTCTGTAAATCGGGTGTGCCATGATGTTTTGGTTAGAAAAGAACTTCTGTGTAGGGTTAAACATCTGCCTGAGTGATAAAGGCAAAACAGTCCAGACTGAATGCTGTCAATCAACCCTTCTGTCACCCAGCTCTGTCTTCTGGTCTCAAGGGTAGAGGATGGAAGGCTCTTCATCCAGGAACATTGACACAGAACTGTGGAAAATAATCTTACTTCTCAGTTAAGTACATGGGCCAAATTCAGTCCTTAGTTTCACCATCTCAAGGTGTTCTTGAAGTCAGAGTGTGATCCACAGCAAGACTAAATGGGAAACTATTTTTTCCACAGAAAAAAGGCCAAGGATGGCCCAAGATTTTGTGCACCTTGCTAATTAGAGGGTGTTTCAAATTGGAGATTATTCAGAGAAGAACAACAAAACTGATTAAAATGTTGTCAGGATTTTTTCAAAAGGAAAGATGAAAAAAACTAAAAATATATGATCAAGTTAAATAAAGAGCAGGTAGAGGAATTATGATTGGAGTGTCAAGGAACACTGGGGATGATTCAGTAGTGTGACAGCCCTTCTAGGCCTCATTTTCAGAAGGCTTGGAGTGAGGTTTCAAAGTCTTTGAAGCCAAAGAGACTTCAGCATCAGCCTGATGCTACACATAGATGTATTTTCAGAATGAGAGTTATAGCCATGAATAATAGCTAACAGAACTATATATGAAATGAGTATTAGAAAAAAATTCCAGACCATGACTCATTTTCAGGTCATAGAGTGTTCTTAAGAGATGGAAAACTGCCAAATTTCAGCAAAGTATTTATAGACCCATCTCCTAGCATTTGGTGAATATGTCTCCATTGTTTAAGCCTCAACAAAGCTAGGAATGGACAAGAAACTCTTTAGTCAATCAGAAATCAAGAGCAAACAAATTAAGAGAGGGATGGTCTGGAAAGGAGCTACCATATCTGACTTATGCCCAATCCTGAAGTT
Source organism: Taeniopygia guttata (assembly GCF_048771995.1). Lineage (NCBI taxonomy): Eukaryota > Metazoa > Chordata > Aves > Passeriformes > Estrildidae > Taeniopygia > Taeniopygia guttata. Next base: position 52,312,502 of record NC_133030.1, on the reverse strand, counting down.
TTCCATGTGCTGTAGTTACAATTCAGTCTCCCATGGGATCAGTAAGGATTTGGTTAAAGAAAGAATTGTGTAAAAGCGGACAGTATGATTTTTCTGTCCATATCTCTAAAGAGTACCTTGTGATGGCCTGCTGCTGTGCTCAGGTTGCACTTGACAGTGCAAATGTCCCAGTTGAATACCCCATGAATCAGGCAGTAGACCAAAACCTGATGTAGTTTTTTGTTCACAACAAATAGAGATGTGGAACTCATTGCTGCAGGTTCTCTATGGGCTAAAAATAATGAACAGGCTAGGGCTAGTCAAAGGCAAAATTGGGAAGATTGGGTGGGTGGCTTATAAAAATGCTGATATGGGTCAAGTCCTGGCACTGAAATCATTGATCAATCATACTCTAAATCATTGACTGCTAGGAGGTCTGGATAGGATCTAGTTGTGAATTTTTTTCTACCTTGGTTCACAAGTTTTTTCCCTCAGCTTCAGCTGGTGGCCATGATTGAAAATGGGTTCCAGACTGTGGACATGATTTAGGTTTAGGTTCTTACATGAACAAGAGCAGCACTGTCTGGCTGATAGTTTCTCACTGATTTCACTCTGTCGAGAAAGACACCTTGAGATTCAGCCCAGGAGGCCATCATCTCTCTCTCCTGCATGAAATACCATTTGGGTCTGGCCTGAACACCTCCTTCCAGTAATTTAGCTAAAGGCATCTTCCAGACAGAGAATCCAGAATACTTCAGGGTATAGATTATTTAAACTGATTGCCACTCCATTTTAGCTGACCTGTTTTAGCATACCTATATAAATGTACAGTGAGAAATTTCCTGATACAGCCAGTTTTAAGCTGACAGAAATAGCGGCTACACTGGGGTTTGCACTGGTTAAACTGAGTCCTTTTGATTAAACTGGTGCCAAATTCTGTGTGGACAAATCCTCATATTGTAACAAACCCACACATCCTCCCTTTCCTCTGACAATCATATCAGGCTGGTGAGTCCTATGGACCCAATCTAATAGAAATGGAATTTTTACCATGCAAATCTTATTACCTAAAGTGCCAATGAAACTAATGGGATTTTGGATAGTAAAAAATACTCTGTCTGTGATACATAGTTTGGAATATAAATTCATGGGGTGGGGGGGAAGAATATAAGGCAAAGGAGCTGTTATTACGTGTAGTCCTTTGTGACTTTGGAGGACCTATTCCTCCCAACACCTCTCAGCTCCCACTTGATTTCAGTGGGACCAAAATGGTGTTTAATATCTTGCTGAAAATACTGAGCCCCTTGCAGAATTTGGTTTTGAAATTACACAATTAAGCGTCTTGATCACTTTAGAACTCATGTAAGGGAGAGGAAAACAGAGATAAAAAATATCCCAAACATTCTACTCCAAGGATAGACGTATAGAGGAATACATATTTTTCCAAAGGGAATGATTTTAACTGGGGAGGTTGACTGAACGCATAAACACAAGGAACATTTGGACATATTTTGACAATCCCTGTATTAAGAAAAAGAAAAAAAGCTGAATCTATTTAGATAACACTTTCATTTAAGCCCCCTCCCCAATATACACACACATATATATCTGCTAGTGTCCTCAGGCTTCCAACCAGTGTGGCAGCTCTCAGCCTGAGGACAGTGTCAACAGACAGATCTAAAGTTAATAACTGAAGTGTTGCAAACACTACATCCTTTAAAACTGTTTCCTGTAGTTCCTGTGTTGTAATAACACAGCACATCTTGAGAAGGGTTCAACACCGCTTGTCACTACTTGGGCATAATTCCTACTGATTTTTCTGAGTGCTTAGTTTATGTGTACATTCAGGCCTAAAATATTTTGAAGTAAAATCTTTTTAATAAACTACAGTGTTGTGCTATTTTGATAGTGATATTGATTCCTCAATGTCGCTGAGTTTAATCCTAGTTGGCAGCTAAGCACCACACAGCCACTTGCTCACTTCCTTTCCAGTGGGGTGGGAGAGGAAATTGGGAGGGTAAAACTAAGAGAACTTGTGGGTTGAGATAAGAACAGTTCAATAATTGAAATTAAATAAATGAATAATGAAAAATTGTAATCAAAAGGCAAATAACAAAACCAGAGAGAAGTAAAACTGAAGAAAAACAAGAGATGTGAATATAAACCCACTGCTTACAGTGAAGAGAATGATGCCCAGACTATAAACAAGCAGCAGCCCCCAGCCAGCTTTCCCCATAATTTATATACTGAACATGAGGACATATGGCATGGAACATCCCTTTGGTCAGTTGGGGTCAGCTCTCCTGGCTGTTTCCTCTTCCAGGTTTTTGTGCACACCCAGCCCACTCACTGGTGGGGCAGCACGAGAAGAAGAAAAGTGCTTTGAGTAAGCAACAGCTAAATCACCAGTGTGTTATCCACATTATTCTCATTCTAAATCCAAAACACAGCTCTGTACTGACTACTAGGAAAAAAAATATCTCTATCCCAACTGAAACCAAGACACTTGGTTCCCTGTCACTTTGGAAGCAAAGATGCAATAAATGATACCTCTATTTTTGTATTTATTTTAATGAAATAGGCAGAAAAGGCACTTCAGAAAAGTGTAGGAAAGAGGAGGAGGTCAGATATAAACAACTGCAATGTGATGTACGTTTTTGTGGCGTTGATAGTTATTATTCCCAAAGAAAATAATGCCCTTTTTTATTTGCTTTTAACATTTCGCCCTTGGCATCTGTTCCATCCATTGTGGACTAACCTACACTCTGTTCTCTGACAATGGGTTAAAGCAAGCACTTACTGAAAAGCATTCTCTACTTAATTACTTTTCCTTCTTCTGGAAGCTATTTTTTTATAGTCACATGTTAATTGTGTATTAGTAGGCCTTTCTGATTAGTTGAAAACATAATGAAACCTTTGTAAACAACAGGGAAAGAGGGAGGAAGGGAGCGGGAACGGGGGGAGAAAGGGACCGGGAGAAAGAGAGGTGTGAAGTGGGGGCTGGATCAGTGGGGAGGAGGTCAGCCAGTTTTGAAAGGCAGAAATTATGCAAGTGGAAATTTCTGGTTTTTTGAATGACAACTTCCCTCGCCCAAATTAATCAACTTACTTAATGAGAAATGAGATGCATGGAGATGCAAATTGCTGTTGATCTCCAAAAGCAGGGTGGCAAAGGCAGCAAGTTGGAATGGTGTGGAGGGGGGCTGAGCCGCAGCTGTCCACTAACAAGTCAGTCCTATTTGTAAAGGGCAGGGAGCTGAATAACGGTTTTGTTATTGGCTTTTTCTCTTGCTCAGCCGTAGGTAGAAATGCTGCATTTGTTTCCTGGTACTATTGCAGTGAGATAGATGCCCTCCTTTTTCATCTCTCTTGCCCGTTTGGTTTTCACAGTGGAGCCCTGTGTTCTCCATGCACCCCAGCCTCTCCACAATGAGGCAAAAAATTGGGGCACACAAGGAACACAGCTCAGGTGCAGGGTCTCAAACATGCAAGGTAATCCTACAAATTATTAAGCTATCTGCACACCCCTCAGAAGGGCAGAAAAAAACATTTAAAAAAAGAAAAAAAAAAAAAAAGAAAGAAAAGAAAGAACATAAACAGTACTTAGGACCCAATTCAGTGATGCTCAGAGCCCAGCCTGTGCAGATCAGATTCGGTGAATCAGCTGAATCTTCTTGGAGATGATTTTTCTTTCCCTGGAAAGCTGCTCCTTAAACACAATTCACATTGGTTGTTTTTAAAAGGACTATCCTCCGTGTGCAGCGCTGGATTTTGAACGGGCAGAGCCTCCCCCTCTCCAGTCCTCCGCCCCCACCCCCTTCTGTTGCTGCTTTAAAGAGCTGTGCTTATAGGGATTTTGCAGCTCTCCGTGTGTTATTAGAAAACGTGTGGCTGGGACGGTTAAAATGGGAGTGCTACTGTATGCAAGAGCAATGTTCACTGTAAGCAATCCAAGGAAATCCTGCCAAGGCAGTATATGAACAGCAGCCAAACAAAACACAGGCGCCTTTCCAGTGAAAACCAGCACACTTCTGCAAATAGAGGAAAAATTGACTTTCTGATTTGGAGTGTTTCTACAACTAAGAAGAATTACTACAGTGATTGTTCTAAAAATATTTTTAAGCAGCACATTCTCCAAGGGGTTGGGATGCTTAGCATTGTTTAATTATGCTTCTCTTAGGTGACCAATCTGGATTAGCTTTATAGAAATAAAATAGGAAGTTTTTTGTTTCTTTTTAGCCAAGATCGGCATTATTTTTCTGCAGTGTTATAAGGACATAAATCATCACCTATTTAAGGAGCAAAAGTTGTATTTTTATCCTTGCACTTCAAAAAGTATGATTGGAGATTCATCTTTTTTAACTTCATAGTCATAGTTTGCAATTTAAATGCTTTATCTAGAGCAACCCTCAAGATCCCTATCTCTGTAATTAATGGGTTTTATTTTTCATCTGAGTATTTTATACCTTCCTCCTTCCCTTGTCCCCCCCTGTGCCCCCTCCTCATTTAGGCTTTTAAAGCTTCTGTTCATTTTGCTTCTTTGTTCACTCAGACTGGATTTTCCTTTGCAGGACTTCTGAGTCCTGTAGGAACCCTTTAGTGTAGATGTTTCTGCAAACATTCTGGCACTCAAAAATTTCCATAATGATGGAAAATGAATGTGATTCCACGAATTTGTGTATTGTCAAGAATAAATATGTTATTAATAATTGTTTTGCTAGTCTCAACAAAAGAATTCTTAAAAATAGAGTTTAAGAATGCAGTCAGTTTATCTAAAGTGAGCTAAAGAAATCGGCTCAACCTAGGGAGAACTGCTATTGTCCTTTTTTTATTTCCAAAAATCAACATAATATCAGCTGAAGAAAAAGCAACAGAATTGTTAAGGATTAATTTCAGTTCATGCATTTCTTGTACTTCAACTGTTTTTCCTTTTAACTAAAGATACAAAAGATACTTTACTATCTGTGTCTCCATTTATTCCTCTAAAGTATTTACAGCTGAGCTCTTTAGGCTTGTAGCTGCTGTGAAATCAGTTATCTTCTTTTAACTACACCACCACAGCCAGATTTATCCCCACACTGAAGACAGTGTCTTGAGACTAACAAATCTCAGAGTGGAAGAAGACTTGCTTCCAAAGCCCATTGAAGCCAGTGGAAAGATTCATATTGACTTTGGTAGGCTTTGCATTGGGATAGTAAACATTAATTTCATTTTTTTTTTTAATTTAACTACTCATTCTGAGAGTGACTGACTTAATTTTAAACAAATCTTAAAGTTGCCCTAATTTACTAAATTAATTTGGGCTGTGTTTACCATTCAGACAAAACTTCCAGGGGGGTGCAACTTTTGCATATACTTCTCCCATGGTAAGATCATGTGTTTGAAGGTCTAGTTTAGGGAAGGATGGACCTCTGCCCTGCCCTGTCCAGATCCATGCTTCTCCTTTGTGCATAATGCTGTACTCATAGCCAGTCTAACAAAGACCACATAATTTATTTATACACATATAAACACACACATATGCATAAACGCACATATACATTTATATATATATATATGCATATAAAAATAAAAGAAAGCTTGAAAATGTAATAATTTCCGCCTTTACTGTGAAGAATATCATTCTCTGTGTTCAAATTAGGACAGGGAAGTTGTGGCATATGTCGTGTCAAGGCACAGAGTGCAGTTCTGTATCTTTAAATGTTGATGCATAGCAGTGAAACCAGGTGAGATCTGGCCCCAGGTGCTAGCTGCTGCATGCATTGTTGAACAATTTTTAAGGGATGCAGATTGGGTGGTTGGAGGAGGAAAAATGATGTCTTTTTCTAAATACATTTTTTTTCAGTGAAATATGTTTTAGGTTTAATGAAAAGATTACAAAATTATCGACTTAAGCTTCATACATTCCTCTAATAACAGTTCTATATAATCTAGGCCTGACCTGGCTCTCACTGAGGAGCAGTACTGGTTGTCATGCAGCCCCAGTTATGCCAAACAGAGGGAAGGTTTTGTTGAGACCATGCAACTCATTTCACTGGTGGTTGTACATACATGCAGAATTAAAGTGCCTTCACAGAATTATTCATAAGGGAAAGCTTGGATGCTGAAGAAGTGCTCCAAGGACTGCTTCTGCTTTCCCTGTCTGCACATTGAAAGCCTACATGGCTTGAAAAACTGCTCCACAGCAAAGTCTTTTCCTTCATTCCTTTCAATGTAAATCCAGTTTTAAATAATTTTACAATCAAGCTTCAAATTCTGTGGTCACCAGAGAAGGGGCATCAAGGTAAATTTTGCAGGTAATTTGGGTAGTGGCCTGTATTGAAGGTATGTGGCTTCTAAAACCTAATTAGAGGTGTAGTTTGTTTCAGGCAAAAATTATTGATACACAAGGAAGGTTTTATTCAGAGACATCTGTAGGTTGGCAGCTGTGCCAGCCATGTCTGTTCTTCTAAGTAACGGAAGCCACACAGCCGGGAATAGCAATGTTTTAGTGACAAGTGTTGAGAATATTGGTTGAATTGCACTATGAAAATATTTTCATTATTTTTATTATTACCGTTCTGCGAGCGGGTTTGAGGTACGTGCCTGCCTATGTCTGCATGCTTGAGCAGATGAGCTGGAGAGGGAGGGCTGTTATTTTTATTTTTTTTTCAATCACACCTCCTTAGCATTTTGTACATATCAGCATTCTAGCCGAGCGATTTGCTAATTGCACTGGAAGACCCGCTTTAAATTCAGGAATACTGAAACTTTGAAACTGTAACATTTTGACTGGCGAGAATGACCAGTCTTCTTTTCTCTTTCACAGTGAGCTAGTTGAAGGAAGCTGGCATTGTCGCAGAGTGAAAGCTCTGCAGAAGTGCCGCAGGTTTTTCATATGGAAATGTGAAATAATGGGGTGATTAAATAGAGCTGTATATTAAAGTACATCTGACATTAGAATTAGCATAATGTGCTCTAGCCCTAGGCTGAGTACTTTATTTGCCATCTGCGTCGGACCAAAATCCCCTGGGGAAGCGCTAAAATATTCTGAATAAACTCAGCCCGAGTTCTTATTGAGAGTAAAATACCATTTGTGGCACGTCGTATTGATTCGTCTTAATTGCGGTGCAGAAAAGAACATTCAGTTGCTGATGACTTTTGTACTCTGTGACAAGTCGGCTGGAGTTATTCTAACACTGCAGTTGGTTAACCTGAACAGACTGTCGTGCTCAGAGAAGGAGAAAACCTTATCTTCAGTAGCATAAACTATAGTATCATCTGCTGGCTTTACTCCTTTCTATCTTGATGGACCGTTCTTTTTTTTTTTTTTTTTTTTTTTTTTTATTATTATTATTATTCCCTGAAAACAGCAGCCAATGAACTGGAGGGAAAATGGAGCTTCATTGAATCAATCCAAGAAAATTCACATTCTTACCTAGTTATTCTCTGCAGTCTCCCTCCCTACACTTCCACCCCCATATCTTTAAAAAAAAAATCCAGGAACATCTGACCAGCTTTCATCTAAGGCAGTGAAAATCAGTGGAACTTGTCCTTGAGGATCCATCTCCAGAACCATTAGTTCAAGAGATTTATTATGTATATTCTGTAAAAAGCTGTGGCTTCTCCTGTGCATAAGCCCACGGTCTTAGCTGGCTATAATGGTTTGATTTTTGTCAACTCTCTGCTCAAATAGGTTGCTGAATACCTTTGAAAAAGTGCTTATAACATGCATAAAAGATAAATATTTCATCTGAAGGAAAATACTTTGATGCTCCATGCAATTCTCTAACATTCATAAGGTCCAGTTTTTACCCTATAATTGCCTATCATTATACACAATTTACATATTCAAACATTCTCTACAAACCTTAGTCTAGCATGTTTTTATTACAAATTCAGATCAAGGGAATAACCTTTAACTTCAGAGACAAATGAGACAAATTTACAAGTGCATGTCTGCTGTTTTCTTGTGTTTTATAAATCCCTGCAGACCTGAACACTTTTGCTATAACGCCACTCAGAACAATATACATATATTACTACTTGTTTGTAGTGCTTCGGTAATGAGTCCCCTTTGTATTAGATAACCTATATAATTCAGCATCTAGGCCCTCCATAACGTCAATTATCTCCTCATAGCTAAATGTACATTCCATTAAAACAAGATTTACAGCCTTTACAATACTTCTTAGGCTTGAATGTGGAGATTTTGTGGATTTAAAGAAGCAGAGATGGGAGCTAGCATTTGTTAAAGAAGCAATAAATTAAAACAAAATGCTATTTTATTTAGTAACTATGAATAGACACCTAATACCCTTAAGAAATAGTTGTAGTAAAACAGACAGAAGTACTCCTGGGGAAAAAAATCCCAGGAAAATTTGTTTTCACCCTTTGGCTTTTTTTATTGTTTTCTAATTTACTCTTTGTTTTTCCATTATGTGACATGGACAATTTCCTTCATATACCCTCCATTTAGTTCCTATTCAGATTACTGAGAATTCTTGACTGTAAGATGAGAAAATGGCACCTTAGAAGTCAGTGGGAAAAAAAAAAAATCCCAGCACTTGCCAGTTTTCAAACAAAACTGCTTACAGGAAACCGATTTAAAGGGAAGCTGCTGGCATATTTCATATGTTGTAGAAAAGACTGACATTATTTCAAATGCATTTGAATACCTTATGCAAAGAAAAGGCCTAAAAGTGTCCTTGAGCAGTACAAGGGTTTTTCATGAGTGCTGTAAATGGGATCCTATATATTAAACCACCAGACACGGGTAGTCCTATGGTCTTTTAATCTCACGAGTGGGTAAGGTGCCCCTCTGTATCACCATCCCCATTTTAGCTGATAGCTTTCACTATTTTATGCTGCAGGTTTGTAAAACATCTGTTCAGTCTGCTAGTTGATGTGTTAGGTTCAAAGAAACTATCTAAAAGACACAAAGCTGTTTAGATGCTAAAGGTGGAGTTAGTTGAAACTGTTGTATCACAAAGGGCTAATTTAAAAGTTAACTCATTCACTATTGATCTTTTAATATTGATTTTCCTGTTTGCTCCTTACTTTTCACACTTCTCCCTTCCTCTGCTTTATAAATTGCCTTTGCATTTTAGATTTAACACCAATTAGGAGAAGGTGTTCAGAGAAGACAAACATGTTTTTTTATCTTCCATTTAAATAGTGCTTCTGGGTAAAAATCCCTGTGTCACAAGTTCCAACTTCTGCAACCTATTTTTCTTTCCTTTTCTGCACTAAGTAAAAGCATTTCTTATACTTCTGTAGGCTGAACATTAACTTCCAGTAAGCCAGAAGCTCTTTTAAGGAATGAAAAATTGGACATCCAGAAGGAAGTGGCCCAAAATGCCTATTGACATTTTATACCTAAAAATATAGTATTACCATTTTGTAACGCACTAGAAATTAAACTGAGCTGTGCATTTGGTTCATTTATGTGAATCTGGCAGTACAGATCTGAGGTATGATTAAGTCTCACAGAAAATGGGACCATTGAACACAAGCTGCTTCAGCCAAAGGTCGCCCATGTCCATTAAGAAGCAGGAAGCATCTGTTTGTGTTATGCATGGCTGTAGTCTGCCTGCAGCCTCCTCCTTTTTTATAAATATAAATGCCAGAGAGGACATATAATACGCTGCTGGGGAAAGTTCAATGAAAAAAACCAAATGAATTGCAACTTGGTATATTTATGTAAGTCTAGTTAAGATCCTTGTTAGTGATAACCTAGTGTGGTTTATCTGGAAAAATTTGAAAAAGTCTGCTTTGGTGATCATCACAGCTATTTTGAATTCATATCAGGGTAATTCAAATCAAAGTTTGGCAAGGTGCATCAGCTTGATATCACTAAGATTTTAAGGATTTATGCTCTTTGTTCTTGGAATTCTGAAAGGTTGGCTGTAGGTGGCATGACAGTCTGACTTCTCAGCTCTGTATTGGTGATTAATCCATTTGGTTTTCCCTTCATTTAATAATATAGTTAATTTGGCAAAATAGATATTTATTAATATAATATTGACAAACAGATTATTTACAGTTCTGCCTAATAGGGAAAAAACACTGCTGTAATGGCTTCAGAAAATAAAATAGTTTCCCAAAAATGGGGCAGCACTTAATCCACCAAAACTAGTTTGATAGTTGGCTTTAGCACACAAAAAATAATAGTACATTGCTAACAGTAGTGTAATATTAATATTTTTTAATATTTGTGTCAACCAGTACTACTGTAGATATTTTCCAACAGGTAGAAAATGCTCTCAAGAATATTCACATCACTAATCAAAATCAGTGCGGGGAATAATAGAGTCTTGTGGGGTGTGTAGGTTCTCTTGGCATAAAGCTTCTTGCATAATCTCTGTTGAGAGCTTGCAGTCCCACTAGTCAAGGTAGAAAGAGGATGGGGAAAGCTGTAAAACATACAGGCAGTGTGTGGGAGAAGAATATTGCATGAAGTCGTGATTTTTCTTCTGTTGAGGATGGCACTGGAGGAGATAGGCTATCAAGAGGCAAGGTAGGAAAAGAGAACAGGGCCTTGTATGGGAGGAAATAGGATTCTGAGAAGCAACACCTCACGATTACTTCTTTCTTCAGATACCCCTGATTTTCCATCCACCTCTTAAAAACATTTCATTTTTGTTTCCCTGTCACATTCTTTCTTTTCACCGACCTCATCCTGAGATTCCCCATTTCCAGATGATGACAGGCCCTGTGGCCCCTCATACTTGGGCTTTTACACCTCAACTTTCACCTACTCTTCTTGACTGAGATGCACTTCAGGTTGTCTGAGATTTCCAGGAGACCAGGGCTGTTTATCTGAGTGTAGAATTGGAGGTGCGTGGGTTGTGAGACTGCAGGCGACTTGTTAAGTCATAAAATACCAACTTTAGCTTCTAATTGACGCTAACTTCATGAACTGTTGGTGATAGTCCCCTTAACCCTCAGCAGGATGTGCTGCAAGACTCTCTTGAGCCCTTTCTTTAGATGAGGCAGTATAGGGATGGATGAACTGTGTTAGCTCTGGGGATAGAGTTGTGCTTGTTTTCCATTTTCAGTCTTGCTGCCATCAAAACAGAACTAATATTAAGAGAGGTGAAAAGGGATATGGGACCTTTGTGTCTGCAATTTAAAGCTAGTGACTGGCATTGGACTGGCAATGGTGATTCACGCCCATACTTGGACCCTACTTTGCATTTCTGTCTTAATTTTTATTGAGCCTGTCAGTCGTTTTGAAATGGAGGTAGTAGCACTTCCAAATAGCCCAGTGAATGCAAGGAGGGAGGATAAAACTCTCAATATTTTGTGTGCTCAGATAATGTTTATTCTATTATAAATATAGGTAAGTAAAAATTCTTGCTAACTTGGAAAATTTAAAGTTATAATACGGCTTATGAAATCCCTTCAGCATAAATTCCTATATTAGAGATATATGTGCAGATCCAATCAAGCACCAAGCATGAACTGATATAGGCCACATAGCAGATCCACACTGCAGACACCTGAAAAGCATTTGGCCCTTGTCTGGGTGACCTGTCAAACCACTTATGATGATATTTTTTTTTCACCATGCAACACTAAATCTTTCCAGTATTTAATGCCCTTCTCTTTAATGTCAGCTGGTCTTATAAGGAGACTTATTAAAATTGTGTTCTCAATTATGGCATTTTAATTTAATAATAATTCAATTAAAGGTGTGTTTTTTTATGGAGCATCCATGCTACCTTTATTGGTATTATTAGAGTAACCATCATAATAACAAGGAGTAATTATTTAAATGTTCATTAAAAATCAAGTGGTGGAGGAGAGAGTAATATTGGAGGAAAGATTGGAAGAACCTGATACATGTCTGTTCCTGAGTGCTACAATAAAAGGTGTCCTTTCTTTAAAGCTTGCAAGTTTCTACTTTTCCTGAACTTCTAAAGGTGCAGTAAACCAACATTAAAATTCCTTAACATTTTTATTGCTGCTGTTGTAGCTTTGTAAAATTGAGCCAGAAACATTATCTGGAAAGTACTGCTAGAGGTAAGGAATGGCAGTGGTTATATGGACCTGACTGCAGGTCCTCACTGCAGTCCTGGCAGGGGTTATGGGTGGGTGATTAAAACGAGGGGGAGTTCATTCCCTGTTACTGCTAATGGAATTATTCAGGCATGCTGAGGGGAGGATTCATAAGGCACTGGATGTCACTGTAGCTCAGCAGAAAATAATGAATTCTCAACAGTTCTTATCTCACACTGATTATTGTTTGATGGTATCCAGAATAACTGAGGATATTTTGAGGGAAATTTTTATCTCCAGGGTAAAGGCGCTCAGCATTCAGGGTACATATAAAGTTATGTACCAACTGGGCAAGGAAGATCTGCATATCACTAAATGATACAAGTCAGACTGCAAGAGACAGATAAGTCAGGGATTCAGGCTGATTGGTGCAGTGGGGTGGATGTCTACAGACCCAGTCTAGTTTTGTTCTGACCTGTGTTTTCTCACTGTCTCCTGTAAGGGCAGAATTTGGAAGGCAGGGTTGGAATTCAGCTTTGTTTAGAGCTGTTCATGAAAGAGAAGAAGGCTCATTATTGCACTGACATTTTGAATGGAACATAATTTAACATGCACTAATCGAGGAAACACATTTTAATATTTCTGGAAAACACCATATTTTTGTCATAATACTCAGAAAAGGCAACAGTGTTCAATAAGTTCAAAGTTTAAAATTACCTGCTTTGGGAGAAGATACTAGAGAGATTTTTAATCTCCCAGGTAAAAATACAGCAAGATCTAACTGTTGGGAGTTGAACTCAGCAATTTGAATTGGAAAGACAACTTTTTTTTAATACTGAAAATAGTCAACATGGCTACTGACTACTCCAATACAAAGTGAATTCTCCCTCAACATTTCCAAATCAAATTGAGAGAAGGGGGTGCTAAAAGACACAAAGTGGTTCAGCTGCAAATTCTTGGGTTGGATGATAACTGACTAATTTTTTTCCTGTGTTTTGCATGTACATCTGGGTAGAATAATATATTAAGATCTTAAATTGCAGGAAGAAAGATTTAGATTAGGCACTTGGGGAATCTTAATGATGGTAAAGGAGAGAAGGAATGAGGTAGACTTTTAAAAGGTTGTAGACTCTCCACTTGGTGGCCTTTGAAGTGGGATATTGGAGCAGCTGGCATAGATATGAATAGGCTCATAGATATGGACATGTAGCCACAGGACAAAGGACAAAGACAAAAAGAAAGTAGGTTTAGACCAGATATTAGGAAAAAATGAGGCATAGGAGCAGATTACCCAGAGAAGTTACAAATGTCCCATCCCTGGAAGTGTTCAAGGCTAGGCTGGATGGAAGTCTGAGCAACTTGGTCTAGTGAAAGGTGTCCCTGCCCATGACAGGAGGGCTGGTATTGGATGAGGTCAAACTTCAGGGTTTATCCCAGTCCTCTCATTCTTTAATTTCACAATTCCTCCTAGCCTTTAAATGGTATTTTTGAATACCTGAAATACCATTTCAGCAGTCTTAGTAGGATTCAGTCCTAAAAACCTCTATCATGTCTAAACTGGCATTATTTGTTTGGCTTTACTGCAACCTGGAAGCTACAATTGATTGCTCAGGAGCTGTGACCTGGATGTCTCATCTCTGTACATACATCATATCTACAAACTACTGTAAAAATAAAGAATTATACTTCAGCTCTCAGCCCTGAAATGCAAGCCTAGTTACAGGCTGTAAGATTGAAACCATGTGCAATTCATAGAACAGTATTAATGAAGTCTTGGCTTGTGTTTGACTCTAAGCACATGAATAATTTCATCACCATCCAACAGAGCACTTCAGCCTATGCTTAAGTTTCACTGATGTTGATTACTCACATGCTCAAAGTGAAGCACATGCTAAAGTGATAAAGACTGCATATGGCAAAGACTATATAGGTAGTTGTCATAAAGTGGGTATTTAAAAAGACTTCAGTGCAGGTGACAAGGGATTAAGATAGCTATATATCAAAAATAGCCTTATAACAAAGACTTTTATAGTGTAGGTGCTTTATTAAATATAAGGATCATTCTTGAGCAATACATGGCTCTTTCTGGGCATGTTTAAAATATTTAGCAAGTTTTTGAACATAAAAATGTACGGAGAGGTTCTTCAAAGACTTTTTGACATTGTTCTGTTCTTAAAAGTGAGCATCTACACTGCTCAGGGCAACTTTTAGGCAAGATAACCATGAAGTGATAATATGGTAATTAACTTTTTTTTTTTTTTTTCTATTTTTTTAAAAGAGGGAGTCTGGGGAGAGTCTTTGAGAGCTGTGGAAAAAATATATATATATAGGTATGCATATATTAACATTCATGAATCAGTCAGCGATTAGTAGCCAGGTAGCCTACAGTCAATTTTGCTGTTGTGCTGAGGTCTCCTGAAGAGGAGCCCTGAGGAACATAAAAGCTAAACAAAACAAACAAGGTAGAGAAGACCTATGGCTGCTAGCATATAAATCTTAGATCACTAGTAGCACTAATTTTGTCACTTTGAAAGAAAACTAAAAAGGTGGGGACTTACTTTCCTCTCTTGAATTTCATGGAGGTGAAGTTTTGGAGGGCAAAACAAACAAAAATGTCTTAGTTCCATGTAACATGTAATAGCAAGCATCCAGCCAGCTGCCATTTTGAGGGTAATTTTTTTAATCAGCCATTTCAGTTTTAGGTTGGCCTTGATCCTCAGCCCACTCAGGAATTTTCCTTCTTACATATGTGCCTTTTCTGAAGCAAACATGTTGCTGTTGTTTTCGCCTAATACACAGCTGCTTTCTTCCTCCTGTCAGCTCTTGAGCTAAGCAAAGCATGCATATACACAGACACTCAGTCATTTTATTTTTTTAAAGAAAAAACCCCATAACAAAAAAAGACGGCATGCTGTTACTTTAAAAATGAAAGAATTGAACAGCTGTGGGTAATAAATCGATTAATTAGAGTGGATAAAGTGAAGGTGAAGGGTGCAGAGCACTCTTTAATTTGAAGATATATGACCTTGTAAGATGATGCACTTCATTTGCTATTAGATCACACTTTGTAAGGGGCTTTATTAAAATCTATTCTAGGGTGAGCTGAGGTAAAACATATTGTTTAAAAAATCTTTTGACAGAGTATGTTATATACTTTAGTTTGCTTCAGTGATTTCTGTCCCTTTTAATACTACACATGTTGCTGTGCAAGAAAAGTTAAAGGTCTAGACATTTTCATAATATTTCTGTAAGAAACAGAAATTTAAATATTTGACGTAATAATGGGAGCATTTACTGTTGCTTTGACTGCAAAGCTGACATAAAACTTCCTAACTGCCTCAGTGCTGAGTAGATTTTAAGGGATAATGTATCAGTTCCCTTCCATGTTTGTATGTGGCTTTCATTAATGTCAGTAGCAGTTACGGGCACTTTTTTTCAAGCCAAGGGCAGTTCCAAAACTTGTTTGTTTTTTTCCAATAGTGATTGTTAGAAATTAATCAAAGCAACTATGTCTGGCACATACAGATGCATTGTGTGGGTCCAGTGCATGGGGACCACATAAGCCAGACAGAAATGTCTATTGTATTGTGTACATTTTTTATTGGCTGTGAAGCTTCAGTGAAATCAGGGTTTGAAGTTGCTATCCACAGCCCTACTAAATCAATAAATGCATGAAGATTTGACCACATTTATCACCTACCTTTGTAAATAAGTCTCAATCTGATACATGCCTTTTCCTTTATGCTGCTATGGATGCATACTGGTTGATAAGATTAAATAAACTGGCAGACTGATAGGTAGGCAGATAATCTTCTAGCCTCCTTGTCTAAGGTTTTGTAGGTTTTGTTAGCAGCAGTCATTCCTGCAACAGCCAGAAGAGGGGAATTCAATCAGCTTCTCTTATTTTCCCAAGTTTAAATGTTTGGTTTTTGTTTCTCTCTTTTTTTTTTTTTTGTTTTTTTTTTTTGTCTGCTATGAGTCATTCCTCTTTACAAGGTAGTTTCAATAATATGGTTCTGTTCACTTTATAAATGCTTTAATTTTCAAGCTCATGCAACAGGCTTTGGGGAATGGCAGCCTCCTGTCTAGAAAGGGTGTGTTAGTTCAGCTTTGGATTTGAGCTCCTGTGAAGGGGCTGAATCAGGCATTGCTTGGGTCCTGGTTCCCTCACGGGTCAGGCAGGAAGTTTAGTTCAAGTATTGAGCTTTCAGGAAGTTTAGTGCCTTTCGGTTCAGTGGGGCCATTGCTAGACAAAACATGTGCTATCATAAACAAACAAACAAGCAAGGAATTAATTTTTGGCTTTCCAAAATGGTCAGGTTTTTTTCAGGAAACCTCCCACTCATTTAAAAACAAACAACAAAACAAATCCTGCATCATGATTTTCAAGTTGACACATATTTATGTAATGAATTTATCAGAGTCTTGCAGAGGCATTAAAAAAAGGAGGGGGGGGGTGCAAGCAGGGAAATGCTTTTTGCAGATATCACATAGTTTACATTGTGCCCAGGACCGGAATTTTCTAGCTAGCAAAATTATGACTGTGATGCAGACTTGTCCACACCTGTCCTTTATGTAAAGCTGAATCAAGGTTAAAGGAATGCTTTCCACCTTTATGCAGTTGTTCCAAGAGGCTAGAAAAGCAAACAGAACAGTGTTTTTGGCTCTGGTGAACATTTCTGCATTGGAGGGCAGGCTCAGGCTCAGAAATTCTTGGGACCTGGTTCAAGCATGGCCCGACATTTGTTACTGTTAATTGCAACTGTGCTGTCGGCTTTGATTACCGGATGTTTCATTTGAGTGGCTTCTTGGTGTTTTGGCAAAAAGATTGTCAAAGTGGTTTATACAAGGGTATGTTTTCCAAGCTCCTGTTGACTTGAATAGGACTTTTGTGGCTAAATAGCTACATAATATTTTAAAAATGGAAGTGCTGGCATGACTTAAGCATGTATAAATTAAATTCAGCAAGATCTCAGGGGACTGCTGCATGAAGTATATAAAATAAGAGAGTGAAAATGACACTGAAGGTCCTTACAGGTGCCTTGTAAAACCTACCACGCTGCATTTTTCTTGGTTTTTGTCTGTAGTCATAAATCCCTTGAAACAAATTCCTTTTTGTGGAATAAACACATGAAAGGATTTGGATCCTTACACGTCATAAAAGAAGGTTTTATTTGCAAATTAGAGGATGTAAACTTATATAGCACAAATGCGTATGTGTGATATTTGTCATACATGTTAAATGAATAAGTGCGGTGACTAAAGGTGCTGTTCAACAATTTATATCAGTCAATACATTGCAATTAAATACTTCTTTCAGAAATGCCAAGGAGGAAGTGTGTTAGCAAAATAAAGCGAATGCCAACTGTATTTAAATGTTCTCCGCTGTATTATTTTTTAAGTGTTCTTTCTGTTTTTTCTTTTATAGGTAAAGATGAGCCTTCAAGCTATATTTGCACAACATGCAAACAGCCTTTTAATAGCGCTTGGTTCTTGCTTCAGCATGCCCAGAACACACATGGATTCCGCATCTACCTGGAAACAAGCCCTTCAAACAGTTCCCTTACTCCACGCATCACCATCCCTCCTCCTCTGGGACCGGAGACTGTTGCACAGTCCCCGCTGATGAATTTTCTTGGAGACAACAACCCCTTCAACCTTTTGCGCATGACAGGACCCATCTTGCGTGAACACCCTGGCTTTGGTGAGGGTCGGCTCCCAAACACGCCTCCGCTGTTCAGCCCACCGCCTCGTCATCATCTGGATCCACATCGCCTTAGTGCCGAAGAAATGGGGTTAGTTGCCCAGCATCCCAGTGCCTTTGACAGAGTTATGCGTTTAAACCCCATGGCAATTGAGTCCCCAGCGATGGATTTCTCCAGAAGGCTCCGAGAGCTGGCAGGAAACAGTTCCACCCCTCCGCCAGTCTCACCCAGTCGCACCAACCCTATGCATCGTCTGTTGAATCCTTTCCAGCCAAGTCCTAAATCACCTTTTTTGAGCACCCCGCCACTGCCCCCCATGCCCCCTAGCAGCACTACGCCTCCCCAGCCTCAGGCCAAGAGCAAGTCCTGTGAATTTTGTGGGAAAACATTCAAGTTCCAGAGTAACCTTATCGTGCACCGGCGCAGTCACACAGGAGAAAAGCCCTACAAGTGTCAGCTCTGTGACCATGCTTGCTCCCAAGCCAGCAAGCTAAAACGCCACATGAAAACGCATATGCATAAAGCTGGCTCCATGACAGGCAGGTCAGATGATGGACTGTCCACCACTAGTTCCCCAGAGCCAGGCACAAGTGAGCTCACTGGAGAGGGACTGAAATCCAGTGAGGCAGATTTCAGGAACGAAAGCGATCCTTCCCTGGGCCATGACAACGAAGAAGAGGAAGAGGAGGAGGAGGAGGAAGAGGAGCTTGAAAATGAGAGCCGGCCAGAGTCGAGCTTTAGTATGGACTCAGAGCTGAGTCGTAACCGAGAAAATGGCTCCAAGTCGCTGCCAGATGAGAAGTCCCTCGTCCTGGGAAAAGTCATTGAGAATGTAAGTCTAGGTGCCATTCAGCAATATAACGACATGTTAGCTGAGAAACAGAAGAGGAGTAGCTTCATGAAAAGGTCCTCTGACCAGCGAGACTTGTGTCCTCGAGACCTCTGTCAGAGAGATCCGGGTGACGAAGACTCAGTGGTAGGAGAGCTGGACCGCACTGAGGAAGGTACGGTCAATGGAAGAAACTTTGGCCCGGGTGAACCCTTCCCAAACTTGTTCCCCCGCAAGCCAACACCTATCACGAGCCCCAGTTTAAACAATTCCTCTAAAAGAATAAAGGTAGAGAAAGATTTGGACTTGCCACCAGCAACGATAATACCTTCTGAAAACGTTTACTCCCAGTGGCTGGTAGGGTACGCAGCATCGCGGCACTTCATGAAGGATCCGTTCCTCGGATTCACAGACTCCCGACAATCCCCCTTCGCGACCTCTTCCGAGCACTCATCGGAGAACGGGAGCCTGCGTTTCTCCACTCCGCCGGGGGACATGCTGGACGGGGGGCTCTCAGGGCGCAGCGGCACGGCGAGCGGAGGCAGCACCCCCCACATCAGTGGACCTGGCCCCGGGCGACCCAGTTCGAAGGAAGGACGCAGGAGCGATACATGTGAGTACTGTGGCAAGGTCTTTAAGAACTGCAGCAATTTGACGGTACACCGTCGGAGCCACACTGGAGAGCGGCCTTACAAATGCGAGCTCTGCAACTATGCATGTGCGCAGAGCAGTAAGCTGACGCGCCATATGAAAACGCATGGCCAGATAGGGAAGGAGGTCTACCGCTGCGACATTTGCCAGATGCCCTTCAGTGTTTACAGCACCCTGGAGAAACACATGAAAAAGTGGCATGGAGAACATTTGCTGACAAATGACGTCAAAATTGAGCAGGCAGAAAGAAGCTAAGGCCCCACCCCCCTCCCCCCGTCCCCCCTGCCCCCACCTCCGCTAGGTTAAATTTCAGGGGTCTAGGTAACATTTTATTTGTACAGTTTAACTATTGCCAACTGAGAAAAGATGACCTAACTTGCCTCCGTAAACATAACTTAGCATAACTATGGTAAGGTGCCAGACTTTGGCACTTAAATATAACCTGTGTCTACAAAGTTCTATTAAACCCGAGGGTTGATTAAGGCAGTAAAAATTGTGGAGCCTTTTAACTGTGCAATAATTTCTGTATTTATTGGGTTTTTGTAATTTTTTGGCATGTGCAGGTACTTTTTTTATTCTTTCTGTTTAAATTTCTTTTAAAATTTTGTTGGGTATCCCTTTTTAATTTTACCCAGTCGTAGCCTGAGATTACTTGCATTGTAGGAGAGAAACATATCTTTTAAAATTATAATTTTTGGGCCGCTGCTTTGTTGAAATTTAAGCTAACTGTGTGTAATTTCTTGTGAGGAAGCCAGCATTTGGACTGAAATCTTTCTTTTTTCTTTTTTCTTTCTCCCTCTTTCTTTCTTTCTTTCTTTCTTTCTTTCTTTCTTTCTTTCTTTCTTTCTTTCTTTCTTTCTTTCTTTCTTTCTTTCTTCTTTCTTTCTTTCTTTCTTTCTTTCTTTCTTTCTTTCTTTCTTTCTTTCTTTCTTTCTTTCTTTCTTTCTTTCTTTCTTTCTTTCTTTCTTTCTTTCTTTCTTTCTTTCTTTCTTTCTTTCTTTCTTTCTTTCTTTCTTTCTTTCTTTCTTTCTTTCTTTCTTTCTTTCTTTCTTTCTTTCTTTCTTTCTTTCTTTCTTTCTCTTTCATTTTTTCTCTTTTCCTTCCCTCCTTCCCTCCTTCCCTCCTTCCCTCCTTCCCTCCTTCCTTCCTTCCTTCCTTCCTTCCTTCCTTCCTTCCTTCCTTCCTTCCTTCCTTCCTTCCTTCCTTCCTTCCTTCCTTCCTTCCTTCCTTCCTTCCTTCCTTCCTTCCTTCCTTCCTTCCTTCCTTCCTTCCTTCCTTCCTTCCTTCCTTCCTTCCTTCCTTCCTTCCTTCCTTCCTTCCTTCCTTCCTTCCTTCCTTCCTTCCTTCCTTCCTTCCTTCCTTCCTTCCTTCCTTCCTTCCTTCCTTCCTTCCTTCCTTCCTTCCTTCCTTCCTTCCTTCCTTCCTTCCTTCCTTCCTTCCTTCCTTCCTTCCTTCCTCCCTTCCTCCCTTCCTCCCTTCCTCCCTTCCTCCCTTCCTCCCTTCCTCCCTTCCTCCCTTCCTCCCTTCCTCCCTTCCTCCCTTCCTCCCTTCCTCCCTTCCTCCCTTCCTCCCTTCCTCCCTTCCTTCCTTCCTTCCTTCCTTCCTCTCCTTTTTCTTTCCTCTTCTTAAATAACCCTGAAGATTAGGGAAAACAAAATTGTACAGCGGATAACAATCTCTAAAATTAGCACTTTCGTTTGAAATTGGATCAAATACGTAGCACTGACAATGTCGCTGAAGATAGAGGCCTTTTCTAGATGGATTTCAGCACTAAAGTTATGGCAACAAAAAAGACATGGATGCAGAAGGCTGCTACACTCAAAACCCAGAAATGTTCTTAATTGTGCATTACTATAGAATAGTTTCTTCTTGTTAAAAGCTATGGCAACATAATGATGCCAGTTTGTCACTTTCTGGAGTGTTTTCCCCTCCCTCTTCCCCTCCTGTGACTTTTCCCAGAGACAATAAAAGTACATCTTGAGCATTTTAATATTTTCAAACCTCAGAGGAGCCAAATGCCATATATTTTTTTCTTTTAAAACCACAAAATCATAAATTTGAATTTAGGACATCTATTTAAGTCCATATTTGCTGTAGTTGATTGCTAAAAGATAGGAAAGTGTGAATTTCTCAGTGAAAAGCCTCAACTCAGGCATTTGGTTTATTAATAGAAATATTAGAACTATCTTAGATGCTGTACAGTGATGTTATTATAAAAAAGGGAAAAAATAAATTCTGGTTGATTTACCTATCTTGGCAAGATTCTGCTCCTACTGAAGTCGGTGAGATTCTTTCCAACTCAATTAGGAACAGAATGAAATTGTATTCAGATAAAAGCTTTACGACAGAGAAAAATGAAAGCAAAGAAAAATACACCTGTTCTAATTTCAAATTCCAAATTTTTAAAGGCCTTTTTCAACTAATATTAGCAAACAGTAGACAATTATGGTTAGAGATTTTAATTATGTTGACCCGCACTTTAAATCTTTTGTTTGTGGTTAAGAGAAAAATGGCTTCTCAACAAGAAATTACATCATATTCTACTTGGCCCAAAGGTGGGTTAAACTGTAAAGGAACAGCTGAGATTAAGTGTCAGTGTTGCTAAGCATGGCATTCACAATACTGGCACTATAAAGAAAAATAAATAAAAATAATTTATTGGACAGTTTTTCTACTGCCATTCAATTTGACGTGAGTGCCTTGAAAACTGATCTTCCTATTTGAGTCTCTTGAGACAAATGCAAAATGTTTTTGTGAAATGGAAAGACTTTTAAAAAAAAAAGTAAAACAAGAAAGTACATTCTTTAGGAAAAAAAAGAGCCACATTTACTTAAAAAAAAAAAATTACTGGTTGAAGATAGTGGACATGAAAATGCCATAAGACCCAATCAAATGAAGATGTATACCCAGCACAACTTCGGACATACATTAGCTGAATTATTCTCAGCCTTTTTTTTTTTTCAGGACAACGCTGCTTAGGAAATGGAATGGAAATGATTTACTGCTGAATTAAAACTCAAATGACACAAATTACAAGTTGCTATCATTGAATGAGAAAAACCAATTCAGGAACAACGGCTAATTTTTTTTTAAAAGTTAAATTTAGTGCACTCTGTCTTAAAATACGTTTACAGTATTGAATACATACAAGGGTAAAAAAGAAATTGTGTGTATGTGTGTTTGAGCAATCTTTTTTTTTTTCAAAGTTTGCTTAATAGGTTATTAAAAAAATGCCATAATGGCCATGTGTATATTGTTTTCTTTTGGTGACGGGGTTTTAGTATATATTATATATATTAAAATTTCTTGATTACTGTAAAAGTGGACCAGTATTTGTAATAATGGAGAATGCCTGGGCATTTTACAAAACCAGAAAGAAAAAAAAAATTTTCTTTTTTCCTTGAAAATGTTGCAGTAAAATTTAAATGGTGGGTCTATAAATTTGTTCTTGTCACTGTAACTGTAAAGTCTTGAGTTTTAGTAAATTTTTTTCTGCCTTGGGTGTTGAATTTTTATTTCAAAAATGTATAGAATCTTGTATTCGGGGATTAAAAGGTGATTGCTACACCATGTAGAAAAAGTACGTAGAAAAAAGTGCTTAATATTGTTATTGCTTTGCAGAAAAAAAAAATCACGTTTCTGACCTGTACCTATTTTTCTCTTTTTTTCTCCCCTTCTCCCCTTCCCTTCCCCTTCTGGAATGGATATTGATATTGGTTGATTCATATGATGTAGGCACTTGCTGTATTTTTACTGAAGCTTGTAATTTTTTAACTGTACGCTTGTCCTTTTAAAGGGATTTAATGTACCTTTTTGTTAGTGAATTTGGAAATAAAAATAAAAACAAACAAACAGGCTGCCATAATATATTTTTTTAATTTGGCAGGATAAAATATTGCAAAAATAAAAAAAAATTTGTATGTGAAGTCCTTATTGTACAGGAAAAAAGGGGGTTGTTAGACGACCTTTGAGTAAAAGAAACAAAACAAAATAATTAAGTGCTTTTTTATTTTACTTTTTTTTTTTTCTTGTTGTTGTTCACAAATAATTTTAGTTGTATATATATTTTTTGTCAGAAATGGCCTACAAAAAAGTGCTGTTCCCACAGGGCTCTAAATAACTTCAAAGTTGCCTGGACCCCTTGCATCAAGGTTTTACCAGGTATGGTTGAACCAGGCTGGATGGATATTGCCTATTTGTGTGAAAAGAAATTCCGTTCCTGGAAAGGTGTCTGGGGTGACATCCCACAGCTTCCCTGCAGATTTGAGAGAGAGAGAGGAGATTTCTTCCCCTCCTTCCAAACAAGATGTCCAATACATCTTCCCTCTCCTGGCCAACCCCCACTCATTGCTTCTCACACCCTGCCACTGCCCTCTGGAAGAAAGTCTTTTTATAGCAAAAAGTGAGAGCTGCTGCATCACTTTGACATAAAATGGTGAAATGGCCTGCTGTTGGTACAGCTGTAATTGGGTTGAAGTAAAATTAGTCCAGGCACAGCCCTCCTCTTCCCTGTTAGAACAGGATCAACTCCGTGTACAGGTCTTGCCAGTCCATGTTATTAGCTGCTTTGCTGCTGTTCACTTCTAATTGTACATTCCATAAATTTTTGAATGTTTGAGGGACTGGGATGAAATCCTGTACCTTTTGATGTCTCTCTTCTTTGCAGTTATTTTTCTCTCTCTCTCTCTCACACTCTCTCCCTTTTGGGTTGAGGGGAAGATGTGGCAGAAGAGGCACTAATGCATTAGTGAAGGGGAGGAGAAAATGATCACCGCTCTTGCAGAAAATGATGGAAAAACTTAAAACAAAAACAGGAAGAAAAATATATTGCCATGCCAAATGATTCTGCTTTCATTGGTGCAGAACCACTGGAGCAATTGGAGAGGCATGGGTGTGACAGCAGGGAAATTTTGGTTCACCTTATCAGATAGATATATGCCTTCCTGGCTTGAATGTCACACCCTTAAGTCTTCTGGACAAATTCTGTATCTCAATTAAACTGATATAGATCAGGAGTTATTCATCACTCTTAGTCCTGGATTATTCCAGCAGAACTGAGGTTGGAGTGTGGTCCCTTAAAGGCACATTTTCACTTTTTGGTGAAAATACAGATCTCTGGCTTTTGTTTAAATCCACTCATGCCACAGAACTCAGAAGAATCTCTTGAACTTGCATCAGTGCAATGAAGATCAGAAGTTAACTGCACATTTTCAGTCTACAATTCATTGATTTAAGAAAGAATTTCACTTTTCATTTCATTGTAAGTTGTTTAGGAGTTTCAGTCTCACTGTTGTTTTTAATTATCCAGGATAGCTAACACCAGCAGTTGTCTAATTTTGTGACTTAGATCACTTAAACTAACAATAAGTCACCCAAAAGCACAAGGGTTGTGTTTCTGCAGACTGTAGTGATACTGAAATGGCCCTCCTTTTCTTCTTGCTTAGAAGAGCCGTAGTTTACTAGGCCATAAGCACAATATAACATGGACATAGCTAGAATGCTGCCATAGTTCTTTTCACATTTTTAGTTTTAATTTTTTTTAAAGGTTGAATTTAGTATTTTCATTGTGTCTAGTCTTGCTGCCATTGAAGTCCAGAACAAAACTCCAGTTGACTCCCTGGCAACAGGACAGGTGCAGAAACCTGGTTTTGGAAAGAAAAATAGAAATTTTAAAGGAAAGGGTCAAAAAAAATCAGCATTTCATCCCAGTCCTATGTAAAAGACAGTCCAAGGTTTTGTTTATCACAGGCAAACTCATTTTTATGGTGCTCTTTGTATTTTAGAACTGCAAAGCAAAGTAACATTGATTTAAGTTGTTTGCATTTGTACCGGCAAGGCAAAATATTTTTATTACCTTTTTCTATTACTTATTGTATGAGCTTTTGTTGTTTACTTGGAGGTTTTGTCTTTTACTACAAGTTTGGAACTATTTATTATTGCTTGGTATTTGTGCTCTGTTTAAAAAACAAGAGCACTTTTTTTTTTATTATGGATAAAATGTTGAGATGGCTGGAGGTCATTTCAATATGGCTTAGTGAAATATTTATTGTTCCTTTTATTCTCTGTACAAGATTTTTGGCCTCTTTTTTTTCCTCCTATTGTCACAATGTTGAGTTCAGCATGTGTCTACCATTTCATTTGTACGCTCGTTCAAAACGTTTGTTCCAGTTTCAAGTTATAAAAATAAATTGGACATTTGACTTGATCTCCAAATCTTGTCTTTCCTGTTTTTTTGACATTCAGGGGTGGGAAGGGGAAAAAGAAGGGAGCAAGGGGTTGAAGCCTCAGTACAGATGATAGAGCTCCTGCCATATTTTCTGTCAGTTCTCATGGGAGTACATCAGGAGAGAAATCTTGTTTGAGAGGGTTATGTGAGAATCTGAATGATGCTGAGCAGATGCTCAAGTCCTGATTACATTCCTTGGACTTAAATAGAATGCAAGGTATATCCTGAATAGTGGTCTTGAGAGAAAGTGGTATAATAATGCTTGAAAAAGACACATTTCTCATAAAAAATTATGTTTGGGGGCATTATCTCAATTTTCTGAAGGTGCTGAGAAGTGCTTTGCTCGTGTTTTTTTTCCCTTCCCTCCCCATAAATGTAACTGTATGGTGTATGCACTCAGGTTTGTTACCATGTTCTGCTTTTTGGATGCCAATGCAAATAGAGAGAACACTTACAAATTCAACCAAGACCTGAATTTGGGCCGCAGACTGTATTATGTGAGAAGCACCAAAATGTAACTGCAGATAAACATCTGCTCCTCCTTCTCAGCTAGGGACAAAGACATGAACATTCAAAGGCAGAATTTTGCACAATTTGCATTTTGAGGATAGAGCTGACAGCTACAGGCAGTTCACTGTCCTGATGCTCTTTATCAAGCCAACCTGTTAGCTAATGCATGGAAATCGTAAATAAGAGAATTGTTATTCAAGCTATTATTGGAAAGCATAGGAAAGATTTGGAGTGTTGGAGACCAGATTCTAGTTTCCTGGAGGCCCCGGTCCAACAAACCATGTAGCAGGCTTTTGATTCAAAGCAAGCAGGTAATTGAAATTCATTTCAAAGGAGTTGCTCCTGGACTTTAAAGTATTTGGCTCAACTCAGAAGTCAGGAGGGGAAGCTAAGTGGTGTGTGCTACAGAAGAGCTCCTACAGATGGTCCCTTCCTGATCTCAGGCTCCCTGAATTTAAAATCTAAATTTAGGTATGTGTGTAAGCGCTTTGCTGGATCAAGGCTTCAGAGTGATATAAAAGTTACAGGCTTTGAAAAGTTGCACTTATGAAAAAACAGTGAAAATGAAATCAGAACCCGACGCTGACAATTATATTGGGCAATAGTTCACGCTATAATTTCCCAAATGCCATGTTCATTTTGGATGCCTTCTGAAGTGAGCTGTTCAGGCTGTTACATTTTACTTCTAAGTTTTGTACAGTTTGCATTTGAATGGGGTGTTTTTGACACCCCATAAACATGACTTCACTCCAGCCGAGCTTTACACCACCATGTCGTTTTTCTGGCTGTAAAGACGCTGCAGGCCTTGCAGATGTTGATGTGGTGCTCAAAGATTTAGCAGCAGCAGCCACTGCTGTGCATGGCAGCTTATGGCTGGGAGGGTTTGGAGGTACAAGGGGTCTCTGTCTACTGCCTCTGCTAGGGAAAGTGATATATGCCTGGCAAGGAGAATTCTGGACCTCCTGGAAGTTGTAATGCCTTAACTCATCACCACTGGATATGCTAGAGCTTGTCTGTCAGAGCCCTGATTACACACACACATTGGCATGAGGGGAAAAGTAGAATTAGGCCCTTTTGACAGAGAAAATATGAGAAATCACACAAATAAAGCTGCAAACAACCAAATCCAAATGAGTCTCTTTGCGACATGCTTGGGTTGGTTTACTCCTGTTTCACACATGCTAGTGTATTCCAAGAACTCCAGAATAATTGGTAAAGGAAGAGGGCTTAGAAAAATCTTTATGAAATACAAGTGAAACCAATGGAATTCAAACTTTGGTATGAAGGGAGAAGTAATTAAACTCAGCATTGCAATTATAATGAAAAACTATTATAAAGGAAAATTGATTTCTCAAATTCTTCACACCGGTTGTACACCATATTACTTCTTTGGATTCAATATATTTACTCCTTTTTTGCATAAATATTCTACGGATTTGAATCTGGTTTAGTGGTTTTATGTACATAAAACTTACATAAATTATAGGAACATATAACAGAATGGCAGTGATTGTTGAACTCCAAGACAATAACTGAGATTTTTCCATCAAAAAGTAGAGTCCAAGAGTTACATTTAGCCTACCAAAGGACAGAAAGATGCCATGTGATCTGTACGCCCAATTAAAACAGCTTGAAAACCAAGCACCCAAAATGAAAGGCTTGTGAACAGACCAATAATTACACACAAAAATCATTCAGGAAATAATTCTGAATAATGAATATATTTGAGAAAATTGTGATCTATTTGCAGACAACTTGTAAGCAAAAAAGAAGCAGCATTTGCCTAATAGTTGATTTGCTCTGAATTATTCTCCTAGCTCAGCTAAACACTGACCTTTAGCTACTCAATGACAACATGCACTTCATTGTCTGGCAGATGACAGACCATTCTCTGAGATCACACATGTGAGAGATGGAAAAGACCAGTTCACTCCTTTTGCCAATGCTTTACCAGTGCAAGACTATTTCTTTCAGTACATTTCCTAAACAAGTTGTTATGTAGAACAGAATCAAATGTAATTGTATACCGAAAAAAAAAAAAAAGGCTGGTAGGAAAAGATTCTTCATCCAGTCTTGTCACTGTCCATTTCCCCATGGCTTTAACCACAGGTACTAAATTTACTGAGTGGACACAAAATTCAGGGCTTTGTTGGACTGCAGTTTGAGGGTGAGGCTAGCTTAAAAATTTGTTCTGATTGTTCTACTTCCCAAACTAATGAGGAGACCATTGCATTATGTAGACAAGATATTGATTCATAGATTACTTCCTCTGCACAAAAGTTAGACACAGGTTTCCTTCTATGCGTATCTTTTAAATTATTCTTATTCTGTCAGGATATTTGTGACAAACTTCCAGTGCAAGTGAAGTGCATATTTTCAGATAGATTTGGCAACTGCCTGTGCTGATTATGGTAGAAATCATAGGTATCATCAGAGAACAAAAAAGCTAATGAGAATGTGAAAGTAAACCATGACGACTTAATTGTTCCTGAAAACTGACTAGTAATTACAGTGATGCAAAAAAAAATATTGCTCTTCAAAAATATTTTATGCATAAAGAAGGAGTCCAATGAGCAACATGTTAGATGCATGTAAGTGTGCAAAAACAACGTATACATCTCTCTGTACCTAACTTAGATACTAGTGTAGAAAGCCAGAGTACAATAGTGCTTTTATTTGAGTTTCTCCTAATTAACAGACAAGTGTAACTGAGCTTATTTTAGTCTACCACATTATGTTCTTAAGATTGCCAGTCACTTTAGTGACTGATTTAAAATGAATATTACAATGACAAATGAAGACCCCTTGCTTCCCTGCTAGAAATCACAATTGGAGCGCCCATTGCATGTGGACAATGTCTATATAACATTCTATGAGACACTATTAAAAGATCTAAAATGCTATTTTTCACTAGAAACCAATAGATCATAAAGCAAAGTTCAATGATTAGCCACCAAGATAATCTGGTACATGCTAAATTTCCACTGTAGCAAAGTACCATGAGGAGGTGTGTTGATAATTCTTTCCCCCACTGATATGTGAAGATGGATAAAACTACATAAAACTACATGTGGGACTTCACTCATCATGTTAAATAGGGTGAGATGTAGAGAGACAAAGGGAAACTAAAATAAATTAGGAAAGCCAAGTAGACATGAAGCATAGAACACAGAACTCAGGACAAACTCTCCTCATTTAACTCTCTGTGATGTGATGGTGAGATGAATTGTTGGAGAGAAAAAGGAGGCCAAAGGAGTGGAGCCTTCATATAATATATTTCCAATGTGAACCAGAACCAAAACCAAGAAAAATTGATATTGTTAGCAATAGTAGTTTCTATTAGGAATGTAGCTGAAGCAATCTAATCAGAATCCAGACACTTATTACAGAATACTTTGAATTCTTAGCAATGATGTAACATAATGCAGCTTCACAGAGAAAAGCACTATTCCAGCAAAATACTCCCAAATGACTGACAGAATGAAATGACACAATTACAGAATTAGAAGAGGAGAGGTAAGGAGATGTTAAGAGATATAAACAAGGGAGAAAATCATGTTTCACATGATAATCATGTTCAGATGAAAGGAATGTGTTGGAGGATCATTGATGAATCAGGACTGTTAGACATTTCAAAATACCTGAGTGAAATGGGATTTTAAATCGCATTTTAGAGGTAACTTGGGTTCTAAGACCTACAGATTTTAACAACCTTTGTATTTCTAAATGAATATTAAAAAAAGGCAGTGGTCCAAAGCTATTTTAGAAAAAATTTCTTGTCACAGGTATTATTCTGCTCATATTCAAATGGCTTAAGTGATTGCTTTTAATGTCTGAACATTTTAGAGGAATTGAAATGCCAGATCCATCCTGTTTCAGTTTGTGGCTTAGCCTCATCTTTACTAAAGAGAGACATAACTCCTAACTCCCTATGTTTCTGGTGGAGAAACCCATCACTGTACCAAATGGATAACACAAATTCAGGGTAAGCAGCACATGGCCAAGACAGTGTTTTAACCATTTCACTGGATATGGAAGGCTGCAGAATTACCTTCACATCTATATGGCTTGTAAGTGCAAGAGTCCTATGCAACTCTTGGAATGACTCCCTAGTGGATACCACTCTCTACCTGCAGGAGGTTGAAATTTAGATATTCAATTTGGTTTATTGCAAAGTCCCAAAGTAATAGTATGAAATCGTTGCTATTTAAGATGGCCAATCTACAAGTGACAAAAAACATGAACTTTCTTGTTGAGGGAAACACATTTTTAGTTAAAAAATCATGTCTCTGTGTGAAAAATGTTCTCTGATGGAAATGTTGCTATGTATGCACTGGTTTTGAAGTTTGAGATGTGAAAAATTTGCAGTTTACTCCTCTGCCAAAGTTTATTCTTTTTATAAAAGAGTGGCAGTATACCTCTCATAGGCACTCCTTATTCCCTCTAGTGCAAAGTCAGCTGGATTAACCAGTTCTCTGCTGGCAGATCAAGCTAATCAGAGAAAAATAGAGGACTTCAGCAATACAATTTCAATTGGCACACCTTGTTCTACATTGTATGTGTGATGATGGCTGTGGAATGTCTTGTCCATCCATCCCACAAGGATACTCCACAGCAGATGTATGCAGAACAGTGGTCATGACCAGTGGAGATGGGGCTGTGTCTGTGATGATGGATTGTCTTCCCAGATGTGGATTTTAAAAGCTGATTTATTTTCCTTTTTTAGTAGTAAGTTAGAGAAATGAATTTTCTAATTCTGCTTTGTGGGGGAGCAAACAAAAGTGGGATATGTGCTGATGTAAATCAGCATCTCTCTGTTGTGCCAAGGCATAGAGGCATATTTATTCATCAACTGAGAGTAATTTTCCAATTTGTGCTATCCAACTCAGCTTGGTAAATGGTTTTAATATTGGATATATTTTTTAAAAAGAGTACCATGTTCTTCAGACTTTTTAAAACAAGAGTTGTTTTAAACCAAAGTACTTGTTTGCTTTGTGGTACTGAATGTCAGTTCCCAATAAGTCAATCCTCAAAAAAGAGTGAGCAGTGGAAAGCAGTAACTCTTGGCAAATTAAGTCTACTGTCATCTCAGTAGGAACTTCTGTGAGGTATGTGAATGATCAGCCAGCAGAATGAAGTAACTTTTTTGTCATTTCAGTCTGATGTAATCTCTCAAGCAATTTTTCCCAGAAGTATATACTTGTCTTGATATGCAAAAACCTTGGTCAGAGAGTTCACATGATTTTCCATACTCAGACTGCTTCTTTTGTTAGCTGTTATTCCTGTGTGACTTCATGTTACCACTTTAACCTGGTGATGAATGATTCCTCAATGTGAAAACATTATATTTCTCTTCACCATCCTGTTTTCCCACAGATGAGGTTTCAGTCCTTCTTTCTCTGGCCTGGCAAGACTGGACATTGATTTCTCCCTGAACTGTTAATGGGAAGTAATTTGTACAGGTAATTGTGCCTCAAGTGAAGTTTTTTGATCTGTGAAACACTTCTGGCCCAGGAGTCTGGTGATCTGCTTCTGCAGTTGTCCCACATAATAACTGCTTAAATGAAATAGGAGCTTAAAGAAAAATGAATTCAGATCTTCTGAGCACAAACGACACCAGAACAATCTACACACCTACAAGTAAAGTGCTGTTCAGCTTGCCTCTCTGTCTACCAGCCAAATATCATATCTCAGTTTGCTTGTATTTCTACATGCTCCCAATTTTCTTTTCAAGGGACCTTTTCTGTTCAGGAAGAGAAAGACACATACAGCTTGAAGGGAACAAAATCATCTTGGAGGAGCCATTCTCAAAATACAGCAGGTTTTAAGGGGTCAGGACTAGGGCCAGTTCTGTGCAATTAAATTTAATTTCATGACATCCTTATGTGATAGACTGAAGACAATTTATTATATTTGCATACCAAACCAGGTTGTGAAAGATCAACATTGTATTAAAGGCTGATTGTGGTGTTCAAAGTGATCTTAATATTTGACTAATTTACTAAACAGCCATTGGCCAGAGGGAAAAAAAAAAAAAAGGATATGAAGGATCATAAGAGCAATATGCTCTTGTGAAAAAGACAGATACCACCATGGCATGCACCAACCAGAATAGCCTGTAAATGTTATGATGGGCACTCTGCCCAGTATTGGTGAAGACTCTGGACATCCAGCTTTGGGTTCAGCTCATAAGAATTGAAAAAAATGCAGTCCAGTTGGAAGGCTGACCTAAAGGGAGCAAAGGAAACTGTGTATATTTGATGAGGAAATATTGGAATAACTTGGATTGTTTGTACAAATATGAGCAGGAGACAAAGTAAAGAGGAAGATAACTCTTCTCAAATAGGAAAAAGAATGTTGTATAGGTGTTCTCCCCCACTGTGAGGAACCATGTGATTCCATGGGTATCTGGAAGAAGAAACAAATCCACTACATCTTCACAAGGAATTTCACCTTATGTTGCTCTCAGAATTTTTCCTTGGCAAACCTTTCCTCACAAATTAGTGATCATGGCTCCCTTGAATGGCATCTTAAAAGAGCAAGGGGTTTTGGGGTTTTTGATGTTTACTAACCAGAGAAGTTCAGTGGCAGTCTTGCCTTCACTCAGGCTTCATCAAACATAAAAAAAGACCTGCGGACTAGATTCAGACCTGGTGTAAGCTAAAGCAACATAACCTTTGAAGGGATTCTCCCTTCTTTCACCAGACCTGATTTTAGCCCTTGAATTAATTCAGAGAAAATTAGGCAAATTAGCCTAAATAAAAGTACAGTTGAAGCAATCAAGATATTGGCTTTTACTCTATTGATCTATTTTAAAATATCAACATAGGACAGTTAAAAGCAAAGGGGCCAATTAATGTCTTTCCCTGGAAAGGTGTGAAAGGTACCTGTCAGGTTTCATTAAGTGTATTTATTCTTTCCTTTCAAATTGACTCAGCTTTGAGCAGACCACTCTTCTGGGTTAATGCTGTCAGAAGACAGCAACGCTGCTGTAAGCATTCTATACAGCAAATGTAGCCTATTAGTGAAAGATGGGGAATCCTGAAAATGAATTACTTTATAGCTGATGCCTCTGAAATGCTCCATATGCTTATAACTGTCCCAGAACAGCAGCACTGCAGCTTGTTACCTCTGCTTTTGTGAGACCTAATATCTTTGGGCAGCATGCATAAACAGTAAGAGAAAAGCCTATTATAATAGTTTTAAATGGGGATCTGAATCACAGAAAGATTAATTTGTTTGTTGAAGGTCATACAAAAAATTCTATGAAGTAACCAGAAATTTTGTGCAGCTCTTCCAAGTTCAGCTCTGGTGGGTATTGATCTTAGTCCTATGGGACATTCTTTGGAAGATGTGTTTTTATGGCATGGTTTTTATGTCTCAAGGTCTAAGAAATTAGGTATTTCCACCAAAGAAGCTTCACCCAGAGCTTGCCAGAATCAGTGAAAAATGTCCTGTTGGTTTCATTCAGTGGGCCAGCTAAAGACTTCAGGGAGCAAGGCCATTTTGCACTTTCAGTGTGAGCACAGCGTGACTGCATTAGACCCCGCGGGATCAGCCTGACCTTGGCCAGCCAAGGCACCTGCCCATCACCAGGAGAAACTGACCTGCTGTGGAGAGGGAGGAGATAGGGGGAGTTTTCTAACTGGACAGGCTGCAGTGGAAGGGATGAGGCTAAAAATAAAAGAAGGGAGAAGAGGCAATGGACAAAGAGGAGGGTCTTTGTGTATTTCCCAGTGAAACCTGTGCTGTGCCTTGTGTGTGTTTCTGTTTGTTCCTCTGGAACAAGTACTGCAGGCTGTGATCACAGCCATACAGTTTGCAAATAACCAACAAATGTGAGCAGCCATAGGTCTCTGAGTTGTGACCTTTGATGGTGGAATAGATTTCCCTTGTGATGTTGAGATTCTTTGACAGCTGAGCCTGACTCCGAGTTTACATGTTTTGTCAGGCCAGTATCTCTCAGGGTTTGTGGTTAGGGTGGCCTTGGTGACAGTTACTGTTTTCAGTTCAAGATGTGAAAGGGATGCTGGGCTATAGCAGTAATTCTTTGGATATTTCTCCAGCTGAAAATCAGCACATCTCTGAGAATGACATTTTCCTCTCAGTAGCTTTTAATGTTATATGGATTTTTAAGAAGTATAATTTATATCGGTGCCATTTAATGATGCACCTTTAACCAAAGATAAAACACTACCAACGTTGCTTCTGAGTTAGCCTTTTTGGCCTGGTTGCTGCAGATCATTTTAGCAAGGGAAAGGTTGTCTGCAGTCTGAATCCCCCAACCAGTGAAACTACTTTGTCTTAATTACCTCAGGACGAGAGAGTGCCCCCGAAGCAATCATCTTTGTTTGTTAACACACCCTATCTGCTGCGCTATTTCCCATAAATAAAACATGACCAAGATTACAATGTCATGTTCCCGTGGACTCTAGACCCTGGTAACTGCTCAAGTAGAATGCACAAAAACATCCCACAGCAACCCTGTGCATATCGGAGGGCATAGCAAAAGGATGTTTCTCATTCCTAAGCAACCACATGCATGCCGACTTCTAATATTAAACACCATGTTTGCTCGAATGCTAAAAGGATGCATAAGACGTATTCTTTCTCGCGTTTGTCGCGGGAAAACAGCAGATCTCAGGCCAGATCTGTAGGTGGTAAAAATGGGCAGAAGCTCTGAGATCCAGGCCAAGAGTTTAACCCTTTGCAGATTGCCTAATTGGAGCCCATATCTACCATGTTAGCAATTACCCTGGAGCTGGTGCTAGAGGGTTGTAGGTGTTGAAGAAGATTTAAGGATTTGCAAGTGTTTTGTCTTGGTTTTCTGTTGTTTTTATTTTTAAGTGTTTGTCCATTAGTGCTCTGCCACTGTTGGTGTTTTCCCCAGGCAGGGTAGCACTTGACTGCTTAGACTAGGATAAATTAATGCTATAAACAAATAGATTGGCCTCTTAAGTATGTGTGGAGGGGTGGTAACAGGTACCAGCTGTTAAATACCTGTGAAATACTTCCCAGATTGATTCTTAGAGGCAAAAGTGGAGGGTAGGGTCACTCCTGCCCTGAATAGTGTCTTAATCTGTGGTTGATCTTACTAAAATTAATGGGCACTGTGGAATTAAAGATAGTTTAATGGAGGTTAAGATAAGGGCAGTACGAAATCACCTCTTCCAAGATAGATCAAGAGGGGAGTGGAAGGCAGATCTTGCTGCTATCCCCTAAGGGGCTTTCACTTTTGGTGCAGTGGCAACCTGGGCTGGTATGATAAGACAGTGCAGAAGATGGGTTGGTCAGAGATCTGTCACCTTCTGCCTATTCTGCTGGGCTGCTTCAGCCATGATGAGCATGATGTGGCTTCATAAGAGTCGAGGGGACCTCTTCTGATCTTCTCTTTGTGCAGAATATTTCTATTACAGAAATGCTGTTACACCTGCATCGCATTTCTACATATATGTCAGGCCCAAATAAGTTAATTTCAATGAACTCTCAAATCTCTCCTGCCTGCTTTTTCTGAAAGAAATGTTTTACATTTTGCTTCTGTCTGCCACTAAACAGCTTCCCCTGTCCTCCCCGCCCCCCCAGCATTGACAGGGATACAAAACTTCCTTCCATTGGTCTTCAGATCAGATACAAAGACCATTGGTGGCATTTGCTTTTTCAAGTGGTTCATTGTGACTCTTATTCAGAGAAGGTCTACAGGGAAGATGCAACATATGGAAAGGGCAATTAAGAAAAGATCTCTGCAGATCATGAAAAAGATACTTGAAGTTTGTAAAAACATGTTTGTTGATAGGGATGGATGAAATTATGATGGCTGGAAAAGGACAGAAATGATTTTTCACCCTACATGCAGGTAAATCAAAGTACTCCTTGATTCATCTCTTTATAAAGGTTTACTGCCTTAAAAGGAAAGCTTTGCAAGTGTGCAGAAAGGAAACCTGAGGATTCCTGAATACATAGAGGCCATCTTTGGCCTAGGAGGTTGCTGAGCCACAAAGGGCTGAGGACTGGAACACAACAGAAATGTTGTACGTGCTGCCTTGATATATGAATATGTGAAGCATATGCTTCACATGCTCCTGTATTTGGGCACTGCTGGAGAAAAAAGGTGCAGACCTTTGTTCTGATCCCAGACATTGCTGCTATGGTCCTACTTGGGGGCTGACAATCAAATGTGGAAGGCTGGTGTATGCACTTCATGGCAACTTGCTAAAATTTTCCAAAACAGTCTCTAATGGCCTTCCTAGCAGGGGAAATGCTAATTGTTTGTAACTGTGATGCTGTATTTGTTCATTCAGAATATCTCTATGTCTTAGCCCATATTATAAAAAAAAATCAAAAATCTCTGTGCCCAGTCATGTCTCAGTTATCTTTACTCAGAGAATTGGTTGTGCCAACTACCCTGGTATCCTTTGTAAGAGAGACAAGTACCTCCTGCAAGGGGAACCAACAGCTCTTTTTTATACAGGACACTAAACAGACATCAGAACGAGCACACTGCTGTCTGACAGGCTGTTGCATGGATTATCAAAGGCAACTGCCTGCCAGTGCCTTGACCTACTGTATGCTTTGGTCAGGCCACGCATTTCATTCATTTGTGAATTCAGAGGTGCTTTTTGAAGGCAAAAACTCTTTTCTTGGCTAGTTGCTATAAACGCAGGACTCCAAGTCTCTGTAGAATACTTCAGTTCTTTTAATGATTTGTGCCCTATCACTTACAGAGTTCTATCTTTTTCCCAGCACTGCAATAAAATGTTATTTCCCTCTCTTGTGCTTTCTTTCTACTACATACTTTCAAGTTTTGTTTTGTTTTGTTTGTTCAGTGGTGTCTTGATAAATTCCATATTGTTCTTCCTGGTTTTCTCTCTCATCTTTATATCTTTGTCTTGATTTACAAAAATCTGCTTTATTTCTCTAGTTTAAATCTCTGTATCTGCCTTCTTATCTCTTGCAGTAGCCTTGTTTCCTCAGCTACATCTCTGGCTTTTATCTGGCATCTCACAGCCTCTCTTGGCAACTTTTTGCTAAGTGTCTTCTTTCTTCATTTGTAGCACCATTGTTCACACTGGTTTTACTTTGAGATTTGCTGGCTTTCATTAGTCAGAATGGCACACTGGAAGTTATGTAAGCAATGATTTTTAAAAAAAAAAATTAAATCTGTCAGGTTAAAATTTGTAATAAAGAAGGAAGTGAAAAAACAAAAGGGTGGCCAAAGCAATAGAATAATCTCCAGTCAAAGTTTGCTGCAAGAATACTACAGCTTTGTTTTGAGGGGAAATATAGGGGGAAAAAATGCCCAAAACCAAATAATAAAGCAAATCTCCATATTGCATGAAATCAGCGTGGCTCTAAGTCTCCGCAGCTGAGGGTTTGGCCCTGGCTCTTAACACATTCATCTTGCTCAGCGACCTATCATCTGAGAATATTTCAGTCATTTTGCAGCTGGGGAGCGAAACCTGTTGGGGCAGATCAGTGTGTCCGTGCAGAGGAGTGAGGATGTTGCGAACCCGCCTGTGCCCAGGTGTGCGGGCGCGGCTCCCGCCGCTCCCGGCTGCTCCCGCCGCTCCCGGCTGCTCCCGCCGCTCCCGGCTGCTCCCGCCGCTCCCGCCGCTCCCGGCTGCTCCCGCTCCCACGGCAGCGGCTCCCGGCGCGGCACTCACACACTGCCGGCAGCTGCTGCAAGACACTGGGGGCAGACAGAGCTTTCTGCCCCGAGGAAAGGGCAGGAGCGAGGCCTCTGTGCTGCCGGGGCTGTCCCCGAGCAGCTCAGCCTCCCGGGGCTGACTCGCCGTCATCACCTACTGCTGTCCCAGGGCCGCGCCTGCGGCACCATCAGAGCCGTAATTTGTTGATGAAAGGATCTCTTAATGTGGAAAGTCTGAGTTACTGACCTCTGAGTCCTGTTAATTAAAGTTTGGTAATCCAGGAGGGAGGAGAACCTGGAAAAATCACACTTTGTCCTACGTAAATGTTGGTTGCAGGAGGCCGCTGCTGTTACATGCTGGCGCTAAGGGAGACTCCAAACTGAACAGCGGAGTCAGCAGACAGAAATTGGCCTTGTAAATTGGAATTGCCAGTTTTTGTGACAATGAACAAAAATGTATTTTTTTTTTAACCAAATCTATGTGTCATAACTGGGTGACCTCAGTGAATACGCTTTAATTAAGTCCTTTTGTTGCTTTTTACCCTTTTCCCGCAAGCAATTTCAAGTTTTTGAAAACAGCCAAACAAAGTCTGTTGTGATTATTGTGTATCTGACAGAACTGTGAATGACCCACAACTATAAAAACATAATATACCAGCTCCCGTCTTTGGCCTTTAGGCAGAACTAGCCGTGGCCATTACTGGGGTAATGAGAACTTCTCAGTGTGATGCGGTGCAGTCATCCCCTTGGGCGAAGCTGCCTGTGAGCTGCTCAGCTGCTTGGAGCCTGCAGCCTTCCCCTGAAATCAGGAGAGCCAAGCTGATGCATATCAGATTCGGATTTGGCCCAAAGACATCTGCTTTTGTCTTGGGAAAGGGATAGTCTGTAACTGTACCATTCAAGTTGGAAACCTGACCTAAAGGCATGAAGCAGAGGAGATTGTGGGAGCTGCAGGTGGGATGGAGATATGGAAACCCTTCAAACAAATTTGAAGAAGAACTTCAGAAAGCCCAGTAATGTGGAGGATGCAAAATAGGGGATAGGCCAAAAGAAGCAAGGAGAGAACAAGGAATGCATGGGAATGAAATCCAGGCCAGGGAAATGATGGGAAGGCAATGAGACAGAGCAGGGCTTTGTAGGAGGTGAGGGTCAGCAGAATGGTTAGGAAGGTTTCACTGCTGGGCACCTGGGCAGGAAGTGGGAAAAGAGGGAAAGATTGGGTAATTGGAAGTACTCATTTAATTTGAGATAATAATGCATGAGAGCACCGGGAGGACCCAGCAAGCCGGGAACTGATGTGATCTGAGGCACAGGGCTATGACTGGGTCTGGTGAAGTGTGTCTGAGTTTACAATGCAGAAGCAGAAGGAGAAAGGAGCTTGACTGAACAGGCAATTATTCTGCTTTTGCAGACCTATGGAGAATTTTCTAGACTCAAAAGAGGACCACAGAGGCACAGACCATTGAAAATAACTGAGTGGATGATCTCATTTCATTATTTTTAACTCCATATACCATTGATAATTAATTTGCCTGTAACCATATTGATTTTCTGTCTCATGTTTTATTGTCAGTGTTTTGTTTACAATGTATAACTGGTAAAGTTACAATTAACCCATATTGCCCTGTCCAAACACACCTTGGCATGTTTAGAAGCACAATATGAACTGGTGCTTGCAATGTACAGTAAAAAGCTTATGTCTGTAGAAAAAAATTATGATGGAGTGCTTTCAGTCAAGTTAGGACTGAGCCCTGTTTAGGGAACAAAGGGTAGAGTACATCTCATCATGAAATTATTCTTGTTTCACTCATATGTATCTAAGACAAAAGGTCTGTGCAAAACAGTCTTCTGTTGATTTTTACCTAACTGGTTAGTGTTTCTAAGGGAATACTTATGCTCAAGCCAAATTGGGATATTTTACATTTCTTGAATGAACTTCCTCTCTGATAAAATTAAAAATCTTGATGTGCACATGCTAAACATGTGATCCTCCCTGCTATTCATGGTGGTCTGACATTGTATTGATTATCTTAAATGTAAGCTTTCTTGTTTCTAGAACAATTAACTTTTTTTGAACCTTCTTAATAATGAATATGTGTATTTACAAACACCCCTCCCCACATTCATTCATTTTCTTTGACTTATTTTTTACTTGCACACTCTGAACTTCAGCTACAGGTACAGCAGTTCCTTTGGGCAATTTGCAACAGAATCACTGAAATGCCAAACCTAAACAAACAGCAATGCCCTCCCGTGTGCCTTGGCTTCTGCACTGTCAGTTCTGCATGTCAGAATGGCTTTGCTTTGCCAACAAAATCCACAGGGTCATCCAGAGACAGTCTAAGAGAAGCCCCTCCCAACCATGATGAGAGTATTCACAGACCCCTTCTCCTCCCAGCTGCTCAATCTCATGCAATGGGGATACCAAAATGTTTAACCCACCTGCAATTTCCCTGACTGCCCAAAACTGTCCTTCCCAGCTGCCAACAGCTCTCACTACATCCTGGACAAGCTGACTAAACATCCTCCTTCCTCTCATGATCTATGCCAGCAATCATGGCCATGCAGTGTTGTCACATCTTGCAACTGTTTCTCCTGAATTTTACATAATATTATGGTCCGTAAGTCCTTAAATTCATTCTTATTTGTATGTAGGTCTGTGATTAGTGTTGGTGTGATTTGTGTTCATGCTGGCATGAGGACACTGGCACAAGAGCTGGACATCTGGGAGGATGAGTAGACTCGTAGCTCTGAATCCCCAGCCTATAAACACACGGGAGTTTGGTCTTAGTCAGCAGAGCTCTCTCCTGAAGATAAATAGCATTCACACGAATTTAATATTTGTTACAGAGGTTGGTTTGGGTGTTAAATAAAAGCTACAGTACCTTTTGTTGTCATGGTTCGTAGCGCAAGGATCATTAGACTTAGTAATTTCTAATCAGAAATGGGACCAAGTCACAACTCCTCTCTTGAATTCTTTAGGGAATGCCAGGGTTTTATTCACTGAAGCTTCTAGAAAGCTACATAAATGGCATTCTGGTGGTGGACACTGATCGTTTTGTTCCTCTGGCTCAAGAGAGCAGTCCTCCTTTTGGATAAAGCTTGTCTGTGAGGCAAACAAAGCCTTAGGGAAGATCTCCATCAGTTAAAACAAAAGCCCAAGAAGCTAAGGACTATCACAAGCCTCACAGTCTCCCACTCCAAATGTGAGACACGCGTTGTGACCTTGATTTATCCAGTATCCAGAAACATGTGCAGACAAAATCAAAAAAACCCCAACAATCCCTAGGAAAACAAGAGGCCTGGCACCACATACTCCTCCTCCATGGGGAGATGATGAGAGAACAAAGAACATGTGATGGATGTGAGACACATCCCATATTGTGATGTCCTCAGATACTCAGATGAGCAAGCATCCAAGTTGCAACAGGACAGAAGGACACCTGAATTTCTGCAGCAGATTTTAATACAAAGTGAAGATTGTTGGGGTGAATGTTTCAGTGTCATGGTGTTCTTCTTGCAGTGAATGTTCATGGATTTCATGAAATTTAGCGGTTAGTATAGACATGTTTTCTTCTGGACATTTCATGGCATTCCTGACTTTATTAAAATCATGTGTTGTACTGCTCTTTTTTTTTTTTTTTTTTTTTAATTTTATTCTTCCTTGTATGTAGAATGTCCTAGTTTGACTGCTGGTCTGGTGGCTATTTTCCAGGAAAACTGTTTTGTAACAGCTGGCGCACGTTCCTCGACTTTAGCTCATAGACTATCAGAGTTGAAAGTCTGCCTGTAATCATGTAATGGAGACAGGACATGTTTTTAACTTACATAGTAAGGCTGAAGCTATGACAGCAAATATCACTTTTCTTACGAAGAGAGAACAGAGGGTAAAAAAGAATTGTGACCAAAGGAAGAAATTCTTCAGTTCTGCTCCCACACTGAGTAAATGGAAGCCTGTAGGTGCATATTGTTGCTACCTGCTGTGTTTTCTTGCCTGTGGAAGATAATTTTCACACAGAAGGTTTAATAATAAACAATTCCGATATTTCCCAAAATCAGGAGCTGTTTTAAATGGGGAAAACAAATTTCTTAGTTGCTTTTTGGAAGTGGAGCTTTGAGGACAATACTTCTGGAAATTAAACGAGAAAATGAACAACTACTGTTTAATAATAGTCTCATGTTAATTATATATGGAGAATTGAAATGATAAAGGGATTTAGGAATTTGCTGCCCATAACCATCAGTTATATTAGATTCAATCTTCAACCATAGTTGAGAGAGTTGAATGTGATGCTTTGTACAGGGTCTGATTAAGGAATCATATAAGGTGATTTTTCAAAGTGCAGGAGAGGTTCTTCGGATAAGAGATGTGTATGAGTTACTCCAGGGAAAACAATTAATGATTTCTTTCTCCCTCTGAGTGTTGTCTCACTGCATGAGGATTTGTGTAATGGGAAGCCCTGATGTGATTATTGGCTGTCAGAGTCTTTCTGTCTTCTTCACTTCCTCAGCTGGTCCTTCTCACATTATTTATATTCTAAAACGACAGGCCAAAATTTCAGGACTTTTGCAGCAGCGTCCATACCTGCCTTTCTGAATTTGAACTGACAGGGCAAATTCTGGCTGCCCTTGATGACTGGAGCTGAGAATCAGAGGTTTACCTCACTCGTGGCAATTTGTTGCTCTGCAGGCACAACATATGTGTCCAAATCTGTTCACCTTGTTTGCTTGTACTGGGGTCCTCAGCCCCTCAGCTTTTTCTCTTGCATTTCATCCTTCCCTTCAGAAGGCAGCTTTCTGGATGTCATCTCTTACCAGATACCTGCTGAAATGAGACATGCTGTTGTAGCACAGATCCAGCCTGCCTAGGGTACAGATTCAATCTGGAAAGCAGGCTCCAAGGCACATAATTAAAAAGGAAGTTGAAAATTATTTAAACATGAGTCTTAGCAGGGGAAAGCTGCAATCTGAATATGTGTTTCCACTCACTGCAAATATTTAGTGGCTGTAGATACACGGAATGAATCCAATGGCTTGGCTTCCTCTTGTAGGTGGGTGTATTGATATGGCGTTTGTGCTGCACACTCATTTGACACGTAGGAGGACATAACCCTGCTCAGCTGCAGAAAATGAAACATCATAAACAGTGGGACAGTTGTCTGACTTCTTATTGTCAGCATATTTGGGTTCATTATCAGCTGGACTTATGTCAGATTTAATACTTTGTTAACTGTGGTTGAGAGGAGTGTGGTTGGCTGAGGACACTGGCACGTCATTCATTTCTGCCCACAGTACAGCACAGAGACAGGCTATGTGATTGTTCCTATGCTCAGTGGAAGCTGGTCTCAATGGAAAAGTTATTTCAAAATATTTGCGTTTTGTGTAGTAGAAAATAAGAAATGAAGTGTTAAATTTTGTGTTACAGTGTACAAAAACACTATGGGAAAAACAGCATGCATTGTTTCGGCTGATGAAAACCCAATAAACAACGAAACAAAGGCCCATGCAAACCATAGGATCTGCTAGAGACAGTGTGAAATCCTGTTTAAGAGAAAAGAGGAAATAAGTCTCCACAGCACTAGCAGGTAATGCAGAAGGTGACAAGCAACATGTCCCTTCAGAACTTTAGACAATGTCTTCTCTTTAACAGCTGTTGTCATTTCATTTGAAGGACATTAGCAGCTTCATCTTTACTGCACTCTTCGGAAGAAAGGAGGAGACAGCACCTAGAAGTTACACTTCCCTGAAAGGATGTGTTAAGTGCTATCTGTTAAGCTTGAAAAGATGAACTAAAAGTGAACTGATGTCCTTGGTGTATGATGTTCAAGCACAAAAAGAGAGAGAGCCAAAGTGGTGCATAGTTCAGTTTTAGTCCTTCCTACATGCATAGTTAGTGTTGTCTATCATAGGAACTTCTTGAAAGAGATTTTAAAGATATTACATATATATATATATATATATATATATATATATATATATATATATATATATATATATATATATATATATATGTAAAAGATGAAGAAACCTATCACAAAAGCAGCCTATCAAAACGCAATATCCCTTATTGGGAAGCCACCTTTCCTAATGTGATTCTTACTGTACTTAAATCAGCAACATTAAATGTGGTTAGCAGAACTTTCTTATACACTTAAAATTCTCTTCAATTATATAACTTCACACTGTTTCACTCCAAGTTCTTTCTTTGATAGCTTTTGTGAGCTTCCAGTTTGCTTGGAGATTTAATGTGTTTTCTTCTGGGTTTAAGAGAGTTACTTTCTCATGCCAGTATTGTACAAAGCCTTGTGTTTACCTTGCAGGCATCTTGATGTTGGTGCCAATGCAATTTATTCTTGTGATGATAAGAGGCTGGCTTGTACTTGGTTCTTCTGTTAGCAGGGTGTTTTGAAAGTCTGTTCTGATGTTTACTGGATGTTTTTCTGCTATGCTCCTTCCCACATCCTGCAGATTGAGTCTCAGTGCCACATTCATGTTAATGTCCTGAGTTTGTAATAAGTGTGTATCTGTGATTTTTGCGAATAATATACCCAGCCACTGCTGTGTGGCATGATTGAAGCTTTATCTGTTCAACACACGGATCTTCCTCACTAATATATTATTTCTCATGAGGTTGCATTTGATCCCAACAGGGGCTCCTGATGGTAGTTTGAGATGTTTCTGGTTCATCACCTGTTGTATGCTTTGGAATCAGGACGTCTCAATTTTTGTCTTGCCTATCCTTTCACTGTTGGCCCTAATAAAAGTCTAACAACACAGGGACTATTGGCATGCATCTGTATATCAACCTAGTAAGATCATGTTTGTGAGAGATCCTCTGTTTTGTTCCTTGTTTAACTTTTCTGTAAGAGGCTGGAAATATTTTCCTTTCTCTATTTGACCAGCTTTCACATTTCCTGGTAAATTGCTCAAACGCATTGCTAACAAACTGGTGTCTATTGTCTGGAAATTGCACAGTGTGGGATAACATTCGTGATGAAATGCTTTACTGCTTTGTTTGTGATGGTCACTGTGGTAGTGTCTGACAGCTTGTCTTGGTGCCAGGAGGAGGGTTTTATATAAACA
Organism: Taeniopygia guttata; assembly: GCF_048771995.1. Classification (NCBI taxonomy): domain Eukaryota; kingdom Metazoa; phylum Chordata; class Aves; order Passeriformes; family Estrildidae; genus Taeniopygia; species Taeniopygia guttata. The sequence goes on along the minus strand of NC_133030.1, from coordinate 52,267,893 downwards.
GTTTAGCATGAGTGTATCCCTTGTTTTGACCAGATCACTTTTTCTCAAGATGCTTCTCTCTGCAGTGCCCTGGCCAGACTCCAATTCAGGGAATAATTTTCTCTCTATAAAAATCCCTCTCCAAGTTACAAACAGTCATGTCCTAAAGACTCTTGAATTGAACTTGTCAGGTTAAGGAAATGTCAGCTTAAGATAATGAGGAGAAAGTCTGAGATGTTTATTCCCTTTTTAAATTTTTTTCTAAATTTTGAGGAAATTGAACTTCAGCTTTTATTAACTGCAGAACATTTTCAAATAGTGAATAAATTTCTCCTATTTTTTTTTGACATATCTTATGTTTCAGGCAGCTGCTGGGGTGTGTATCTTACAAATCAATCTATACTTCTATCATGAAAAAGATGTTATGTTATTGAACGCTTACATCATTCTGTAAATCATGTTTTCCTGTGTAGTGGATTATCAATTTAAAACAGTTTTGTTGATTTGTTTAATGTACATTTTGTTCAAAAGGTAATTTTTTTTTAAAAGAGTATTGATCAAAAAAGAAAATTCTCACTTTTAGTTTCCTTTTTAAATTTCTATTTTCACTGACTGAACTAAGATTTTACTTCCATGCAAATCCTTTCAAAATAAGATTTTATCACATTTATTATTGCATAACTCAAATTGCCCAACCATCTCCAATATTTGAGCAAAAGGTTTACAAAATTCTTGCAATGAATAAGGCAGGTATGATTCATGAGAAAAATTTGGCTTGTACTTAAAGGAAAGGTGCCTGTATCAAAACTGTATGGAACCCCAAGACACTGGAAAAAAGTCCCAAACAAATACACATTGGCAGTTTCACAAGAACAAAAATGTTAGTAGGAAATTTAAGTATGTATTGTGCTGCATGGAACAAAATAGTTAAAGGTTGACATATTATTTTTTGGAACGAGAAAAATGGAATTACTGACAAGTCCCTTTGAGATCCTTTGGGATGGAAGATGGCACGTAGTGGCAGGATGCACAGTATTTGCTGTATTATTATAATCTTTCTAATTGTTCAGAGAAATAAAATGTACTTTGCTTGCCATCCTGTCCCTCAAATTTCCATCCCCTCTTAGAATATGCATTTGAACAGTATAAAATGATGTTTTGGCAAGCCCTGTTGAAGATAATTACACAGACACTTTATTTAGGTCAAAGCAACTGGGACTACAGTTTCTTCTTCCAAGTTCCTAGAGATTGTTATTTTTGCGGAGGGGTCATCTGCATAACTTAGAAATGAAGAGGCCCTTGCATTGTATATGAGGCATAATTTTGTTTTTTTCCCGTTTGCCTTTGATCTGCACAGAATGAGGAAAACCTCCTCCAGTCTGAATTTCAGAATTACACGAATTCCGAGTTTGGAGAATCGCAGTGTGCTGGGAAGAAAGGGAGAGCTGGTTAATCCTCTGTAATGCTCTCTGGATGAAAGGAAGGCAATATCTTATGGCACGTTGCAGCACCGAGTGCGCGGGTGCACGCGGGTGTGCCACAACACCCTGGTGGCCTGTGGCTGGGGCTGGCACAGAGAGCCCAGCTGACACACACAGCTCTGCCACGTTCTGTTAACCATTGCTTCTCCTGGAAAACAACTTTTGTGGGCTTTAGTTCGTAACACTCACGCAGCACTTGGGTGGTCAGTGCTCTTCTTCTGGGGAAACGTTTTGTAAGCCACATATCATTTCTCTAAACAGAGGAAGAGAACCTAATTTTGGGGTTCTTTAGATTTACAAGGTAAATTTAAACATTTGTAAAAGCCAGAGCCAGGCTATGTACTAAAAGTTGCAATTATTGATGCATCCTAAGTAGAGCATTTTAAAATAAAATTGCCAGTAAGTTATGAGCTTTGTGAGATGTGTGAGCCTAGGAAAAGCTATGGCAATTCACCAATCATCCAGTTCAGGATTGTTCTACAAAATATTAATTTGTCTTACCCTTTTTTTTCAGGAGAAAAATGGGATGTCATATATGTTGATAGTTTCTAAAGAATTTAACTATGATGTCTTAATACTTTTCCACTAGGTGTATATCTGATGTGTTTCATATGAAATTATTAAATAATAGGACATCATGGGCACAACTCCTTTAGTCCCTGACATTGCAGTAGATAATTTCCCTATGTTTTAATATAGGCCTTATAGAATACCTATATCCTTATTCATATCTACAAAAAAATAACCATATCTTTTATGTGCTTATTATGGTAAAAAATAATGTCTTTATATGTTAGTTTAGATTATTTATTTATAAATATAATAAAGGGTCTGAAAAGCTTTTATTGTCTGGATAGTGGAAAGTGGAAAACAGTTTGGTTTTTTTTTTTTAATAATATCACAGAACTCCAAAAATCCTTCTGTAAAACTGCAGCTGTGTGGTGCTCTTTGGCTGACAGCCTGTGCAGTGGAGGAATGGCAACAGGCTCTTGCCATTACTTACTAAATGATTCCTTCCTTGGCATAGTGATTGAAAAATATTCTCTGTTATCCTATATATTATTTATATAGAATATCTTAATTTTTGGAAAAGAATGCAGGCATTCTTTAATCTGAATCAGGAGAAATTTAGCATATAATTAAGTAAGGATATATGGAGGTGTTTTTTTGAAAATATATGTGCCCCAGGGATGTTCAGTTCCATAGCATTTTATTTTATATATTCTTCAGATTTGTTTTTCATTCTTATATTTCCTACTTTATGGTAGGTGCAGGAGCAGAGGGATCACCAAAGACCGAAAGGAAAAGAAGAAAAGGAAAAAAAAACTTTGCTGAGATGATGGAACTTTGTACAGTCCTTTATTTACTCAATCAGAGAACTATATGGCAGTCCTGTGAAGTGGAATCATTTAATTAGGAGATGGTACAAGTATTCAACCGAAGTGCTACAGCTAAATTCTGTAATTGCCACATGGAGCATCAACTGTGTCTTCTTGTATGCTGTCTGCTCCTATAAGATTGCATCAGTATGATCTATTGTGCCATCAATATTGCTTCCTATTTTCAGTGGGAACTCCAGTTGGACTATGTAACATAGTCAGACTTTTGAATAATTTGGAGTTAAGTAGGATAAAATAGGATCAATTATTAAAAAAAAAAAATGAAGAGTGTTATCTACCAAAATTGAATTCTGATAGCTACACTCTGATAGATACATTTAGTAGCTTTGATCGAAGTATCCCATGATCCAGAGAGACTCTGTTTTTAGATGGAAAATGAAATTCAATGGTGGTAGCTGCAAAATAGTTAGAGAGGGAGGAATTATCCTTAAAATCCTTGTCTGTTCATGTCTATTTGTATCTATGGACAGGATGTTATAGCTACCCAGAGAAGTTTAAATAATTCCAGAGAGCTGTTCAGAATGGTCAGTTCAAGAAAGGCAAAGGGAAGATTAGGACTGTTTAGATAAAGAATAGTGGGAATTATAAGCTTTTTTATATTCTTATGCATGTTCATGGCATATCTGTACCTTAAATACTGAATACAATTATGGAGAAATGTGGTGTGCTTTACCAGATGCAGGAATACCCTCCATACACCGTGGACTGGAAAAAAATGGACTTTTTAGCTTGGAAAGGAACTTTTGAGGGTATATAATTAATATTGCAGAGAATATCATTAGGGAAGGATTAGACTCTGATTTTCACAATTCAGTTAAATTACTAGGTTTAAAACAACAAAGCCTTCTTTTTTTTTAAATTTTTTTTTTTTTGTGCAGTACTTAATCAAAATGGAGAATAAGATATGGTGGAAGTGAAAAGCAAAAAGGAGTTAAAAAAAGGAATTAGACAGATTCCTGAAATTCTGCTGGTAGTTGCTAAACCATATGTTTCAGAACATAAACTCTGCTTCATGGGATCTTTAGAACTGATTAAGGGAGGTTTGGCAGGTAAACTGGAGACAAGGCCCAGCCTGGAGCTGCATCTCTGCTGCTTCCCCAGACATCCCAGATTGGGCACATGCTGGGCAGATTGCTGTCTGACCCAGGGTGGGTTTTATGTTATGTGTCCAGTGCTCAAAAAACTTTCTTACATTTATTTTAAATTTTTAATAGCCTTTTAAAACTACTTTGAGACCTTTCGTCTGGTGCCCTTCCCACCCTCTTAGTCCAGTCAAACAAATTGGGGAGGCAGCCCCTGTGCTAATGGGCTTGAATCTAAAAAGAAGCTGTGGGAGAGACCACAGGAGTCTGGAGCAGTGACTTGCTCTTGCTCACACAAGCACAGAGAGCTGGTGAGGAACAGCTTTATCTGTGGTGAGTTCTTGACCTTGTTAAAAGCAGTGGCATAACTACCCTTGGCTCCCAAAAAGTCAGGTCTTCATCCTTTGTAATGAAAATTCTGTAGACATTAGTTACTGTATTCTGAATTATGATATATATTAGAATAGGCTAGTCCAGGCTAGAAAAGTAATTAAAGAATGCTCTTTCCAATTAATGGAAGCCTATTTACCTTGCCTTCAGAAACTCTGAACTGCTTCCTTCACTGTGGGTGATACTTATCACAAGCTGCCTTGGTGATTATCCAGTAAGAGGCTGCAATTCTCAGCTCACAGAGATCTCTGAGAACCCAGGAGAGGCAACAGACAGCCCTTAAGAGACAGAGTGCATCTAGCAAACACAGTTTTAAAATTAGTTCATCCATTTTTTTTCACGTGTATATGAATTCCAGCCCTGTGTGTTAGTGCTCTAAGTCTCACTCTGTCTAAATTTTCTTCCTGCATATGTTAACTTCAGCATGGAAAACCCCTGGGGAATATAGCAGTGCCTGTGAAAGGGGGACCTGGATATTCTTGATTACAAGATGGATATCTCAAATAGAGTAGAAATGATTTTAATCCAGATTATGACATTTGTATTCTTTTCAAGTTAGTCTGCATAAGGGAACACTTATTAACATCTATGGTAGAAAAATTATTTTCCATACTGAGATAAAAATCTTCAAGTTAATTTTAAATGTTACATTTTTTTTGTTGTTTGTTTTTTTCTTTATGAGATTTTTGTTGTCCCAGTGCATTTCATGAATAATAATATTCAGTCTTCAAAAGAACAATAGTACTTGGATTTTCTTCCACATTAACTGGGCTGCATTTTTGAACACATGCTAGAGATTTAGAGCCACATCCTTGTGAAAACTGAATCAAAGAAGCTTTGCTGATTTACACAGTCTGAAGATTTTTCTCTGTGTTCTAGGCTTTGCTGCTAGCCCTAGATTTCATGCTACAAGAAGCCATGAGAGTTTCCATCATCACTGTATAACTGGCTCTGTGCTTCCAAAAGCTGGGAGAAGCAGAAATACAAATGATCTGGAGACTATTAGTACTAGAAATTTGTTTAAATTTAGTAGTACAAAGTGCAAAGTACTTCCCTTAGGAAACAGTAACAAGAATTTCTTCAAGAAGAAAGGAGACTCATTTAAACAGAAGACATATGCCTGCATCTCAGCCATTGCAAACTAATACACAGAGATGTGCCTAAGCCATTGGCAATGATGTGGTTGTAAAAAAGGCAAATGAAATCCCAGGTAAGACATACCTAGTAGAAATAGCAAATTATCAATGATACTACACATGGCATGAAATGAATCTCTAGAATAGGGTGTACACTGCAATCATTCATTCTTATTGACTAAAGATTAATTTAAGTGGGGGAAAATGTATGCATGAATCCACTGGGAAGAAGACAGAGAAGTAATCTGTCTCAGAAAAAGAGATGGAAAGATGTCAGTAAGAGAAGCCAGTGTACTGCCTCTGCCTGAAAGCTTTATTTCTAGCTTCAAAAGCAAAAATGGGAAGAAATACCCCAGACCACAATTTGAAGGTTAAACAGTGGCAGAGAATTTAATGTGGACCCTAAAAACAATCACTTCCTATGTACTTTGAGATTTCACAGCTTGGTTTCTCACAGATGAATTTTAATATATCCGTCAGTCTTCTTTAGATAGGAAAAGTAGGCTACAGTATGCAACACTGAAACTATTTCCTATCCGGTCTCCATATGGATACTGTCAGAGTTAACTGCTTCACATAAAAATATTCTTAGTGGAAGCATAACAGCATCCGCGTGAGGATCCATCAGAGGATTAATTCTTCCTAACTGTGGGTGCCCTAAGGTGTTTCACACAGAATCCTACTTGTATCCAGAGGGCAATCAGATCTTAGGTGGGTTGGAACACCCTGGGGCGATGTCTCTCTTGACTAGGTGGTAAGATTTGGCACCTGGGTTTGGTGTCTCAGACAGCGTCTCTGTAACCTCTCATAGGTGAATCCTTGCCCTTCATGCAGAATTACTGGTGTGCTGCAAATTCTCATCTAAATGTGAATTGACTTCTAGACAAATATGAAGCCAGCATTAAAGAACAAAATCAATGGTTGCTTTGTCACTGATTTGAAGGCAGGAGAATTGAATTTAAATTACATTTCTACTCAGAATATGGCTTCTTAAAATGTATATTTTTCCATGAATCCCTTCCTCTCAGGGCAAGAAAATGGTAGTTAAGTAATTCTGAATTTCTTTGCTGGTCGCTTCTAGATGATTAATTCAAGCCTCTGAGGAAGAATTACTTCCAGGTTGACTTTTCTACCAGTTGGAATCTCTCCTGTCAGGTTTATAAAGTTGTCTCCCACACTATTCAAAAATCTCTTTGATGTAACCTGTATCTTGCTCTAACTGCACAGTAAATATCTGGGAAATTATATTCTCTAGTGGGGAGGGTATCCTGTGGTTACAATATCTTGAGAGTTGGTCCAAGAATTATTATTCTTGCTTTCCTCCAGTCTTGGTGATCTATAGCATTTACCTCCTGTAGATTCCCCTTTGATTTTCATTCCTTTTGTCTTTGTCCAAAAACTTCACTACCCTATTCTCCATTTTCATATTGTCATCTGCTGGCATTGGAGATGTTTTTCACATACAAAACCATCCCTCCTCTGTCTCTTCCCATTGCATCTCTTCTATATAAATTGAACCTGTCTGTACTGATATTCTGGTTATGAGAATCATTTTACAAGGTTTCACTTGCTCTCATATATTCCATTATTTAGTGATACTTCTAGTTCTTCTTGCTTGTTTCCCATACAGAATTTCCATTCACATAGAGCTACTTTATGACTTTAGTACTCTTACTATTCATCTCCGATTTCAGATCCTCAACTTCTGTCTTTGTGTGCTAAAAGCACACACTTGATTCTTTGCATTAAGTAAAAGCTTCTCCGTTCAGAGTGTTTTAAAGCCCACATAACAAGCCAATTTTGTACCTGAGAAGTTGTCGGTCTATGTTTTGGTGGAGACCATCTAAACAAAGCAGCCATCTCCCATCACAGAAGATAGACAAATGCTTTTTTATTCTAAAATCTTTTTTCTCTGTACTGCAAGAGGATACAGTGTTCAGTGTCTCATAGCTGTCTTTGCTTTTCTTTGCCAATGCTTTGTATTGGAAGGCTCTGTGAAAAGAATCACCTGGGTTGATTTCACCTTTGTTTCTTTCCCTGTTTATTTTCCTTGATCTCTGAGGAGGTCTTTCATCTTCCCTAAACAAAAATTATAGCTGTTTCTTAAGTCAGAGATTTCTTATCAGAAAAAAACCCCTTCCTTCTAAAGGAAAAAATAAATAGAACAAAACAAGATGAGTATGAAAAAAATATTTCACATTGCTGTAGTTATCAATATGTCTGTGCTCTGCAGTATTACTGTGGAAATACTGTGGTATTACTGTGGAAACAGTGATGTGGGTTACTAAAAGAAAGATGATCTACTGTCAAATGGCTGCCAAAAAAGAAAGAAGGGTCAATTTCTTTATGAACCTCCCTATTAAAAAGAACAGCAGAAAACTGAAATCCCAATCTGATTCATACTGCTGCAGATTTTGAAACCTGAGCTCAAATAATCATAACAAAATTGCAGCACAAACACTTTGTGAGACATTCTAAGGGTGTGCAGGAGCACTGAAGGGATAAACAGAAATATTATTTGTATTTTAACAGATAAATGTCATTTAGCTCTTTTCCTGTTTTAAGAAGGAATTTGAATGATGATTCCTGCGTTTCTCTGAGGTTGGTTCACTTAGCAGCACTCTTTGATATTTGTGAAATGCCAGCTTTCTATGAATATAGGAGTTTGGCAAAGAACGAGAGAACTATTCATTAAAATTCAAAAGTACATAAATGACAAATAAGGAAGTAATTTAGAGGATGTATTTGGCATGTGGGGTGTGGAAAGCAACCAAGTAGCCTACTGAAACTTTGACTATATTTGAAGTTATGTATTTAACTCATCCTTCTGATCCCAGGCTAGCTGGAGTCTGCAGAGGAAGCGCTTTCAGGCCTGTGAGAGGCACCAGGTGTGCTTTGTACTGAGGTCAAGTGTTGGCTTGACATGGTGAGGCCAGGGTAAAGGCTGTCCGTGCTCCATGGGCTTCACAGAAAGTGACAACACTGACACAACCAAAGGACAAATAGGGTAAATACAGTGATGTACCCAAGAGCTCATTTTTTTTTTAATCTATTGTCACAGGAGGCCAGAATGGTTGATGTCCAACTGATGGCAATTTTTTCTCAAGAAAGGACAAGGACAACACACTGTATCTTTCCACACGAGTCAGAAGAGCTTGCTTTGTCTCTGCAGTGTGTAGAGCCTTTGGATACCATCTTGAGCAGGGCAATTTGAGGAGAGGTTTTGCCTTACCTGGACTGAAAGCCTGGGATGCTGAATATTCGTTGCTGTTTGTACTTGAAATAGATGAAAACTATAGTGGCATCACCTGTGCATGTCAACTGCTCTGTCAGCACATAGAAACAGAGTGATTTTCACTCCAGCTAATGTTGTCTATGAGACAAAACACATCTCAGAGACGTCAAAGCCTCCTTTGCACGAGTGATTTTCTTTGCATGCCACAATGATTGTGCAGACTGCATTACAGATCTGTGTTGCTGCCTGGAGTTTGCAAACATGCCTTATATCCCTTTTCACAGAGAGTTGCTTGCATGGGAAAAAGCTAATGAGTTCAGAGGCAAGATTTGAAAAAATATAGTCCCATGAAAAAATATTGCAGAAGGTCTTAACCCTAGTCACAAAGAAAGAAATATATCAATCTATTACTCCCTCTAATAAGCTCCATGGTACACAGTAAAGCCAGGAATTACCTTTACTAGCTTGTGAGCCATTTTAAGGTGCACAAATGGCACGGTAACTTCATTGTTCACAATGGTAATTAAGTCACTACATTATCTCATCACAGTGAGTCACTTAACTGGCATCACAGTTGCAAGATGGGAAAATTTACCAAGGTGGAAAATTATGGGTCAGATTAACTCCTAGTGTAGCATTCAGAAGTATTATGCCCTGAATACATTTGGCCCACCCTTTATAAATTAGATTGTGTTTAATGTACTTTGGAGAGGAGATGAATCAGACCTGCTGTTGGGGAAAAAAAAGAAAGGAGGAAAAAACCTGTCTCATGCTTTTAGCTTGCCCATTCCTTAGGGCAAAAGGCAGTTGAAGTTGTGGAAATAATCCCTTGTTTTTCCAGAAAAGGCCTACCTGCAGCTTCAGCAGTAGATCACCAAGAGAGAATATCTTCTGTACCAGGTCATGGGAGTTCAGTGCAGAATTGTACAGTAGAAAGAGCATGCCTGCAGTCTCTTAAAGACATCAGACTGCTGCAAGTCAGCCATGCACATGGCCCTGAAGGGATAGCTACAAGGTACTTAAAGCTATAACATCACACAGAAAGGTCTGAGATGGGAATTGAGTCTAAAATATACAATTACATATGAGAAGTGTTTTAAAACAGGCCATGAATATCTGTTTTTGAAAAGGCTCTGTGATTGAATTTTTCTTTTGACTGTTTTTTTTTCTAAAGAAAGAAGGAAACCAGAATGCGTTGGTACTGTAATTTTTTTTACTGATGACTCGCATTATCCCTGAGTGACAGCTCCTTAATTCAATTGCAGGAAAATACGGTAATGCCAAGGTATGCCCAGGTAAATAGTCATTAACTTTTCTTGGCAGCCCTTATTAAATTAAAGGAAAAAAAAATGGCACTCTAAGTTGCTGCCAAATTTGGCAGCTCTGATCTTGTCCTGACTCTAATCCCAAGGAGTATTCACCAGGTTTCTTTTCCGAGAACACTGCTCAGAGCAATGTGGGTGCCTCTGTCTCTGGCAGGCTTGGGGCTCTGGTGGCCCCCACGGTGGTAATGATCCCATCTGGGAAGTGAGAGGAGCAAAACCCCTCAGTGGGTGGGGAGAGCTGCTTTCAGATTTTATTTTTGCAGAAAGAGTTAAGCTTTTAAAGATGAGGGTTCAGGGGAGGAGAGTCTGAGCCTGTTTAACTTGTTTTTCTCTCCCCCATCGCTGCCCAAGTTTACAGTCTGTGGCGCTATCTGTAGGGCTTTAGACAGCAATAAAAGGGAGGCAGAGAGGTTCTCTGACAAAAGCCTGAAACCCTGGTATCTCTTTTGTTTTCACCCTAGTCTATGGCCACTGACATTACTCCCTTACACCATGGATGGGTAATAAGCCCCCTTCTCAGGAATAGAAAAGCTCTTATACATTTTAATGTGACCTTAGACAGTGCTTTTCAGAAATCACAGGCACATCTGACTACACTTGAGGTTGAATTGAGCTAATGGCATTCACCTCATCTTTAGATGCAAAATTGGAAGATAAAAAGACCTTGATGTGAAAAGGAAAGGGGGGCTGTGGGGAGCGGGGGTGGGGGGAAGAGAAGCAGATTAGAGATATTGCTTAAAAATCTTATGATTGCTAGTTGATAACGAAATGTCTCCTTCTCTTTCTAAAAACCCTATGGGCTTGCAAGATGTCCTTGCGCTTTTATTTTTAATGATAGAATCTTTTTATTCCCTGGCCAAGGAAATTTCAATGTTGCTGCATATGTGGCCAGGAGATACGTTGACCTTTAGCAAATCTTATTTTTAAAATCAGATGGAACAGTTATTGCAATATTCCAGACCTGTAAGATTAAAAAAGAGCTTTCTTCCTCTGTAATCAGACGTGGATTAAATTTATTAAAGGTGCAGTATCTTTTTTTTAAATGACACTTGCCAGTCATACTGAATTCTAATAAGCCTTTTGAAGATTTTGTATCCTCTTGCTTTTATTTTTTTAAAGCCATAACCAAGGCTTTATAAAAAGAGAGGGATAACTTATTTGACTAGCAAAGAAACTTGATGTTAACAGGAGAAGGGCAGCAGACAAAAGAAGGCAGCTGAAACATTAATGAATGATAATGCTGAGCAATGAAACATGCAAAGGAGCATGCAACATAGAAATTCAATGAGGAAAATATAATTTAAAGACCAAAGTAATTCTACCCGGTGAAAAGGTGCAAATGACACAGAAAAAGGCTTTAAAAAAATCAAGTGGTGAGTTGGTTATAATAATTTCAATTCTGTTTCTGAGCAGGACTGACTGAATATTGGGCACATGTGCACATTTGAGAGTGAGAGGCCAGTCAATGCTGTTTGAATGTGTTTTTATTTTTTAAGTACAAAGAGTCACTTGGGGTCATCCAAAATATAAGTAATGCCACAATCCTTTCTCTTGGGAGTGTACAGACAGACTAAAAGGGTTTCTTGATGCTATTGTTGAAATTTTGGGAGCAAATTTGAGGAGTTATTCAGCCACTTCTATGAAAATTAATCTATGCAGAGTTTTTCTTCAAAATCATATTATTGTTTAGGTTGGGAAATAGCCTGAAGATCATTGAGCCCAACTGTTAAACCAGCATTGCCAATTCCACCAGTAAACTTTGTCCCTAACCTATGCAGGAGTAACTTGAGGCTATTTCCTCTTGTTCTATTGCTTTTTACCTCAGAGGGAAGACTGACCCCCAGCCTGGCTGCACCCTCCTTTCAGGTGGTTGTAGAGAATGATAAGGTCCCCCCTGAGCCTCCATTTCTCCAGCTCCAGACAGTCCTCATCAGAGCTGTGCTCTAGACTCTCCATCATCTCCATTGACCTTCTCTGGACGTGCTCCAATGTCTCTCTTTTTGTGAAAAGCCCAGGACTCAACACAGGATTTGAGGTGTGACCTCACCAGTGCTGAGTACAGGGGGACAAGCCCTGCCCTGGTCCTGCTGGCCACAGTTGTTGACACAGGCCAGGAGGGCATTGGCCTTCTTGTACACTGGGGCACAAGCTAACTCTTGTTCAGTCAATGCCACCAGCACCTCCAGGTCCTTTTTCACTGGGCCATTTCCAGCCACTCTGTCCCCAGCCTGTTGTACTGCAGGGGGAGGTTATGACACAAGTGCAGGGCACAGAACTTGGTCTTGTTTAACCTCACACTATTGATCCAACCTGTCCAGATCCCTCTGCAGAGCCTTCCTGCCCTCCAGGAGAACAACATTCCCACCCAACCTGGTGTCATCTGAAAACTGACTGAGGGTGCCCTTGATCTCTTCATCCAGATCATTGATAAAGATATTAAACAGGACTGGCCCCAACACTGATTCCTGGGGAACATCACTGGAGACTTGTCTCCAGTTGGATGTAAATCCAGTCACCACCACTCTCTGGGCATGGGCATCCAGCCACCTTTTTACCAGGGAAGAGTAGACCCATGAACAACATGGAAAGCCAGCTTGCCCAAGACAGTTCTGTGGGAACGTCAGCTCCTGCAGTAGCCTTTGGTGGACCCCATCCAACACCACACACTTATTTGTGTCTAAGTGGTGTAGCAGGTTGCTGACCAGTTCCTCTTGGATTATGGATTTTTTTTCTGCTCCTCCCCACTCTGAGCTCAGGGGGCTGATTACTTGGAGAACAACTTATCTTACTATTAAAGACTGAGGCAAAGGCATTCAGTAGCTCATCTTTCCCTCATCATTTGTCACTATGCTTCCCCTCATATCTAGTAATGGATAGAGATTTCCCTTAGCCCTGTTTTGTTGCTAATGTATTTATGGAAATATTTTTAATTGTATTTCACTGCAGCAGTCAGATTAAATTCTAGTTCTCTCTGTTCTTTACCTCTAAGTGTAGGTGCAAAAACACTGAAACACTGATAGCATAGGTAATGTAGAGTGTACAAAGATACTCAGCTAAGTTTCTTGTTAAGCATATCCATCCTTTCAAAATAATTGATAGAGTCCTAATAAGGATTCTGATCTATGCTCTCTGATCGTGCCTTGCAAGGCACAACCTATCTGACCTTCCCAGTTCCACTTAGCTAAAATTTCTGGTGGTTCTGAACATGTTTTGCAGAATCAGCCTACATGTGTGATAATCACAGTGGGAATCTTCACAGTTGGTCTTCTGGAGAAAACAAATGCCCAGTTCTGCCTGGCTGTGCACAGGGCCCTGGATCACCAGCAGTGCCACAGCCTCGGGTCTGCCTGGGGCCCTTGGCTAGGGAGGTGCTACGGTGCACCAGGGCTACTGCCTGGAAGGAGATGGCCAGTGCCAGGCACTGTCAGAGCATGTTCCAGCATCCTACCCTGGAGTTCCTGGTTCTCCTTCTGGTTTCTATCTCTTATTCCCCAGGAGATGCCCATTATTGGAATTACATATGATAGTGTGATACGTAGAGCCAAGCATATCCCCAGGGTAATTTTGCTGACACTAGTAGATTAGCATGTGTGATAAATTTGGCCATTCCCATGATACAAAAACTCTTCTTTTTATCCCTAAATAAACATTAATTAAAAATTCTACATACATAAAATACATGAGGGTAAAAAAAAATACCCAACTGCTCATGCATTATTATAAGGAATACCACTTACAACAATGAAAGCTAGGAATTAAGTAATTCAAGCTAGTCTGGAAAATTGAAGCATCAATGCCAGCTAACAGGAGCTGAGAATTAACTACCTGACTGCAATTTGTTAGTCATATTATTCCCTTATGATTTTCATTATACATAGGAAAACAGTGCTACTTAAAATGTGTGATTTTTTTAAAACACAGATGCTATAGGAGCCTTAAAACTTGTAAATCAAAACCAGAAGAAGAGCTTTCTTTTTCTTTTTCTTTTTCTTTTTCTTTTTCTTTTTCTTTTTCTTTTTCTTTTTCTTTTTCTTTTTCTTTTTCTTTTTCTTTTTCTTTTTCTTTTTCTTTTTCTTTTTCTTCCCTTCCCTTCCCTTCCCTTTCCCTTCCCTTCCCTTCCCTTCCCTTCCCTTCCCTTCCCTTCCCTTCCCTTCCCTTCCCTTCCCTTCCCTTCCCTTCCCTTCCCTTCCCTTCCCTTCCCTTCCCTTCCCTTCCCTTCCCTTCCCTTCCCTTCCCTTCCCTTCCCTTCCCTTCCCTTCCCTTCCCTTCCCTTCCCTTCCCTTCCCTTCCCTTCCCTTCCCTTCCCTTCCCTTCCCTTCCCTTCCCTTCCCTTCCCTTCCCTTCCCTTCCCTTCCCTTCCCTTCCCTTCCCTTCCCTTCCCTTCCCTTCCCTTCCCTTCCCTTCCCTTCCCTTCCCTTCCCTTCCCTTCCCTTCCCTTCCCTTCCCTTCCCTTCCCTTCCCTTCCCTTCCCTTCCCTTCCCTTCCCTTCCCTTCCCTTCCCTTCCCTTCCCTTCCCTTCCCTTCCCTTCCCTTCCCTTCCCTTCCCTTCCCTTCCCTTCCCTTCCCTTCCCTTCCCTTCCCTTCCCTTCCCTTCCCTTCCCTTCCCTTCCCTTCCCTTCCCTTCCCTTCCCTTCCCTTCCCTTCCCTTCCCTTCCCTTCCCTTCCCTTCCCTTCCCTTCCCTTCCCTTCCCTTCCCTTCCCTTCCCTTCCCTTCCCTTCCCTTCCCTTCCCTTCCCTTCCCTTCCCTTCCCTTCCCTTCCCTTCCCTTCCCTTCCCTTCCCTTCCCTTCCCTTCCCTTCCCTTCCCTTCCCTTCCCTTCCCTTCCCTTCCCTTCCCTTCCCTTCCCTTCCCTTCCCTTCCCTTCCCTTCCCTTCCCTTCCCTTCCCTTCCCTTCCCTTCCCTTCCCTTCCCTTCCCTTCCCTTCCCTTCCCTTCCCTTCCCTTCCCTTCCCTTCCCTTCCCTTCCCTTCCCTTCCCTTCCCTTCCCTTCCCTTCCCTTCCCTTCCCTTCCCTTCCCTTCCCTTCCCTTCCCTTCCCTTCCTCTTTTTCCTCCTTATCTTTCTTTTTTCCTCTCTCCTCCCCTTCTCTCCCTCCTCTCTTTCCTCCTCTCCCCTTTTTTCCTTCTTTCTCATTTTTTCTCTCCTCTGCTGTACCTGATGGGAGACTCTAACATCAGGCCAGTGTTCTTGTCATAAATTTTCCAGATAAAAATTAGTATTATTTGAGGCTGTTCCATTATTTCCTATGTTTTAAAATATATTTTGAGTTGCTTTTATGATATTGTACAGTGCCCCAAGCACTTCAGAGGGGGAACACTTTATAAATAAAATTGTTATTATTATTATTATGCTTAGTGCACATGTCAGCAAGTGTTCATAAGAAATAAATGACTGGTACCCTTGCCCTCCAGAGACTGAGAGCCTTATCTCTTTAACTTGACTTTCACCGGCCTGAAGTCTGGGTAAGAATTAGAGTCACTTCTAATCTTGTTCTTCCTATTGGCACAAGAAAATGAGCTGTCATTGAGTAGCATTGGCAACGAAGAACCATTTTTATAATTCCTTTTACATCACATGCTATAACCACATTACCCCTTTTAATTTGAGGATGTAAAGTTGTCAAATGGGGAAAAAAGAGCTCTTTAAAAATTCAATGGGACGTTCTGGAACATTCATCTATGTTGTGTGCATGGAAGCGTGGGAGTACTAGCAGAAAGGCAAAAATAATTTTAGATTGTGTTAAAATTAAAGCTTAATAAGAAGTTTGGTGCAGTGTATGGAGAAGGTGGTGGTCCTAAGTTTTAATTTTGAAATCTACAATTCTTTAATAGATATTTTTTTCCCTTTAGATGAACTTTAAAGAAAAATGATAATGTAAGCACTGCTAGTTACTCTAGGTTGGGATTTAAGATTACAGCATTTAGTAAGATTATATATTTGATGAACAAGGCGAGGTGGTGTGTGTCAGCCTTTGAAGGGGTTACCTCGCTTAGGAAGTGAGTATTAACAGCATCTCAGCCCTACCAAGATTAATGTCAGTGGAATCAAAACTGGCATTAGCAGAGCACTGTTGTCAGGAAGCTCACAACAGTTCAATAACTTTAACACACTGGGTAGATTTCAGTGTGTGTGTCAAAGACTAGTACTGCTTAAAAAGGCATGTGGCAAGTAGGCAGTTTTAATATAAAGATCATAAAAGATTTGAATACCAAATGTACAAGTGTTGAGTATTACTCGTGGGTACTTGGAAAAAAACCCAACTTTTATTTCTTGTATTTCTGCCCCCCGTTTTTTTTGTCTTTTTTTTTTTTGCCATAGATTTCCATCTGTGAAAAATAAGTGCAGATTTCTAATCCAGCCTGTGTATCTACTTTTTTTCATGCATATATAGCTGTCAATGAACCTTATGAGGAAATGGGGTTTATTAGCTACTGATAATAGGAAGAATGTGTAAGAGAGGGATGAAACTGTTTTTGATGGTTTGTTAAACATGATGCTGTATATCTTGAGTTTGATTTTCACTTAGTTTTATGTTTCTTTACTTTTTCTATCAGTCAGAATATTGAGCAGTTCAAGCACCATAAAAATCTAACTGTAAATGACCCTTTGTTAACTATAAAGGTTATTTATAGTTCTGCACTGATCAGGGAAGCCAGAGGAACACTGATGAAAATCAGTGATCAGTATATATAAATGTACATTTAAGGTCACTAAAAGAATTGGATGTAAGGCCTATCCTCTTACTCCTCCTTCCCCGAAGGGAGAAACAGCACAAGCCTATATTTCCATTTAATATGTGTCCAAAGGCTGGTGCCACCCTTCAGCACTGCTTTTAGCAGTGATGCACACTAGAAAATTATCAATTTTTTGCTTTCTCTGTCAGAGTCTGCCCTGAAAGTGTCAGGTTGTGCTCTGTATAAAGGCTCAGTTTCGTTCAGGTTCACACACGGGTGTGCTCTGTGCCATTCTTCTTGTGATTTGGGAGCTGCAATTTGGCACAAACACTGCTGCTTCTTGGGAGGAACTCATGATTAATTTCTATGGAAATGCAGTTTAGTTTCATGTCAAATACAGATGATGTGTTGTGCCACGTAAATTTGTAGAAGTGAAAAGTTTAGGGAAGTTTTCTGTGTCTTTGGGAGGGAAAGTAAAAGACAGATTATTTTGTAGAAGAGGGTTATTTTGTCACTAAAGTATGAAATCTCAGAAAATTAAAAGGAAATGATAAAGCAGTATAGTAGGCTTGTTTGCCTCTTCAGGCCTTTTTATAAATAAAGGATTTTGGCTGCAAATGATTTGAAGTAATATTTTAGCACAAGACTTAAACCATATACTATTATTATCCATTCCCATGATTTTCTCTCGATGTCTCTAAAGATATTTTTACTGTCCTTGCTGTTGTGGTAACACAGTCCTTTTCACAACTTTGTCCTTTATAAGTGACTAGGATTTGAAAACCTAAATTTGACTTCTGGTCCTCCCTGATTCTTTATTAGCTGTTTCTGCTCTGCAGTTTGCTGCTGAAAATCCAGAGCTACTGGGAAGGAAAGATAAATAAATATAAAAAATTTATTTGCTTTAAATGTCTGAAGTGTTCAAATAATTTTAAACTGTTTAATTTAAATTTTAAACTGCAAATCTTCAACCTCTAATCACTTCTAAACTGAAGTGGTTTTAACCAAATGTGAAGTGCTGCAGAGTTTGAAATGATTATGCCTGGAGTAGATGGCTGTAAACTTTGGAGAGGGATGAAAACTATCTTTTGAATTTTTTTTTCTAAGCACACACTTGTGCCTCATTGAACCATTCCTGCTGAAGAAGGCGAGTGGCTGAGAGGGAGGCTCTGCTAATTTGCAAGACCAATATACTGAGAGCATCAGAGCATGTGGAATTTTCTGAGGTAAAGTGACTCAACACCAGGCTGAGGCATCCTTGGAAAGCCCTTCCCAGCCCGAGAGCCCCAGCTGGGCCAGGCGTGTGCCAGGCTGTGGGTGCACAGCAGGGAGGTCTCTGCAGTCCTTGGTCCCTGTGTTAGGGACACGCAGCCCTCGGGGAGCCTCTGTGCAGAAGAAGGTATGTGTGCAGCAGGGGGATGGTTAACACTTCCAAATTCGCAGCTATGTTTTTTAGGACTCCTTCCAGCATTAGTTTCTCTTCAACATTTTTATTTTAGGGCTCTCAGTCTTTGCATTATGTGTTTTTCCTGTTTGAGGGAGAGAGTAAGAAACTTAAACTAGAATTCAGAAGCTGGTCCAGGAATCGGCTCCAGCTGGAAAAACACATGTGCTGGCATTCAGCTCCTGTAAGCTCCTTTCTGACTATTTTGAATGCTGGCATTGTTACAATAGGCAGGGGAACAGCCATGATAGCCCAGGGTGACAAATTGCTCAGCCTTGTGCATATATGTTTTTGCCTGGCTGGTTTTTATTAACATGTAAGCATCATCTGTGGACTGCACATTCTTTCCCTTTCATTTTCATGACCCTGTCCAGTTAAGACGACTGACAGATTCACTATGTGATTTCCAGCTTTTGATGATTAACTTTTTGACAGCGGTCCTTATCTTTTATTTAATATTGTTATGATGATTATAACAAAGGGCTGCATGTCGGGCAGCATGGAAATCAGACTGGGTGCTGCCTCCTTAACTCCACTGATAACTTTGTGTTGGTTTAGCAACAGAACAGAATACAACTTTATAGATTAAATGAGGAAAAAGGGTGACAACTGCTCAATCTGATTATTTGAGTTATTATAAGGGGCAATTATTTTATCTCAATGGTAGGTATTTTATGCACCTTCAAGGGCTTTCCTACTTATTTAACTTTTCTAAGGCAAGTAATCCTATTGACTTAAGTAGGACTATACATACGTGTGTGAGGGCCAGGGCCTTATTATGCAGAGAGGATGTAAATAAACATCAACTTTTCCCCCTTTGGTTAAAAGGAGACTCTTGTAAATGAATGAAACCAAATGAACAAACAGAAAACAGATGAAAGGGAAAACATCCCTTCTTCCTGAAAGAAAAATGTTACATGCATCACTTCAGATTTGGCAGGCTCTTGTCTCTTACAGTCTCTGTTTTGTTTGCTTAGAGATGGCTGAATTACTATTTTTGATACCACTTAGGACCATGTGCTAGCGAAAGGTTTTTGTGAAAGCCTCCCAGTGGGTCTGGACAAGATCTCTCAAGCATACTGTGTGCTCTCCAGCAGAGATGATGGGGAACAGGGGCGAGGGGTAATTTTTGCTCTGAAGCCCCTCTTTTGCATGGAAATTTGCATGAAAGATATAAACATGCTTTCTGTGTGCAAATCAGGAATAGCTACTTGTTGGACATTTGCCAAAGAGAAAGGCTTTGACTTCAAGCTTGCTTTCACTGCTGGTTCAAGAGCTTAAATCTCTCATCCTCCAAATGTTTATTAAATTATCCATGTCTATTGCTCTAGGTGATTTTTGCTAAGTTTTGCTCTCCTTGCTGAAGGTAGAGGCTTGTAGAGGGACACTAGATGCAGAAGACTGATTTCTTTTCCACTCCAGGATTCACTTGGTAGGAAACTAACTCTTGAATTTACTGGATGTCCTTTCCCTGTGTGAGTTAGATGTTGCTTTGTTGCTGTGATGTGAAACAACTGCTAAGGGAGTCTTTGCCACTGAGGTTTGGGGGCAAAATGGAGATGGTATCCTCAAACACCCTCCAAGACATCTCCTTCCTTCTCTGCCTTGAGGGAAGGAAGTGAGTTTGGCATTAGGAAATGCCTCTGGGAGTTTTATGTCAGTAAAAAATATTCATTTGCTTTGAGAATCCAGCACTGGCAATCAATGGAGGCATGATATCCCTTTTTCAATGCTGAAATTCAGTGAAGAGATTGAGTCAGGACAGAATCCTGTATCCCTGTTTAGCAGATGTTCCTCTTTCATGCATTGAGATTTTCCAATCAGTGCATGTCATGGTTGGACTCAAGCATTACAAGATAAAATCAGTCCTTTCAGTGGGTGGAAAAGCAGTCATGAATGTGTGAAAACTGTCTGAGAACATCCACACTCTTCATTAAGGTCTTTTTCTATACTGAGGTTTATGGAAAAATCTGCCATCTTCTCTCAACTTTGGATCAGGTTTATAGATGGATTTCTGAGATCAGCAGAGGTCTTGTACAGGTTATCTTGGCTAAATGCTGGAGGCTGACCTATAGAAGAAGAAGGTGTGAGCTGAAGCACCATAAGCCAAGAAACTGGGCTTTTATTTTTCTGGCTAAAGCAGACTCTTGCATCCTGTAGATGACTGCTGAGGAAGACATTTAGCAGACTGTGCTCCTCTGTGAATCTGGTCAAAACTTTTGTGCTGAAACATTTATTCTGTTAAAAAAACACTTGTTTATTGGTACCCAGTTATTTCAAAAGAACAGGCCTGTTCTAACACATCTTCCAAATTATTTCAAAACTGGACAAGGAAGCAGATTTCCATAAAAACCCACCTGGCTCCTCATTGCTCCCTCTCTACTGTCCTGCTTTGGGCTGTCTGTGCAGGGATGGTCCTGGACTTATCCCTGCTGGTGGTGGGACCCTCATGTGGCCCCACAGTACCCTACATCTACCAGTGCCAGGCAGCAAGTTTTGGGGCTCCCAGACACCCTGACCTGTTTGTGGGGTGACAGCTGACCTGGAGGTTTCTGTACTTGGGCTTCCTTACACTCAGTACTTCTAGCCAAATAGAAGTAATTTACTTCTATTTACTTCTATATTAAATAATTTACAGTGGTTTGTATTTTCATTTCCATACCCAGCTTTGAAACCTCCACTCTTCACTCTAATGTGTTCTTTTGGTTCTTTCAAAACTGCAAAGTGTTACTTAGAAAGATCGCCCAGGAAGCCAGCTCTGGTCATGGTATGCACCTGGTTAACGTGGCCTAAGAAATGAAGTGAGAAAAATGTGTGAGAATGTGGACTGGCAAATCAAGAGGGGAATTTTCTGGTGTCAGAAAATAGGTAAGTAGTGCCTCACTCAGCAAACACTTACTGTGAAGTGCTTATTTTAGGGGCAGTATAAACACCTAAGTGAGACTGTGGCCTGGGAATAAATGTGGGACTTTGGACCATCTCTTTGTATATGTCAATATCACTCCCTCTGGGTAAATAGAGTAATGAACTTAATTTGTGGTGAATTTGGCTCCCTGTTTTGCAGACCCTGCCTTTCTGTGAGTTTTCATCCCTTCTCTAGTGGCTACACTGGCAGTGCATTGTCTCCTCCAGGCTTCTGCTTGGCCATAACATTGGACATGCCCTGTCTCTGGGCTCACTGGGGCTGGGGAAGCTGGTGTTGGATGGGCACTGTGGGCAGGAGCAGCTCTCAGGAGCGTGGTGAAGGCACTTTCCATTGCAGTGCTTTTCCGACAGGGAGATTGAGTTTAATTTGCTGGCTAATCTCTGGTGGTGAAATTCATTTCTGGTCTGTCTGTTTGGATTGCTGTGACACTCACCCGTGCAGGCATGTGTGGCACCCTTTGGCTGCCAGGGCTCTGGGTGGGCTGGAGCAAGCAGGAGTGCTGGCTGCTAAGAGCTGCTCCCCTCCACTTTGGCACTGGTGTGATGTGATGTCTGCTCAGACATACCTGCTGCCCGTGCAGAGCCCCAGCAAACTCATCACAATGTCTGCAACATTGGAAACCTGAGACTGCCTGGGTTTCATCTTTCCCTTCACAGCTTTTAACACATGAATCGATGTGATTGTCCCAGCTCCTCTCCTTTGTTGTTTTATTTTTCATCATAAGTTTTCTCTCATCAGGGACAAGGATACAAACAGAAGAATAGAAGGGAAAAGGTGAGCACTTTCTAGTGCTGCTCACATAGGACAACATTTCAAACCTTCTGTTTCTTCTTCAGTATTTTGGCTTTAGTTTTATTAACTTTTAGTCACTTTCCTCGTTAACCTGACTGTTCATTTCTCAATATGGTCCTTTAACTACTTACATACCTCACAAAAAATAGTACAGAGAAAGCAAACTAATTTATTAGGCAAGCAGAAGCACATGGCATTCCATATTGGGCAGATTTGTGATGAGCAATTAATTATTTCTATTTTCTTCCTCCCTGGTTTAAATACAGTTTAAGTTGTTGATGTTAATATTATCAAACCAACATTTTTATATCATTTGCCAGGCTTGACAGAATTAAGTGGATTTCTTTGAATGATAATAGACATAATTAATTTTGTGTATAAGTTGCTTCACTGCCTTTGAAGTTAAGTAAAAAATGAGATGTTAAGACTGAATTAGTGATATTTAATTGGAACCGATTATAAAAAATAAACGAGATACAAGGTAGTTTTATGAAATAAGAAAGAGTGTGTGTATAACTGAAGAAATTAACAATTTGTAGTTGAATGTTTTGCTTTAATAGGGTGGCAGCAGTGATTCTGAGCACAATGGAGAGAAGTAAGAGTGACACAGAAAGGGCAGGGCTGAGCTTTTTGAACATGATTGACAAGAATTGTTACGTGGAATTTCTTTATAGGTCATGCAAACAGACCAAGTGAAACCATTGCTCTTGGAGATCATGCAAGTGTTTCATTTTCCTTGTTTCATCTTTTGTACTCCTGTAATAAATGATGGCAATATGCAATGTTAGTACTTTGCAAAGTATGTTAGGTTCAGCCATGTGTCTCTGCACCTGGCTTAGTAGATATTAGGAAGATAGAAGAAGGTGTTACTATGTTTAATGGCTTTTAACCTACAGCACTTCTTATCAGGAACCCATTCTGAAAAATGACATGCCAGAGACCTGGCATCCTCCTGTGCATCAACTGGACAGCCTGGAAAATCTAGTTTGTGATACCACTATTATAAATTAGATATCACTCTCAGATGTAATCAACTGATTATAATCTCAGTCCTGTGTCAAGTAAAATTTGGCTGTTTATTAAAATAACTCAGCTTCTGGACCTTCTTTTGTCTCAGAAATAGCCCAAATTAAAAGTTTGGGTGTTAGAATAATGTTCTATTTCCTCATAAATCCACAGGTTAAAACAGCTGCATCATGAATGTGTATGGAATGAGAGAAGAAAGAATGAAGCTGAATTACCTGAAATGGAATAGTCCACCCCAGTGAAAACAGTAATCCCTCCTTTAGGAATTGCTTTAGTAATTCCTAAAAGTTTAGGCAAGGTAATAAATGTGTGAGAGATATATTCCTATACCATTGTAGTGAACTGGATTCTCTAGTTTTTATTGGATGCCATCTAGGTGAAGTCAGCTGTGTAAGTGAAAAGATTACAGTGATGCCCACAAAAGGATGAAAACGAAAGCATTTATTCCATCTGCATTTGTCAGGAAATAGTGTGGATTATAACACTGAGATTCCCTTTTTCCCCTCCCACACCTTTGTTGTCAGTGAAGACATACACCAGGTTCATTCTTGGTCAAGTATGTGCCCACAGACTTCTCCAATCTGGGAGGAAAAGAGATGAGGTACTGTTGAGGAGTAAACAGAAGATGCCTGTGGTCACCTTTAAATTACTATTATGGTGAAAGGTGCAAATAGCTGCCATCAAGTGAGGCTTTGATCCAAGGATAATAATAGATCTCATTAAAATCAGTGGGTTTGCCAGCTCTGAAGAAAAAACAACTGAACCTCTTTAAACAGAAGAGACAATGGAGGGATTTCAGACAGCACATGTCAGGTCAGACCTGAGCATGTAGGCAGGGGGATTTCCTTGGTAGCACACAAGGGATGGGATATTGGGTTTGCAGTTGCTGAGCAAAGCCATGCGAAACCCATTGGAGCAGCAGTGAGTGGGGCTGGGGTGACAGGAGCAGTACCAAGGTTCTGGAGTGCAAAGTGGTGCTGGATGATGGATTCTGGGTACAGAATATGGGTATAGAAAATGCCTCCATGGCCAGGGAAAGAGCCCTCTGGTTGGGCAACAAACAAGCAAACAAACAAACAAATTAACCAATCCCCCATAGCCTAGAGAATTATGTTGAATTGTATCACTCATTACTCAGCTGGGGTAGTTCTGAGGGAACCGGGTTCTGTCCAACTTCTAAGTCCAAACGAGCAACAGTAATGCATTTGAAAACCAATGAAGTCTAGAGAAGACTCCTTTTGCCTTTTGTGAGCTCTGGATTAGGTCAGGGTTGCCAAGAATTTGATACTGCTAAGATGATTATCTCAAGGGGATGCTTCTGAAGGCACTATACAGTGGGGGAGACAATACTTGCTTTGCCTGGTTTTGACAGCATGTCACATTCGATGGATGCTCTCTTCACTTTCCAGCTTTTGACAGGCCATAAAGGCTAATTAAACAAAACTACTAAATTCACATGCTTCCCTCAAAGGAGCACACATTTATCTTGCAAACAGTTAATACCTACTATCATGGGTATGTAAGTAGTCAATATGATATAACACATTGCAGAGCCTGCTGAAGGCAGATATTGCCAATTAACACATGGTATTACCAATCAACGCTCATGCCATTTATAGAACACTCTGCCTTGCTGCTACTGGAGATTCAAGACCCACAACAGTTTGAATGCATTTTTGAAGTAGGATTTTGTGTCAGGGAGGGAGTAAAACTCTGCATTGCTAAAGAAGTGGAAGAGCAATGAAGGACTGAACTCCAGGGAGAGGAGCAGCACCTTACAAACACACAAAAAAGACAAGGTCTCTGCCTGGAGGTGCTTACAGTCTCCGGCCAACAAAATTCTGTGTATGAGACATCAGAGGATGGCAGTGGGAGGGAGGAGGGAGGGGAAAAAGGTGATGTGATAAGCACAGGTGTGTGCCCTGAAGAACGGCTTTTTTGTATGTGCTTTGTCAGCAGATTGCGGAGGTAGAGGAGGCTTCCATCTCATGGGCAGCCCGGACAGGAGGCAGCAAGAATCAGAGCAGAGGAATATAGTTTGAAACAGATATTTAAGACAGGGCAATAAATGAATAAAAGGCCACTTTCTGCTTCCTCAGGCAGTTTTGGGCTGCTTGGGGAATATTTGATGCATGAGGCCCAAAAAAATAATGTGGGCATCTGCTGGGGCTCTTTTTATTCCTCCCCACTCAAAAAAGGGCTGCATCCTTACCTTTCCTTCCTGTTCCTTGGCTACCACAGCTGTCCACAAAGCCTTCCATTGAGTCCTATCAGAGCTGGAAGTAGATTTTGATGGTTTCTTCTGTCCCCAAACTGTACTCAGCAGCTGAGAGGTTCCTCTGTTTGAGGGACAGGGAGTAACAGCTCAGGGCTTAATGAGACAGAGCAATAGGCTCATCAGCAAGGAGACACAGGAGAGAAATACATATATGCATGCACACATATCCATGTATATGGAGATATGTATACATAGACTAATCAGAAAATAAAGACACTACAGAGAAATAATGCTTCCTAAAAGTGGTTTGACATAAAATTTCTCATGAGCTGTTAATATATGCTGTCTCTGATGATGAACATTTCATGCCTAAGGAGTAAAAATGTGGCAACACCTTCCTTTTCTTTGAAGAAGAGATTTTAGGGCCTCCTGCTGCAGTCCAGATACTGGTATAAGTTAGTATTAGTATCTCATGAGGAATGTATTTTTAATTTTTTTTCAGCTGAGGTGCTGTAGTATTAGGTTTTGTATTCTCTTGATGCTAAGTAATCACTTTATTCTCACTCAGCTTGTCAGGAGGTTGCACTGGAGCCCCTGAGGTGACTGGACCTGGAAAGTTGCTAAAAAGAAAGATAGGTGAATAATTGTTAAGGGTATTTTAGGGGTGTTTCAGCCTCTTCTGTAATTAATAAAGCACAGCTTGGGGTTTATATAGATGTTTGCAGATTTTTTTTCCTCATCTCATTTATTTTTTAGAAGAGGAATCTGAATAGTTCTCCCTTCCTTCATCTTCTTATCTAAATGCTATGGAAAAAAATGACAAAAAGGAATTAGCAAAGTTACTTCTTAAAATGTGCCTCTCCCCTCAACCCAAACACAGGAGGCAACTAGCACCCTGTTCCTGATTAGCTCTAGACTCAAGAAGAAAATGAGGGGAAAACAGATGATCTGTAGTGTAGTTATCTGACCTTCTGAATCCTGGTTTTCAGTAGTCACTTCCTTCTTGAGTGTTTTACATTAAAATACTGTTTTACTGTTCAATTACCTAATTTAATTACTGTATAAGATTCCTCTGGACTCCAACTACTCATCTTTTGAATGATCACTAGGAGTTTGCAAGAACTGGTGAGCTTTTTCAATAAGTATTTTCCATTTCTTGAGGCAAGACATTGTGTTTCCTCTTCATGGCCACAATGGAAATTGACAGGGGATTTCTGTGAGTCGAAGCAGATTCCAAGGATGGCTTCAGTAAGATGATTTTTTTCACAACACCATTCTTGGAAAAATTATACAACACAATGTACAACTCAGGCTGTATTTTCCTTTCAGCACTACTGACTTTAAAAAATAAAATGAACCCACTAAAACATCTTTACCAAATAATATAGTACCGTAGTAGAGCTTCACATTTTTTATTACAGGTGCATGTAAACGCTGAGCTAACACCATGTAAAAATTTGAAATGGAAATACAGAGAAAACCATGGGAATTTTATTTTACTTTCAGGTATTTTCTTCTTAAGAGAAAAATCAGAATTGCAAGGCAGCTCGCCTTTCTAGGTTTTATGTGAATTCCGATTAAAATGAGTAGCTCTTTTAAAATATAAAGCTGTTTGCTTTCAGTAGAATTCACAAAAGCAGTAATTCTGTTTTAGCCTATGACAACACAGGAAATTCTGAAAAATCATAATTGTCCATAAGCCTAAATAGCTGGGGAAAAATGATAGACATTTGGTTAGCTTTACTGAGCACATAATGTGCTGTCTGGCCTTCAGTACAATGTTTCAAAGCACTTGGATCCAAAATACCTCTCTGAGTCACGCTGAATGTTTTATCTTCAGTGCAGCGGCCCCATTTATGGGAGTGGGAGCTGTGATATTGATCATTAGGAGTTGCATATTGCAACATTTTAGCCATAAACTTATTATAACCCTAAAAAAAATATAAATATTATCTTCCCCGGAGTGGATTGAAATGCCTATTTTACAGATGCTGGATGAAATTTCTGAAGTTGTGTGAAGTTTCTTTTAAATCTTGAATGAAAATGTTCTTTTTGTGTTAATTTAGGAACTGTTTTACTTTCCTTTGCCATTTAAAGGCTGAGGTGCACCTTTGTTTTTCTTCCACAAACCCTCCCGAAGTGTAGAAATCCAGTCAATCACTTTCACACACCCACAAAAAATAATGGCTTGACCTGCTCGTGGCCAGATCTGACATGCCCTGCTGTGGTGGGAAAATTAATTCACCTCACTACACTGCAGTCACCCTCAGCTGAGTCCTTCAATTATTTCATTATGATCTAACTAAGGCTGATAACAGATCTCATTTGATACCGTGGATGGCTGGGGGGGCAGCATGGGGGTGGGAAGTGGATGCCCTCACATGTCAAGCCCTTGCATCTAACCAACCAAGCCTTGTGAGGCTTTCTTGCCTGATGGAAATGGGGGTGATTAAAGACATGTTGTGCCTGTCTGTGTAGCTTCCGCATGATTTTTCTCCCTTAGATGATGTTCTGTGCATTTAGCATATTTGAAAATCTAGAGGCTTTTCATCTTTGGCAGGGGAAGGAAGGGATGTTTTTGATGGACTGGCTGGAGGAGCACACTCAGAGTCCAGTGTTTTCTGGAGAAAGGATCTATTATCATCTTTCTTCCCCCCTTTTTTTTTTTTTTTTTTTTTTTTTTTCACCTGTGCAGTGACAGATGGACAAAGGAAGCCCTGGAAATGTGTTAATTGCTCTTTTTTTTCATTCAAGTGGTTTGGAGGTTCAGGAGATCCTCTAATTAAAGAATCTAAGAGTGAGCTGGGCATCTGGCCTCTGCCACTTTAATCAACTTTGTAATATGAGGAGAGGGCAATGACTGTCTAATTACTTGACAGCTTTTAAGAGGTATAGGTAGTAAGCAAATACATTTTCTCAGAATATGCCAAATTGTTATAACAACAAAATGACTGCTATCTGTTTTGTCTTTATATTATTTTTTAAATAGGTAAATGTAGCCCATCTCCATCCACTGAGTCGATCTGTGTGGGTTACAGGATTCTTTGGCATGATTTTGAATCCACAACACAATTGGTAGGCAGAAGTTTTGTGATGTATGCAAGAATCATGATATTAAGTCAGATAAGAGTTTCTCTGATATGACACTACTGAAATGAGGTTTTTTATTTCTGAGTCTGCTGTGAAATATCTAATTTCATCCATTTGCCTATGGAGAGTTGAATATAGAATATAGATACTTTCCCCCCCATTTTTCAAAGGATAGAAATCCCAGCTCACACACCTGGAATTTATCATGGAGTATAACAAGACTACTTCATGTTAGTGAACATTATGTTAAGTACAAAATCATGTAGTGCTGTTTTTCTGAATCTGATGACAACCTGGAATATTTGCTGAGCAATGTGAATTTTGAAATTCTTCCTAAATGCTGTTAGCTCTGCTGTTAGTAGAGATGAGTGTTGAAATACCATCACTATTACTTAAATATACAGGATCTTGTTGAATCAGCTGAATTCACATTATATCACTGTTTGTCTTTTTAAAAGAAAGAACTCATAAAATGCTTATCTTATTAAGACAAAGTACATCCCATATTCTTCAAGGTGAAGCTCTAGTGTCAAAGTAAACAAGGCAGATGCCTCTTTATTAACTGTGTAATTCAGACTTATATTTAATTAATTAAAATGTCAGCACGAAGATACTGAAGGAAGCTGCTGTAGCTTTTAGAATTGCTGCAGAATCCAAAGGACCTTGCTGCAAATACAAATCTTGCATCATGCGTATTCTTTGAAATATGGATGGCTTAGTTGCTGGCATCTGGTCAATGGAGGTTTCTTTGTTAGTCTCTGAATCAAGGCTGAATATTACATAACAGTAGATGTCATTTTTATTTTCTATGAACCCCTCAAACCTATCACCTCTAAAACTTGTCTTAATAACTCTCATCTGTATTGGAAACCTCAGCAGAAAAGCCAGTATTGAAAGGATTGTAACTCAGCATGGGCTCTTCTGGAGCCAAAATGAGGAGTCTCTGGCTGACAAGAGGAGTGTCTCTTCAATCCCATTGTGGTCCTTCAGTTGCACTTTTCCCGTCCCACAAACAGACAGAGCTCCCCACTTCCTATTTTTTACATACCTTTGCAATTAGCTTTATTTTAAAATTTCCTTCATCAGGGAAAATCTCTATCTACTTCCTTGCATACCATTGAACGCTGGCAACCATTGGTACTTTTATAGCTGGCCTCCAAACCATCAATTTGAATGAACAAAGCAGACTATTTTCTCACACTTATAAGACCTACATTTATAGTATCCGCATGCTGGGGTAATTACTGCTAAATAATTTAATACTGTAAAAACTGACATATCCATTTAGGTGTATGCCTGTTATATTGTTAAACTGTATTGGGGTTCTGACCTCTATTAGACAGCAAATAATCCTACTAAAGACTGGTCATTCTCTCTCTCTCGCTCTTATGGTGAATTTTATTCATAAAGCTTAGGCTTTTGCAGCTATTCTCATAGTGAGATTAGTAAGTATACACTTGTGACAGCACTAAAAATTCAGTGCAATCACAATCATGTTTGATTACCAATTCAGAAGGATCTAGCCATCTAGCTGCAAGGATAATTTTGCTCACTGTAAACAGCTTGGAGAATTGTGTGCGATCATGTTGTGTGACCAAAAAAAAAAAAAACCCAACGAATTAGATTATTTGCTAAATGCCAAGGCACATTAAATATTTTTGACAACAATGAAGATTCTTTGTAAATTGTAATTAGACTGGAAATTATTGCACAGAGCCTGCTTCTCTATAATCCTTTTAAATCAGAGTAGTTGTAATTGGCCTTAGAGACTCAAACTGTTTCGTGTTTTATTTTCTAGAAGTTCCGCTTCTGCATATGTAATAACAGAATCCTTTGTGGATACAATACAATAGACATGTGTGTAGGGTTATTTTAGTTTATTTGTTTTGGTAGCGAGTCAGATAACCAGCGAAAAAGAATATAGAAAAGAAAACATGCTGAATGCTCCTGGATATGAATGGTACTTACATGTAAAAAAAAAAAGTTGCATAGAAATCATAATGGGCCAGATGAGGCTTAGAAAAGCATAACCCTGCTGTTCAACATCTGCCAAGGATCTGGACCTATATTTTGCCTGTACTGTCAGTGGCTTCAGGAAGCCTAATAATGTGAGTTTTCCTGAACACAAAGCCATGGATTTTTAGCAATTCTAGCAGAGTCCTCAAGGATTCCTATTCAAAGTTATGATTTTACTTTTTTTTCTTCTGGTTTTAGGTTCACATGAATGGTAACTTCAGGAGAGCTTGTGAGAGAGGATGAATCTGCTGCAGCCTTTCTACATCAAAAAAAGACCCTTTTTAGCACAAGATCCTTATGCTACTGCTACTGAAGTGCAAGTATGTCTGTGTGTTTGTATAAATAATAGCTGTGGGAATGGGCGTGAGCAGTGGCAGATAGTCAAAGAGTTAAGTGGAAGTCAAAATTAAGTGGGAATTTTGAGGTTTATTTGATGTAAACTTGGCTTTGAGGATGGAGGAAGTTGGACTTGAGGCAAACCTGCAAATTACAGCCCAACCTCATAAGAAATTAGCTGGTAGTAATCAGAGAGCCTTAACTGACTGTAAAAGCACCTTTAATCTAGAGATGTGGGATTCTGTTGGGTGACTGTTGCTCATGCTCTCACAGGCTGAATTAACTAACAAAACCAAATACGTCAATACATCCAATATAAAATTTCAGCTCATCTCTGCTGAGTTTATTACCAATATCCAAAATGAAACAATGTTTTTCTTGGAACAACAGGATTAACATTCATGTGATCATGACTTCCACCAAAATAAGTCTAATCTGTAG
The DNA here is from genome assembly GCF_048771995.1 of Taeniopygia guttata. Lineage (NCBI taxonomy): Eukaryota > Metazoa > Chordata > Aves > Passeriformes > Estrildidae > Taeniopygia > Taeniopygia guttata. The sequence continues at coordinate 52,236,904 of NC_133030.1, read as the reverse complement.
ATGTGCTGAGAAAATAATGTATTTAGAGCCACCTTCATCCACTTCACATATATCGAAGTTACAAGCAAGAACCTCCAGTGTGGCTCTATGTCCAACTTCAAATTTTAGATCTATTGAATTACTTTAGCTTTCCTTGATCTAGCCGAGGCTAAACATTGGTTTACATACAGTCATTTTATATTTTTAATACTAAGTTTACATCCATTACTCAGAAGTAAAAAGCTCATCTGCTAATATAAATGTATTAAAAATTGCTAGAGTACAACGAGGAGATTTTTGCCGCATTAGTAAAGCAAATGGAAAAATGCACAGAAAGGACTAGAATGTTACTAAATCACCAGTTACAAATCTGACTTTAGAAGAACAAAAAATTAGCATTAAACCAATATAAATATTAATCTTAACTGTTTCAAGGAGAAAAGGGTTGCATGAATGAAGTCCACCCAAACCAGTGAAAAAAAATATCTGTTATCTTCAATGAGTTTTGTGTCAGATACTCTGAAAAAAAAATCTCAAAAAATATCTTCATCAGATTGACAGTTTTTTATTTCAGTGGCTTACTTTTGGACCAAGCTAATTTCTTTCAATAAACTAAAAATATCTAACCAGGAGAGAAATTTACAACCGAAGCTTTTATCCTAAGCTCCAGGTTAACTTACTCCTCTTTCCTTTAGGAAAACCACAAATATTTTTGTATAATGATATTAACGATTCTTAGTTTGATTATATGCAACATCGTGAAGATTTAAGGGCGTTTCTGGCAAAGGCTATTCCATTTTCTTCCTTCAGGTCTCCCCCTTTGCTGGCTGAAATAATCTGCTGTAAAACATTGAAGACATGGGAAATGTTGAGGTGTCCAAAACTGGATATTAGTATAGGGGAATCTATACATTCAGATGGGGCATTGAAAGACACTTTTTCATCATGCTGCAGGGTAAGACAGAATGCATGGTTCTGAAGAGCCCAAAGTGTAAACTGCCGGTGAATTCTGCATGCTGGAAGAAGAGGCTTTGGGCAGCTCATCAGTTTGGGAGGGTAGGGAGGCTCTCAGCTCGCTGCCTGCATGGCTCATGGGGCTGACGGTGGGGCCAGAAGCAGGATGGTTGTGGCAGGTGGGAGCAGCTCTGCAAAGCCTCTGGCCAGTGATAAATGGTTAATTCGTGGTGTGTTCCTGGGGCCTCTTGCAGCCTATTGGCCTGGCATCAAAGAGAAAGGTTTTGCTGTCTTCATCCTCTTATCAACGTGCTTTACTGGCCAAATTCCATGGGCTTTGTCTAAGCCTTACAGAGGGGAACCACCCATGGAGAAAGTGGAAGCCTTTTTTAAGCAGCACTTGAATAAGGAAATTGAAGGTACTGCCAAGGGGAGGGATGGTCACCTAGTCCATCCCTCTCCCAACACACTGCAGGCCCCTGCACAGTGTTTTTCTGACTAATAAACACTGTGCAGGGGCCTGCAGTGTGTTGGGAGAGGAGCGAGCAGACTCCTGGAGTAGCAGCGCTGGAAAGCATTAGGGCTTAGGGTGGCTTAATTATCCCAGTGCTGCTGCTGGGAAGTAATTCTTGATCCATTGGCAGTGGGTGCTTTCAGCACAGGTCACTGCAGATGGCAGCAGGGCCATCGCTGTGCACTGCCCCAGGGAGCACAGTGCTCTGACTGCTCACACCCGCCCTGTGGCCACCCTGCTGTCCACTCCTTGTCCTCTCAGTCCTACAGCCACTGTCTCTCCAAAACGGAAAAAGCCTTTGAAATAGGACCCTGCTTTTGAAGCAAGCAGAGTTTTAATATGGAGAATGCTACATTTTACAATACATATGTGAGTGTTGTGTGAGTATATCCAAAACGAGGGAGAAAAAGACTTTATATGTACACATATGCATGCACATATTTATTTACAAAGCCTGCATCTTAAGGTAAAGTAGTTTATAACGTAGTTTATAAAACTGGCAGTTAGATGAAGTCAAACTTTGGGGTTTAGCACTTGAGCACTAGTCTCTGGCATCAGGTTTCTTGTTAGTCTCAGCATCTCATTTGAAAAGTCATTTATTTTGATAGTATTACCAGACACCTGACTCATAGCTGCAATATAGAGGTTAATTAGCTATGAAGTTTGGAAGCTCATGGACTATGAAAAGAGTTATAGTGTTTTGTTGTTATGCTGCTGATTATTTCTGTGGTGGGTCTGGTTGAATGTGTGCCAGTGCAACTGCAGGTCCATGATGCAAATGCCACCCCTGTGCTCTCCAGCTCAAAAATCCGGAGGTACTAATGATTAATCAAAGGGATTTGATAATAGTAGCATGAAGAACTGATGGGTACCACAAAACTGCAAAGTTACTGCAGGTAACATACTCTTGGTTTTCCTTGATTTGCCGTATGTACCCACTGACCAGGCATGCGCTTGTGCCGGCTGCAAGGTAAGGCCACACAAAGATGAATCTCCTGGCACCGTCCTTCCAGTTAATTTTCTGAGAGATAGAGGACTTGTTTTTCTCCTCCTCGCTCTCTTGTCTTGCTGCTCCTCTGGCCAGGATGACTGGTGTGGGCGGCATGTCCCTTTGAGCACTTTGAGAAACTCCCTAACTTCCTCCCCCTGAGCTCAAATGTCTCCTTTGATTTTCCTGATGCCTGTCACCTTGCCTCTGCTGCTGCTGGTGTTCCCAGCGATGCTGCAAATGCAGGAGTGCTTCATGAAGCTTGGAGGGGGGGGGCAGATAGAACCTCACACAAGCTTGCATTCAGCACTGCTCTCTGCAGCCTCAGCACACGGAGATGAGGGTGAAGGGCTGAAGCTCGGCCAGCAGTGGCTCTGCCCTGGCTGCCCTCCTCTGTGCAGGGCTGACTCCTCATTCACCAGCCTAATGCTCCTAAATATATGACTGCCTCCATCTTGTCACCCTGCCACAGCTCACCCTCTCACTGATGTGAACGGGTACTATATTTACCCAGGAGAGTCATGAAAATTGCCATGACAATGATTGTGGTTGCTTGGGAATGCAAAGAGCTAATTTTGCCTGAATAATAAGACACAGAGTCATCTGTCTCCCTCCGTAAAGCAGCAAGGAGTTTATGCAGGTGAGAACAGGTAATCTTTGTGAGGGCATAATTGCAAAATGCAAAAATGTTCCTGTATCAGTTCAGACCGGTGACTAATAAAAGGATCTATGTGCTAAGTGGCTGAAGTTTGATGCACTCTCTAATTGTGATGAAGATCTGTAGGAAAACTGAGCTTCCCTGCCCCACTCATTTCACCACCAAAGAGGAAAAAAATCCCATTAAAAAAAACTTTAGCCTGAAAATAACTCTATACTGTACATCTTTGCCTAGGGCAAATTTTTCACTGATGAGTAACAGCATTTTCACAATTCACCTTTTATATTTATTGATCTAATGCTATGTAGTATGCCAAAGTTCATTTAAAGGAGACTACAGCTTTTGCTTTTGGGAATCTGGAGGAGAAGATAATTACCAAAACCTAAAACTTTCTTAGCTGATGCTTTTACTTCTCCATCACTCTCCATGACAAAATCTGTGAAGACCTCTTTGGCAAAATGCTGACGAAGATCCCACCCTAACAAACTAAAAAAGCACTAAAGAAGTTCCGTTTTTGTTTCAGAAATGTCCTGGCATCTCTGAACAAATAGAAAAGCCTGTCCCAGTAATGCAAATTCCTCCGAGGCACCGAAGTTTGGGAAAGGACATCTTGCTGGGCAGGCGCCCCGTTTGCGAGCGCGGGAGCCGCTGGCTCCGTGTCCCGGAGGACACCTCCGTTGTGGGCTGACTTAGTACACGGTTCAGAAAGACGCCATTTCAGGCATTCGCTGGCTTTTCCCAAGCCGGACACAGCAGCTCCCCGGAAAGCTGAGAAGTTTTTTTGTTTTTTTTTTTCTGCCGCACCTGAGTGCGAGCGGCACCGAGCGAATTTGCCGGGCACGGAGCCGCCGTCCCGGGCAGCGCTGCCCCGGCGGCGGGCGCGGCTGCGGCGCTCGGGCGCTCCCCGCTCCGGCCCGCCCGCGGGAGCAGCCAGCCTTCAGAGGCATCGGTCAGACCCAGAGAAGGGAACTGCTGCCCTTCAGACTGCTCCCAGGAACCAGATAAACAGCCTTTCAAAAGAAATCTCGCTCTCACTCTTAAATTTTTTTTTTTTTTGGTGTCTTGCACTTTTAGTAAGTGACAGTTTTGCAAATTGCTAGTAAAGAACTTAAATGTCTAATTAAATCTCGAAGATGTACAAGAGTTTGAAGAGCGTGATTGATGCCCACAAAGGTATGGCTGTCTAATGGAGTCGTCCTGACAGCAATCGCGAAAGCCCATTTAACGGCTGATGTCTTGTTGTGATCCATGTTGTCATTTTTTCATTACTGATTAAAATTAAAAATCTGCTTGGCAAATCCATTGTAAAAATTTCCTTCATGAAAATCGACGGGTACAAATTATTTTGTCAATCGCCTGGCAATCAAACTGTGACTGAAGACTGTTTCATGCCCATAGATTTTTTTTCTTTTTACTCATGCCAGTGAGTTTTCATAGAAAAGTTTCTTAAGTGTAGGTGGCAGTCTTGGCAATTTTTTTTTTATTAATAAATAAAGCTTCATCTCTATATGTTAATGAAATGTTTTGTTTATGTTGTCTTCCCAATGTTCCTCACTCTGAAAGTTGGGCTATACTACTGAATTGTCTAATGGCATGTATGACAGGTGAATAATAGCAATACAAGCCTTTATTAAGATAAAATCTGTTTTGAGAGTTGAAGTGTAAGCTGTCTAAGATGTAAAACTGGGAAAAAAAAAAAAAGACAAAAAACCAACCAAACCTTACAAAGCTGCATTCTTTATAGCTAGAATATATTTATGGCTGCACTTTTTGGTGGGGTTTCCAGCTTGGTGTTCCCATGTATGGGTGCAACAGCCATGGGTGAGCTGCCTTGGGGTGAGAGCTGCAAATTCACTGTGAGGGGTGATCCAGGATGGCAAGTGAGAACTCAGCAGTGTGTAGTTCACTGTCAGAGGAAAGTAATTTAGAGCTCCTAATTTCTCTGTAAAATTCAAAGATGCTTTACTCTGGCGAGAAACAAACGGACAACTCAAGCAGCAAGAAAAACATTATTGTCCCATTAATAAAACTTTTCTCCCATTTAATTGATATTTTTGCTTCTCATAATTGAGTCTCATTGCTCAGTATAAATCAAAGATAATAAAAATAGCTCTCCATAGCTGATACGCGTGCTGGTTTCAAGTCTGATCTCTGTTGCTGTTCATGCTTATCTAATCTAATCAATGTATCTTTTTCTGCAGGTTCTTATATCATCACTGCGGATGCTTCTTACTTCCGAGAACAAGAGAATGTTTTGTTTTGCAGATTTGTTTCTTTATTTTGATATTTAAATTAAAATGTTGAATTTTATTGTGTGCTTTATATCTTCTTTTAAACCCTTCTGAAATAAAGAGTGTATTGCTCACTCTGGATGAGTAAAAATTGACTGAATAATTTTAACCTTGTTTTAGGTCCATCATATTTTGATGAGCATGAACATTTTATTAGTAACATTCTCAAGGTTGTGACATTTTTAAAACAAAGATTTGCAAGTTACTTTACAGTAAATATATTTATGTTTCTATGAAATGGGTTGCAGATTTTAATGTGAAGATCTTGTCTGCTTATGGCAAAATGTATTTGTGTGATAATCATTTTGGAAAGCTCATGTGCCATACCCCAGAGTAAAATAATGGAAAATAATTACTAGGAGAAAGCTGGCTGCCCAAGTCACAGTTTTAAAGATTGTTCAGTGTCTCTGGGGATATGCTTTAGGCAGTTATAACTTGGAACTGGTGTCTTTTTATTGCTGCTTAAATTTGGATGTAGCAACAAGATTAATAAGAACAATAAGTTTTTCATTAATTGAAATGTTAATTTCCAGAATAAAATGGATGTTTTGACCTTTGCTATAGAGTTGCAGAAGTATGTGCTTTCAAAAGTTGTGTACTATACATCTGCACAAGTCCTGGAAGAGCCCAGTATGCTCGGGAGCCACGTGCTGTTCTCAGCTTAGCTCTGAGCTCCTGCTGGAGGGGATTTGAGTTTCTCTGCACATGGTCCTTTTTAGCTGTGAGTTTCCCCAATCTTTCTAGGTGGGAAAGGCAGCTATCTGAGGTATTACAGCCTGGTTTTGGTAGCCTTGCATGCTGAACTGGTACTCTGGGCTGAAATCCAGGCAGCACGGCAGGACTACTGCTGCTCCCCAAACAATTGCACAGGGCTTTTGCTGCTTCATCGGTTATTGTTCGTAGCATGGGTAATAGTGAAAACAATGGGTTGGAGTAGAATAAGGAAACAAACAAAATAACAATGTGAATACCAAAACAACAGCAGCAAAAAAACCCCCAACTTTACATGTTTTTAATAATGTTTATGTGACAGAGAGAAAGGCTGAGGAATTTTAGCCATGTGGGATATGTCACTCTTTATTTCTGCCTCTGAGGCAAAAGCAAAGCAAAGTGCTTAATAGTTTGAGCTTAGAGCAGGGTGTCAACCTCAGTTTATGAAAGATTATTATTTCTTTTACAGTAGTGCCCCAAATGTACCAGCTGCTACATAAAAATACTGGGAAACAGGCTTTACCCCTGAGAGCTGGTATGATGTGACCCCTCTTTAAGGCTGTCCGCAGGGTTTGAGCCTCAGGCTCACACACATTCAAAACGTGCACACACTGAGAACTTTCCCACTCTGCTGTCATATCATGTCTCTGTTACAGGATCCAATCCTGGCATGTACCATCCTTCATCCATCAGCCCTTTTTCCATGGAAGGGAAGTGGGAGTGTGGGTTTGGAGGCTTGCTGTGAGAATTAGATGACAAATTCCCCTGGTATGCTACAATGCTCTTTGGTCACAGAGAAAGGACTTTGCAGGATTTAGGGGTACAAAATTGAATTTGGAGAGCTAAATTCTAAAATAGAATTCACAGAGCTCTCACCTAGTTTCATACCTTTGTTTAATATACAGCTACCTGTACTAAAATTGCAGCAAAATCTCATCAAAACTGACACCTTCGTAAGTTTGAACTTGGGTCCAAAAAAAGCAACAAAGCTGGTGAAGGGTCTGGAGCACAAATCTTATGAGGAGTGGCTGAGGGATCTGGGAGTGGATAGCCTGAGGAAAGGGAGGTTAAAGGGGGACCTTCTTCCTCTCTAGAACTGCCTGAAAAGAGGTTGTAGCAAGGGGGAAATTCTCTTCTCACAAGTAACAAGTGATACAATGAGAGGAAACAGACTCAATTTCACCAGAGGAGATTCAGATTGAATATTAGGAAAAAAAAGTCACTGAAACAATGGTCAGGCATTGGAACAGGCTGCCCAGGGAACTAAGTGGTTGAGTCACAATCGCTGGAGGTATTTGAAAGACTTGGAGATGTGGCCCTTAGGGACAAGGTTTGGTCGTGAACTTGGCAGTGCCAGGTTAACAATTAAACTTAATGATCGTGAAAGTCTTTTCCAACCTAAATAAGTCTATGATTCTGTGACCCCATGATTCTTAGTGCATAAGGCATACCTGAGATGGTCAGTGATACTCTGGAAGGCAATGTGGGCAAGGCAAGAAATGTTCAAAATTTTGATGGGCTTTTTTTTTTTCTTTTTTTTATTCTTCCTGTCCACAGACAAATTATTGACTTCCTTAAATGTCTAGTCTCAAGTTGTTATTGAAGTTATCAACATACTTTGAAATGGAATTCATTGCAGAGATTGCCTGCCACTATTCTTAGTAAAAATAATGGAAGATCCAGTGTCCAAATTCCTCATGAAGCATTACAGTGTCATCGGACTGAAAGGATTTTTGGGTTAGCATTGTGACTAGCTAAAAGTTTTATTTTAATGAACTCTGTTTAATCAGAAATGTCTGATTCACAAAACCAAGACTGTTTGCAGAAAAGAGTTTGTTTTGATGTATTTCTCTAATGACTAACTTTTTATGAATGTGAGAAAATTTTAAACAAAGTTTGAAATGAGAGAATGTCTCCTTTCTCTGAGATAGTTTTTGTTTGAAATGTGTGTTATAAACAAGCAGTAAGTGTCATATATAATAACACATCCTATACAATACAATAGTATACAGGAATGCAATAATATTCCTATACACTGGAATATTATATACTCACATATTAAGTAATTCTATATTTTTAGAACTATAAAGCTCTGAATGTTTCCAAAAAAGCCAGAACTCTTCAAGACTTTTTCCCTTGTGGGTGCAAGGCATCCAAAGCAAGGCTGGAATGAGTTGTCTTTTGTGACAACTAATAAACCAAACTAATTTAATCTTTAAGGACATTTTATGATTTCATTCATCTTACTGATCAAGTTAATAGTTATGGGGATACTTGTTTTTCTAATTTTTTTTCCAAAAATGAATGACTAAAGGAGGAATCTGGTTTCTGTAGACTCAGGCAGACGCAGGCTCCCTGGTGAGTGATGGACATGAGACATTTAAGAGGCATTTATTCCTCACCTCCCTGAAGGTCCCATATCTAATTCAGCTACTCCACTGAGGGTCTACTCTTATTGGTGTGAGTTTCACTGTGGGCTCTTCACTGCTGCTGGGTGAAGCAGGCTCTTGCTCATGAGGTTGAAGCCTCTGCTGTCATGCCTTTGCCCCCCTGTTACCCAAGGGAGTTGAGCTGAGGCGACAGCAGGTACCTCTATCTGTACCAGTCACATCTCCTGACTGCAGCACAGGGGTAACCTTTGTGCTCAGGAATAAATGTGTGACATACGTATGACATACATATCAAGTATTTAAACTTTTGCCCGAGAGTGTGTTAGTAATTGTCTGTGCTAAATACATTACCATTTATTGAATTAATTATCCTTTATTCTTACATTTGACATTCCACAGTGATCCCATCAGTCTAGTGTCACTGAGTTGATAATCACATGATAAGTTTTAAATCACATAATATTTTGTATTGAACTGTTTCCTGAGGTTATTTACCTGTAAGACCTGTTACACTGAAATGTTCTTGTGGTGCTGAAATCAGAGTCTAGACTGAAAAAAAATTTAGAAGCAAGGATCTTGTATTTTAATGGGAAATTATTAGATTATGGATTGGCAAATATTTTCTCTAGCAATGAATTTAATTCAAAAAGTTATGCCATAGAAATAATGTTAGAGATTAGATGAGATACTCATATTGTTTCCAATGGTTTTAGGATTTTCTCTATAGTATTAAATATCTCAAATCTAATGAGACAGTTACCCCTTGCAAACACAGGTAGTATATAATCTTGAAGTGTGTATTATTCTATAAGACTGCAGTATGTAATCACAACTATCTGTAGCTTTAAAATTATCTTCAGGAACACACTATAGTTCATAAATCTGAGTTTTCTTATTTGTAGAGCTTCTCTCCCAGGAACAGTGGTTTTGGAAAAGAAAACAATTTTTTGAGAGAGCATAAAGTACTTGAAAATAGAGGAGTTCCTCTCAATGTGGATTGCTATATCTGAGGTCAGAAACGGGACCCTTTCACTTCTGAGAGCTAGTAGGTTAATGCCTCATTACGCCCCAATAGTCAAAGGATTAACAGAGTTTCCATTACATGCTCCTGTTTTGAGAGGTTAATATCTCAGCCTATAAAAATTTTCTGTGTGCTGAAACTTGGCACACGAGGTCTCGGAATGGGAGAAACTTGTTTTTGCAGAATATGGTTTAAATCACTTGGATATTTTTTAAGTTACAAGAAAGAAAGAAAAAAAAAAGCAAAGACAGAAGTTTGTGGTTTCACACTGGGATTTTTTATGGTTTTAAAAATGCAAACCGAGCTTTGACTTAAGCAATGTAATTTTGCATAATGTAAGCTATTGTCTCTCAGTATTAAACAGAGCCTTGAAAACTTCTGCCATTTTACGTTCCTGAACATTTTTAACTCCCTGTTTTCAGTCTTAGCTTTCATTTCTGGTTAAAGTGAATCAAAAATATAAAGTAAAACCAGGCTGAAACTATATTGCACGTTATTGTGTTTCAAAAATCCTATGAAGAGTTCTTGATGCTATATGAGCATCCCTTAAAATTAAGATTGGTATATCTTAAACTCACTTCAGCAATTCTCTCACGGTGTTAATGTGCCCACAATGGCATCAGCAATGTTCCAAAGAATTGAATGAGGAAAGCAAGAGGTTATGTTGACCTATGTGAAAAGCTTACAAGAGAACTTAAACTGCTTTGGTGGGTGGTGCTCAAAGATAAATGGTCATGTATCTTGTCATCCACCAGCTCTCTTTAGTTTTGCACCAAATTCTGCAGCACCTAAAAGTACACTACTGAGGCAAAAATGCATGTGACATGTAGAATCACAGAAAGGTTTGGGTTTAAGGGACATTAAAGACCCTCCAGTTCCACCCCGTGTCAAGGGCAGCGACTCTTCCACTAGACCAGTTTGCTCAAAGCCCCATCCAAATTGGCCTTGAACACAAATTGGCCTTGATGCCCCTTGTGGGGCATCCACAGCTTCTCTGGCCAACCTGTGCCAGTGCCTCACCACCTTCACAGAAAAGAATTTCTTCCTAATATGTAATCTGTATCTCCCTTAACTCTAACTTATTAACCCAGTAGCAAGGATCAAAACTTGTTTCAACTTTAACTGTTCTTGCATCTGGTCTATCTTAAATTCACCCTATTTCATGATATATCTTACCCCACTTACACTGTATCTAGTATTAAAACCATCAGTTTAAAAAAGAAAATTTAGAAGTAATTGAAAGTTGGACATTAAGTACATTTAAATTCAATAAAATGAGTGGTTCCAAAATTTTTGGTATATTTCAGAACTTTAAAAATTAACTTTGTTTTGTTGACTTGCAAGACAACACACAAAAAATCCACAAAATTTTGATTGAAGCTAATAAGTAAATGATTTAAAAAGTCGTATGTGTTTTGCTTGTGTAGGGAGGGGAGCTGGGTTCTGTTAAAGACCAATGTGCATTGAAAACACTAATTTGAATAGCTGGGACAGAAAGAAAATACTGCAATAAATTAAGTTTTAATTTTTTTCTTTTGCATTCACATCTTTCTCCATTTTCTCAATGGGAATATTTAGCACTCCAATTCTGTTTATGTACTGCTGCTGGTAAGTGACATGACAGATTGTTGTGGTCTGCAGGGCCAAAATCTGCCTTTAGAAAACGCAAAATAAACTGAGTTTGAAAGGTAGAATTTGTGGCCAGAATTGTACTTGAGTGAAGCCAGCTTGGTTCAGTGAGGGTACCATGAATCTCAGCAGGGCCCAGCTCTCTGCCAGTGGAGCTGGAAGCTGACCTGGGTGTCCCTGTGCTGCTGCAGCCTGTGGCACTGCTGCATCTGGATTGTACCTCCACATCCTCTCCCTAGAACCATGTTCCACGCAGCTGTGTCTGTACACAGAGATGTACCTTGTAATGTCCATGATGCAGGTACCGAAAGGACATGAAAAGACTGCTGTTAACCCCCCAGGAGTCAGACTAGACTGGATTTAAGTTTTCCTGTGAAACTGAAAAATTGCTATCTTGTTAGCAGGGTTAAAATTATTCTAATCTTCAGTTGTGCGAAGTACATGAACTGAAAATTATGAGGGAAAAAATCCCAACTACTTTTCCCACAGGACACTGTAAAATGAGTCAAGAATGTGTGGTGAGAAAAAATCTGTTGTCTCAGTGTCCTTGAGGCTGAAACCTGTCCTGCTGGTTATGTCCGTTCTTCCCAGCCCATGTCAGCAGTGAATGGGCAGGCATTGTTCAGTAGGAAGGAAGCACTAAGACCAAAAATAAACTTCACCAATAAACAGAAGAGGAATTGAAGCTGCACAATGCTGGTTCCTAACTCAGTTCACCTGAAAAGGTTTTTTTCCTTAAGAAAACTTATTGACACCACAGTCCAGAATTAATTCGGGCTACATATTTTTGGTATTTTTTCCCTTTTTATATATTCAGGAATAACATTTTCAAGGTTATGGCCATTATACCAGTTATTTTTCCAATTCTACTTTAGAATGACATACTACAAGGTAGCCTAGGGAGGAATTGAGCTGCAAATGATATTAAAGGGTTTAATAGGGAAGGAAAAAGCATAATTTTGGCAAGAGATTTGTGACTTTTTTAAAATACAAAAAAATAATAAATATGTATTGGATTCTCCATAAAGGGGCTGTAACCTTCAGTCCCTTGCCATTTCAAATGATATAGTACTTTTTTATATCCCTTTCTGTCCTAATCTCTTTTGTGACGTTGTTTTGTTGTATTGTGTTGATAAGAGGCTATCTTGGGGCCAGGAAGGGATAAGATGTTAATAAAATTCTTGTTTGCTGTTACAGAATCTAACAAGTGTAGTCTGAGGTTTCATGTCAAATTATTGCTGGCTTCTCTTTGTATCAATCACTATGAGAAATACCTCTTAACACTTTATGAAGGCAAAAAAAATAAAATAGCCCAGAAATCTTTCCAGATACAAAAAATTAAGCTTAGGTGGAAAGCTGTCATTTATTTATTTTCTCTGTAGCAGTATTGAGTCTTTTATGAGGAAGTCTGTACTAGTCAACCTCTCAGATGAGATGATATCGAAAGCTGATTGAAAAACTGCAAATTTTTATCACAAAAAACAAACAAAAAAAAAATAACACAACCCCTCCCTCAAAAAAACAAAAACAAAACCAAACAAACAAAAAAAAAACCAAGCAAAAATATCCACATTAAAAACTTTTATTTTAATGAAAGACAATCTACCTTTCTTGCACAAAAAGCTGTAATTTCTTTTTTTTTGTGATATTCATTTTATGATATGTGCCATAATTAAAAAAAGAGTAAAAATTGATATTAAAATATTTTTATGGAAGAAATATTTATTTGCTTCATCTTCAATAAGTTTTGAGGTAAATTTCTGTTAATAATTAATGTGACAATCTGCAGGAATATTTCCATGATTCAGAAATAATCAAGAAATTTTTTTACTTTTCCAGAAAAGTACAACCAAACACGGTATAGCAACCAGTTTTAATATCTAGAATTAATTTTTTTGTTAAAATTAAAAATAGTTGAATTTTTCTGGATCAGCTGCTCTTATTGTAGCCTTTTTTTTTTTAAGAGAAGACAAGACAAAAATAGGAAGTGTGAATAAATATTAGAAATGGCAGAAAATGCAGCTTCACTTTCAAATAAATACTTTTGTTAGGTGTTGAGCTTCTGCCAAATTGCATAAACACAACAGTGGGTCTTAAGCACAGAGAAACTTGGCAAACTTTTACCAAGATCAGCCAGTTTAATGAACTGTGAGTACTTGCATCTCTATTTACAATTCTCAGAAGTGATACAAAATGTGAATTTGCCTGGCCCCACCAACACAGACTCTTTTTAGACAGAGATAAAGGCAGAGTGGTGGAAAAGCAGAATGTTAAATTGAGGTGGATGAAAAGAGATATATCTTAAGATTTAGTTAAAGCCCATGGACACAGAGATGCCATTTGGTTTCAGCCCACCTAGTGAGGATATTATGGGTAATCAGCAGTGCCATGGTGAATGATGTGGCCTTAGGTACTGGTATTATTGGCGACAGCTCTGTTGGTAAAGCTCATTTCTTACAGGTTATCATCTCATAGTTTTTCTCAGCAACTGACAAATAAATACCATGCAGAAGAACCCCTCACATCCATGTCATTAAAATGAACTAAACAAAATACCTTCTGGTGATTTGAGCTGTATACATTTTCTCCTATTTCTAGACTCTCTGAGCTTGTTGTCATGCCAACTTCAGACTTCACCAGGTACCTCAAGGACCCCTTAGCTAAGCTACTTCAATAATAAGTAGGTAAAATTGACCAGTTTCTACTAGCATTCCTCCTTTACGTGACATTAAAAAAAAATTAATATAATGGGTGAGCTGGACTTTTGTAACCTTGGACAACTTAGACTGCAATTCTATGTGTAACAGTTGTCAAGTTACTCCAAGAGGTAGCAGCACTTCAAGGCCCTCTGAAATTATAGCGTTGCAGAATGATGGTAAGGTTTGTAAAGAACCTGGAGACATTCTGAGAAGTAATTCAATATTAGTAAATGTTACTTGAGGAAAATCACTTTGCCCTTAATGCTGAAAGGAGTTTTGTTGTATAATGACATATAACAAATGCAACACAAAACCACCATTTTGTATCAGGGATATTGTTAAACTGGAACATATCTTCAGGGTTGTATTTTCAAACCTCAAAGACTACTTGAAAATGAAAAAAATGGGGAAAAAAATAAAAAGAAAGATAAAGCAATCAAGGTCAAATCCCACAAGAGTTCCCTCACATAAGTTTCACTGTAGTTAGATAAAACTGCATGAGTAAAGTCTACTTTAGGATGTGTAGCTTTACAAGAAAGAATTTTTAATCTTCCCCCTTCCCCTTCCTCTTCCCCTTCCCTCCTCTCCCTTCTCCTCTCTCCTGTTATTATTATTATAAAAAATAATAATAACATTATTTTTTGTATTTGTTTATGAAAGAAATACTTATACCATGTTGGTTTTTTTTATTATTTGTTTGTTTTTAATACCTTCACAATTTTAGATGAGGAACTGGGAGTCTGCTTACCATAGCAAAAGAATCACCTGCATGAGGAAAATAGGTTAAAAATTCTTTCCTTACTGAGACAAAATGTAGTCTGTTATTCCTCTTTTTTTAACTTCAAGCTGCTCCCTCACAGCTTGTCTCTCCCCTGAAACACATGTACACAAAAGGTTTTCTCCTTTGTACCTCAAAGCCTACAGTGCCATTTTTGGACAGGAATATGCAATGTACGTAGAATAATTTAAGTGAATTTCAATTATATTTTCAGAAAGAAACTGAGCTGTCCAGGGTTGCATGTATACATCTCACAGGAAGTTCTACCCACAGAACTGTTTGGTTTATGTTTGACAAAGCAGCAGTGTGACAAATGTTATGGTAAGTGTTGTACAAAGATTCTGGGTATTAAGGAAATTACATAGTTTTAAATTAAAAGAAACCCCATGATAATGTGTTCTTTAGCATCCTGGTCAAATTCAATGACTCGAACACTTCTGAAAAAAGGTAGAATACATATAATGTCAGAAATAAGCTGGTCTAAATGAAAAGCTTCTCTCCTAACATTTGCCTTTTATATAACTTGCTACTACAGTAATAGAGTTCTCAGTAAATTTCAAACGAAAATTTTCATCTCAAGTGTTTTTGGAAGGGTATTATTACAGACCTTTGAATTTTTGTTGTAGCTAAGCATATATTAACAGCAAGGAGGGCCAGGGAAACTGCTGGTATATCCAGTAGTGCTTGATATTTAGTAGATGAATTAAAGTTTACAGTCAAATTGTTCTTTTAATTAATAATCTTAGAGATATTTGTTGGAAGCATTCCTTCCCTTCCCCCTTCCCTTCCCCCTTCCCTTCCCCCTTCCCTTCCCCCTTCCCTTCCCCCTTCCCTTCCCCCTTCCCTTCCCCCTTCCCTTCCCCCTTCCCTTCCCCCTTCCCTTCCCCCTTCCCTTCCCCCTTCCCTTCCCCCTTCCCTTCCCCCTTCCCTTCCCCCTTCCCTTCCCCCTTCCCTTCCCCCTTCCCTTCCCCCTTCCCTTCCCCCTTCCCTTCCCCCTTCCCTTCCCCCTTCCCTTCCCCCTTCCCTTCCCCCTTCCCTTCCCCCTTCCCTTCCCCCTTCCCTTCCCCCTTCCCTTCCCCCTTCCCTTCCCCCTTCCCTTCCCCCTTCCCTTCCCCCTTCCCTTCCCCCTTCCCTTCCCCCTTCCCTTCCCCCTTCCCTTCCCCCTTCCCTTCCCCCTTCCCTTCCCCCTTCCCTTCCCCCTTCCCTTCCCCCTTCCCTTCCCCCTTCCCTTCCCCCTTCCCTTCCCCCTTCCCTTCCCCCTTCCCTTCCCCCTTCCCTTCCCCCTTCCCTTCCCCCTTCCCTTCCCCCTTCCCTTCCCCCTTCCCTTCCCCCTTCCCTTCCCCCTTCCCTTCCCCCTTCCCTTCCCCCTTCCCTTCCCCCTTCCCTTCCCCCTTCCCTTCCCCCTTCCCTTCCCCCTTCCCTTCCCCCTTCCCTTCCCCCTTCCCTTCCCCCTTCCCTTCCCCCTTCCCTTCCCCCTTCCCTTCCCCCTTCCCTTCCCCCTTCCCTTCCCCCTTCCCTTCCCCCTTCCCTTCCCCCTTCCCTTCCCTTCCCTTCCCTTCCCTTCCCTTCCCTTCCCTTCCCTTCCCTTCCCTTCCCTTCCCTTCCCTTCCCTTCCCTTCCCTTCCCTTCCCTTCCCTTCCCTTCCCTTCCCTTCCCTTCCCTTCCCTTCCCTTCCCTTCCCTTCCCTTCCCTTCCCTTCCCTTCCCTTCCCTTCCCTTCCCTCCTTTTTTCCCCTTCTCCCTCTCTCTTTCCCACATCACATATATTACACCACTTAAACTTCCCACAAATAAAAATGTATCCTTGGGGAATTAGTATCCAAAACTGCGTAACTTGGGCTAAATTACATTCCCATTTACATCTCTAAGTCCATGAGGCTGTGGGAGTAATAACTGGGAACCATGAGCCAAATTTTTCTTTCAGTCATATCAGTGTAAATCTGCAACAATTTATTTGAATTTAATGGCCAATTAGGATCTACCTCTATACATATAATAAAAGAATTAAGTTATTAATCTTGAAACAATAGCTTTTTATTTTAATAAAAATTACCTTTGGAACTGTTTCATAGAAAAGTATTTTAAGAAAATAAAATATTTTTGTCAAAATTGCAGAACTCTACAAAGAGCCTCATAAATTTGTGATGATTAAAAACCAGCAGGAGATGGAAATCATGATTAATGTTTCATTGTATCCATTTAACACACCTGTATAATGTGCATATTTTTCAAAGCTGTCTCATTGTCATTTCTTCCCATCTCCTGACCATGTTTTAAGACATGTATTTTTAACAAAGAGTAGAAAGCAATACTGAGATCTGTGCTACTGCTGAAGT
Source organism: Taeniopygia guttata (assembly GCF_048771995.1). Classification (NCBI taxonomy): domain Eukaryota; kingdom Metazoa; phylum Chordata; class Aves; order Passeriformes; family Estrildidae; genus Taeniopygia; species Taeniopygia guttata. The sequence goes on along the minus strand of NC_133030.1, from coordinate 52,219,957 downwards.
GGTTAATAATAGGATGGTTGCCAACCAACTCTGCTGTTCTCTTTTGACTGCCATGTCAGGAGGTGAAAAGTAGAATTGCCAAAGCATTTCACTTCTCTCACACATTTAAAACTATTCAAAATTAAGATTTTCTAAAGACAGTTTGATTGTTGTTAATTTTAAAGTCAATTTTGCTGTCCAGTTATTAAACTTGTGTATTTCCTCTGCAGGGAAACAAAGGTTTTTCACAGATTCTTTCTAGCGAGAGATAACATCCAGAATAATAACCCCACATCAACCAGCTTCTGTGAAGCTTCTGAGTAGGGTGACAGACAGCAAGAACTTTTGTTTGCTTTTATTTGAACATGTGGGTGGAATAGCTGTTCCTGTCCTTGGCTTAGCCATGTCCTTCACAGATACTTGAATGAGTTAATTATAGATTGTTACCTAATGACATAACTGTGCTTTCTGAATCCCACAGAATGACAATTTCTGATCAAAATACTTCTTGTTCCAGTATTTGCTCATCAGCATGAAAACCATTCTATGTGTGTGCACATGTACACAATCTTTCTCTCTCTCCTCTTTCTTTCTTTCTTTTCTTTCTGCCTATTGTCTCCTGCTCCATCTTTTACACTGGCTGTTGCATTTTCCTTTGGTTTATAGACAAATATTTTTGAGTCTTTTGAGTTACTCATTCTTGTTGAGGAGTAAATCAGATCTGTGTGTAACCTGTGGGGGGAAAAAAAACTCTAGCCAACCAAATTTGCTTGATTCCTAGATGAAAGATGCAATCAGAAACTAAAGGTAACAGGAAATAGAAGCTGAATAAATAAACACATGACACCCATTCATGATGTCAATAATACCACTTTCTTTTGCCACATTTTAAGAATTTAAGACAAAATCCATTGTTACTTAAACTAAAAAATTATTCTGATGTAGGGGAAGACAACCTAGAGAGCAGCCTTATGTTTCTTCAGAAACTAAGGTGCTGCCACATGCATTTCCACTTTAGACTTTATTATTTAATGATTGTATTGTAAACCTGTTATTACTCCCATGGTGTTATTATACTAATGAAAAAACCTTGCAGCATCGTATTTCTGTACAGTTATTTACAGGTCAGAGTCCAGGGAAAGCAAAAACCAGCTGCTAGTCACTAGTCATATTAATAGCCACCTTATAATAGAAAAAGCAAAAGAAAGCTGACTCTGATGTACTGGGAAACTTCAGTTCATTTGGTAGTCATGTTTATAGCTGCTTTCCAAGTGCTTAGATCTGGTTAGTTTTGGACAAGCTGTTCTATTCCTTTCTCTCCTTTTGCATGGACTGTGTGACCCATCACTTTAAGTATCAGAGCTGAGATCTTCATCTCCCTCTTCCCTCAACCCAGACTTCCCCTCTCCAGTAGAAACTAATTTCAGCTAAGTGCTGACCATGCTTTCCATAGATGTGAAGCCATTTGGAGCTGAGAATAAAATCCTAAGGACTCTTGATCTTGTGTAAGTGATTGATTAGATTAGTCCTTTTCCACAAAATAGCTGGCTGCTCACAAGGGAGGTGGGCCACTAGGCATCCAGGGTTATTCTGAAGTAGTTTCTAAAGCAGGACAGAATTCATTTACTTCTAGGTGGGGAATCGCCACCCCTGTATACATAGTCAGTGATAGGAGTATTTGCAGATCACATCCAGCTTAAATTCTACTCACCTTTTGTCAGTCTTAAATGCACAGATTTGGACTTGTCTTCTGCAAAAGAGTGAAATTTATTCTTGAAGTTAGACATAAACCAGTCTTTTTTTTTAGAATGAGATCAGACATATTTCAAGCTCTTCCATTTAACATATCAAAACTACTCAAAAGTGTTTACCTCTGAAATTAACTTAGCAAGAATGTTCAAAAATATCTATTCCTAAATGATGATCAGAATCATAGCTAAAAGCTAATGTATAGACTACTCCTGCTTTCAAACTGGTAATGTGTCTTTTCCTGTTTCAGCTGCAGCTTTACAAGTGTGATCTAGCACGTGGTTGTTTTTCTGGGCTAAAAGGGGCACATGTCATGCTGCAAGGTAGAATCTCTCCATTAGGTTTTCAGAGTTGTACCTGCAGCACCTCTGTCTTTTTTCCCCACACTTTTTTTTTTTTTTTTTAAGAAAGGAAAAACAATATAAATCTAGAAAAGAGGGGGAAATATGGAATTTACTTTTTCTTGCTTCTGAAGTTTCTGCCACTACATGCTTTTGAGCTGTGAAATTACTACACCTAATCTGAAATAGTAGCAGGGTATTGTGCACAATTATTTGTTTAGAGGCAGTTTTGAAATATTAAAAGCCATCTTTGTCATTACTGGGTTTTGCACAGATGTATCCATTAGCCTATCTGTTGAAAGGTCTTTGAACTTGTTAAGGGAACAATGCAGCTCCAGGTTGTTCAGTTACAGGCAACTGCCCTAGGCATGAGTGTTGTGGTAGTCTTTGTTCTGATATAGTGATCCTTGATGAACAGAAAATTCTATAAGAGATCATAGTGGAAACTCAGAAACTATAGCAATTATGCAGATTAAATTTATCCAGCGGACTTTAATACTTATTTCCAAATTCTCCTCTTACTAACTCTCAAGATTGTGTTTTAGTGTCCTAGAGAAAGGCTCATATTACTGATGTGATACTAATGTAAACACTGTGATTGCAAAGTACTGCATTTGTGGGTTTTCTTGGCTTGGAGAGTCTCAGTCAAGGAGGACATTTTCTTAAATATTTTTAAAATTAATTCAGCCATTATCAAGAAATCTATATGAATGCACTAACCACGGAAGTTTAACATTTTATGATAATGTTTTCCATTTGTGTAACTAAGTAAGTCATAAATTAAGTTCCAATCCAGTGTTTATTCCAGAACTGCAAGGGTTTTTTCAAAAATCATTCACAAAATGCTAGATGATAAAAATAGATTAAGGTATTTTTCTGCTCTGGGTATAAATATTATCATATAATTACACTAGTATATTTGTGTAAATAATGAGGTTCTGCTCAGTTCAAAAGAATGCTTTGGTGAGAGGGGAATAAACGTTTCAAAACTTTCGAATTGACATAAAAATACAATTTAAAAAAACAATGAATATGTCAAGTCAATTTAATTTATTCAGCATATACTGAGGTATGTTTAGAATATTGTAAAATAGATTACATGTATACTTGTGCTACCTGTGTACAGTCACACACAGACATGCAGGCATCACCCTTCAGCAGTGACTAATGTTACTCAAAATAACAGTTACCATTGCAAATCTCAGAACTATATGAAAAATGCAAAATTTCAAGACCACCCATTAGTTTCTAAATTTCACCAGCTTTCTACACAACTTCCTCCACAATCATAGAATCACAGAACTATAGAATTATGAGGGTTGTAAAAGACCTTTAAGATCATCAAATTCAACAGCTGACCCAGCACCATGACCAAGTCCATTTTTAAACAATGGCCTCAAGTGTCATGTCCACATGTTTCTTGAACACTTCAAGGGATGGTGAATCCACCACTCCCCTGGGCAACCTATTCCAATGCTTGACAGACTTTCCATGAAAACAATTTTCCTGATGTTCAACGTGAACGTCCTCTGGCACAACCTGGGGCTACTCCCTCTTGTACTGTCACTTGGGAGAAGAGTGGCACCCATACCACCACAATCTCCTTTCAGGTAGTTGTAGAGAGCAGTAAGGTTTTTCCAGAATAAACACTTCCTGTTCCCTCAGCCACTCCTCAGAGGATTTGTGCTCCAGACCCTTTCCCAGCTCCATTGCCCTTCTCTGGACATGCCCCAGCACCTCAGTGTCCTTCTTGTACTCACAGGCCCAGAACTGAACACAGTATCTGAGGTGTGGCCTCACCAGTGCCAGGTACAGGGGGACAGCCACTGCCCTGGTCCTGCTGGCCACACTCTTGCTCATCCAGGCCAGGATGGCATTGGCCTTCTTGGCCTCCTGAGCACAAGCTGGCTCATGTTCATTCATTCATACTGTCAACCAGCACCCCCAGGTCCTTTTCTGCTGGGCCACTTTCCAGCCACTTTGTCCCCAGCCTGTTGCACTGCAGGGGTTGTTGTGAGATCAACACTCCCACTCAATTTGGTGTGACCTGCAAACTGACTGAGAGTGCCCTCAATCCCCTCATCCAGGTCATAAATGAGGATGTTAAACAGGGGTGGCCCCAATACTGAGTCCCTAGGAACATCACGCATGACCATTTCTGGTCTATTTACCTAGAAGTAAATAAAACTGAATTAAAACAGTGAGTTTTAATTCCATCCACCACCACTCTCTGAGCCCAGCCTCCCAGACAGGTTTTGCCCAGTGAACAGTGCACTCATCAGCACCATAGGAAAGCAGTTTCTCCAGAAGAATCATGCTGGAAATGGTGTCAAACTCTTTACCAAAGCCAAAGTAGACAACATCCACAGCCTTTCTCTCAGCCACTAAGTGGGTCACTTTGTTGTAGAAAGAGATCAGTTTGGTCAAGCAAGATCTGTCTCATGCTGGCTGGGCTTGGTCTTCTGGTTGTGCTGTACATGTTGCATGATGGCACTCAAATGGTCTGCCCCATGATCTTCCCCAGAACTGAGGTCAGACTGACAAGCCTATAGTTTCCCTAATCCTCCTCCTGACCCTCCTCATAGAGGGGCATCACATTTGCCAACTTTCAGTCACCTGGAACCTCCCCAGCTGGCCAGGACCAATGATAAATGATGGGAAGTAGCTCGGCAAGCTCTTCCACCAGCTCCCTGAGTGCTCTTGGGTAAATCCTATCTGGCCCAGGTACTTGTGAAGGTCTAAATTGCATAGCAGGTCACTGGATTAAGGTGGTTTCATGGCTTCATTCTGCTGCCTGTCTGTCTTCCAGTTTAGAGGATTGGGCACCTTGATGACAAGTGGTTTTGTTATTAAAGACTGAGGCAAAGAAGGCATTAAGTACCTGAACTTTTTCCTCATTTGTTGCTGTTTTTTTTCCCACTACATACAACAGAGGATAGTGATTCTCCTTGGCTACCTTTTTTTTTTCTGGCACATTTGCAGAAACACCGTTGTCTTTTACATCAGTATCAAGATAAAATTCTAGGTAGGCTTTGGCCCTTCTAATTTTCTACCTGGATGTTTGTTCAAACATATGTCTCTACACTTGTTTACTGATCTTTAATAAAATAAAGGAATAGTTAGCAATTATATGCTTGGTGAATACAGAGATAGTAAAGAAGCCTGTCATATAGTTTGACATACCATTTTCCACTGTAAATATTTACTTTGAGCATTTGTATCTTAAAAATCCAAAGAAACATTCCCCTCTGTTCTACATGGGTATATTTTTAGATGCACATATGCAATACTGTCTCTTTGAGGTTTCAGGTGTAACCTTTTCCCTAGTATTTATATTCCCTAGTATACCTAGTATTCATCTGGTGTGTGGTGGTCTGAGCAAAATAAATTTGGGAGTTAAGGATGATACATAACATGTATTGAAGAGGAGAGGGCATAAGTTCTCATGATATGAGTTTTAAAGGATCATGTGGAAAGGGTTAAAATGTTTCAAACTAGCCATGCGTTGCTCTCGAGTGATTAGGTGTAACTCCCAATTAAAGATCAATAAAGCCTTTAAAGTGATTTATAAAAATGGATTAGTAAGAAATGTCCATTTAGAAACTACTGTGAGTAAAATCACTATGCTCTCTGTCATATTGATCGGGCCTTTATGTCTAAACACGCATTAACTGGGGCAGACAATAAAAATTAATCCTCTTCTTTCGTAAAATGGAAGGTCATTTTCCCAACTGTCCCTAGGGGGAATGATGTCATTAAACATGCTACTAAGACATTTTATTAAATCTGACTAGGTTGTTTGCATAAAAGTAAATTAGAGCAGTCAATATTGGAAAGAAAGGGATTTTAAGGAGCAATAACTAGAGGTATTTATTGTAAGTGTATTATACAACAGATGTATAATTAAATTCAAAACATCTCCATTAAAATAATGTTAAGGGCCTGGCTCAAATGACAAAAGGCACAATTTTCAGAACCCTAAGCAAGCCCTGTTGTACCTAAGCATTTCAGGGGTCTCCAAGCAGTAGGGGACTTGACATACCATATGTGCTGATATTCTCTGCTCTGTCCCCTCCAGGATAATTTATAAATAAAACCATTGAGCAAAAGGGTGAAACTGTAACTAGAGCCAACCCGACCGAGACGGTGCCCTCTATAAAACACCTGCAGTTTCAGTTCCAGCATGCATCTCTTTACACGCATGTTCCCTCGGATAAGAAGCATCTTTCAACACTGTAAGAAAAACAGAAAAGGGGAAAGAGGAGAAGTCATTTAAGATTATGTTCTGCTTAAGGTGCGTGGCCTTCAAGCTGCTGCTGCCCACGGGATCCATTTGCCCGGACCCTGGCAAAGCTGAGTTTACACATAACATCTCTACCATGGCACCCTGTGAAAGCCTTTGTGTCTGAATGCACCCTGGGGTCACTCCTGGGCCAGCTAATGTATAAGAAACAATTTTTTTGAAGGTTAAAGTCAGAATTTCAAGTCGCATTTTATGTCTCCTTCGTGGTGTAGACCTCACTGCTGTACCTCTGGGTAGGTGACCTCCTTCCCATCATCTCTGTCTCTGATTGACCTCCCTCCTTCTACAAAAACTCAGCAGTGGTTAAGTCACTGAGACTGCTCCATATTGCACTGTCCACATAGGAGTGTGTTATCTTCACAATCTCTAGTCTGCTTTACACATCGGTTGGTTTTCTGCTATCTCTAGGTAACATTGTAGATGATTTGACATCTTTGTTTTAGAACCTGAGCAAAGTGGAGGTCTTGGCCATGGACAGAGGACTGGACTCCCATGTTGATTCCAAAAATATGCACCCTAATGCTACTCCTATGATTAGAAATTTTTTCAGAGTAACACCACTGAATTGTTTCTAATTTGGCAAAGAATATCATACATAAGACAAAAAAAAATATATATTTTATCCTTTTAACCCACAAATATCCTACATTAAATCAGATCAGTAGATGAATCTCCAGTTTGAAAACTGCACCAGGTATGAGGTGACCCTGTGATTATGAAACACAGACTTTAGAGTGGGTTTCATGCTTGATTGAGGCATAGAGATTCTGTGCCACAGAGTAATCACGTGAGATCAGACCCCACAAAAGGTCTGAGTGCCTTGTATGGCAGTTGTGTAAGTGCTTTAGAAAGAAATTGGTGGAACAAGTATAATCTGAAACCAAATGTAAAGGAACAGGAAGAGGGAATGGATGCCAGGGACATGTGCACATTTATGGGACTTAAATACACAGATGTAGAACTGACTAAAAAATATAATAGTGTCTCTGCTTCATGCCTACTAAGATATTATTTCTTCCATTTCTACATTTTGACTGAAGAGTGAAAAACTGAATAATTCCATATTTTGGCAGATGGTTGGCAGAAAAAAGAAATGTCATTTTGACCATTTAAAATCTCCTCCCTGATCTTGCAATAAAATTATTATAGCAATCTTTAGACACTATTGATTAAAAAGAATAAAAATAATAACTCTTATATTGAGCAGTTTTCTAAACTGTTTATTGAGGGATTTGGACATATACAGAATTTCTAGTAATATATATATATCTGATTCATGGGCTGAAACTCTGAAATTCATAGTCAATATATACATTAAATAATACAACAATAAAACTTTGACACGAAAAGGAATACAAGAATTTAATAAATTCTTTGCTCAGTAAATAAGTTCAGGCCATGTATCTCTTCAAGGAAAATGTTTAAGCCATTCTTGTACATGGTATAGAGCAAGCAATATGTATGGAGCCAGTTCTGCAGAGAATACAGATAGTGAGTGTCCAATTTGAACATGTTAATCCAACCTAAATCTTTTTTTTTCTTTTTTTTTCTTCCACCAAAGCTTCAATATGCATCTGATCTCAGGATATTGGATTTTTCTTTGAGGAAAGAAATAAATGACTTACCAGGGGAATAAACTCAGTCCTCTCTCTGTACTGCTCACCATATATATTGTGCTAAAATAAGGTTCACTGATTCTAATGTAAATCTCTAAAGCTGAACCATGATAATATAAGTTTCTGCATTTTATGTGGTAGGTAAGTAGGTTGCATCTTTGAAAAAAAGTAGTGAGAAAGATTAGTGATTGAACCTAAGGAGAAAGGGAACAGGCTGAAATACCTTTAGGGTCTGAAACTCCTTGACAGACTAGGAAAAACTGCTCAAACACATTTGTTTTCTTTTAAAATTAAGATGCATCTTACAATATGACCGTTTCCCTCCCATCTTGCTTTTTACACACACATTTTGTGACATCAAGATTTGTCTATATGGGCAATTCATACCAGTACAAACCAGCTTGCATCACTCTTAAAAGATCTGCATCTACAAGACCCTATCCTTTGTAAGGATGACATTGTCAACATTTCTGGGGGATTTTCACTCTTGCAGAAACAGGAATTAATTTATCTTCCAAAGAAGTCACACTGTAGCTCTTTGCTGTCTGACATGATGCTTCCCCACATGGCTTTGCTGCCAACCCCAAATGTCCAATCTGCTTATTGAAATACCTTTTCCTAGCCTGAAGTCAAAGTAATGGATGATAACTCTCTGTGCTAGCACAGGCAGGTTCAGCTCCAGAGTGTCTATCAAAGATACCTCCCACTTCTCACCATGCAGCACACTTCAGTGTCCCAAGCAGGCTCTGGATCCTGTCTGTCCCTGAGATACTTTGACTTGACAAGAGCACTGACTGTAGCAATGTCTGGGAGAGTGACTGCACAGGATCTGGGTTCAAGGATGGCATCTAAAAACAGAAAGGAGAAAGGTGGACCTCTCATATTGTTGTGAATATTTTGCCAAGTTACAGCAATTCTGACAGGATTCCTGGCTGGCAATACCATCATAGATTTGATGACAATGCAAAGCCAATTGGCAAGAGTATTCCAGTAAATGAACAAACAAAAAAATACCTTTTGTTTTTCAAGCAGATATGCTTGTCAGACAGGAAGCTGTTTGACGTTTAACAATCCAGCTGTGGCTCTATAGATTGATCCAGTCACCCAGGCTGCCTCTCCCACTGTCACCAATCCTTTTGCTCCTGGAATTGTTCAAGATAACAAAAGCAGGGTATGAAAGACTAATAAGAAATATAGGACTAACAGTGGTACTGTGCTCTGTCATACAGAGTGGATATTTATCATATCATATCCATCATTGCCAGTGATGGATATGGTCATATTTCATGGGAGTGAGATACTGTAAGTTCTGAATACAACTATTTCTATTTCCAAATTGTGCCTTCCCTGAGAATCTTGAGAAGAGTAATTACAACTGGTAAGCATGCCTACTGTAGAAGGGGCTACTCCAAAATCTCTAGTTATTCTTCACTGATATCTTCTCCCATCTGTCTTATGAAGCCATGTCCTAGCTTCTGGATCAGAGAATATCTACGATAAAGTTTACTTAACTTATTTGTTCTGTGCTGGCCTCATTTCCTTCTCTATGCCACTTCGGCCAGATTTAAGAAAGTGTACTACATAATTTGGATGTTGAGAGCCATCATTCTGTAGCTTTATTATTAAGTACCTATCATGCTTTGATCATCCAGGAAATTAATCCAATTAATCAGTGCATAATTATTATCAGCACAAATCTTTAGTTAGTTTTTTAAAAACAAAAGTCTTATCAGGATGCTTTTTCCAGAAGAACCTTAGCAAGAATTTTTTTATTGATGCAAATCTGAGTAAAGCACATCATAAGTACAACTTCAACTTTATTTTTTAAACTTATAAAGAAGTTCATTCCAGTAACAGCCAAAAAGATAGGCAAAATATCATATAGCACCAGTAAGTCAGAAGTGACTCAATGCCACAAAATAATTTGAATGTTACTGCAGCTATATAAAGTGACATCTGAAAGACAGAAAGAAGGGTTCAGCACTAGCAGAATGAACCTACACAGTTTAAATAGTGAAAAGGCCCTTCCTGTCATGGAGATATGTAGGAATTACATCTGGGTTGAATAACAGAAAGTTACCCAGGAACTTCTACAGAACAGGCTGTCTAGGGAACAGGAAAGAAAAGGGTTACCTTGGTGTAAGCCTGTCTGGTCTGCTGGGGAGACTAGGGAAAGAGATAGGAAGACAAACAGGCAGTTAATGGTGTAAAGGATGGAAGGCATTATTCTCAGAAAACATTCTCTGTCAGACTAGGAATTCCTCTTCTTTCTCTTTCCCCTTAGGCACACTGTTGCATATCCTGATTTTAGGAAACTTGTCATGTTAAAAAGAACAATTTTGGTTTGTTCTGATATCACACTTTCCTGCCCTGGCAGGGAAAACAAGTGGTAGATGGCAGCTACTTTTCTCTGATTCCTCTGTCACACTATCTCAGATAGTGGGATTGAGGCTAATCACATCAGTCCTTTAAATTCCTGACCAGTCTCCAACAGCAAAGCATAATGTACATCCTAGGAGCCCTTTCTCACCTTTTTTCAAGTGAGCTCCTACTTCCAAGTTTTGTGAATTGAAATCTCATTTGTCCTTTATTTAAAATCTGGAATTACCTGGTCTTCTTGAATAGCTGTCAGTCTACAGATTGAAAATAAAATTCTGGAAGATTTTGATTTTTACTTTTGTTGGAAGGGTTCTGCCTAGGTAGCAACATGATACAGGGAATGACTTAATTCTTAACAAAACCACCACTTTTATATAACAAACCCAATGACTTTGAAGAGGCAAAGGCTGTGGCATAGTAAGAAAGGAAGTATGTAATTTTTGGAGTTCTTTGTACAGGTATAGGGTGATTGTACTTCTATGTATGTCTCAGTGTGCATGAAGTGCAGAACTTCACGCTACCAGAACTTCACACTACATAAGGGCTTTAAGTAATAGAAAGGAGTGCTGGATACTTAAAGAGTGCTGAATGCACACATTGGATGACAATCCTTTTGTAATAGCAGGGGTTCATAACGATGTTATCTTTACTTAAATTCAGGTGCCTGTTTATAGGAACCATTGAATGATTTTCCTGAAATGAAATCTCTCTTGAGGAGATAAAATCCACATACAGGTGGTTCAGAAATGGTTCTACAGCCCAATATACTACTCACCAATGTGGCCAATGTATTTACAGACCAACTTCCACTAGGGTTGTCATGGTTTCACTGAAGGAATCCTGGTTGTCAATTTCTATCTTGTTGATTCCCCTGAGGATTTATCATAGAATAATATATATTGGCTAAAGAATTTACAATTCTCAATAAGAATGACAGGACATATATTTATAGAACAAAATTACAGAGATCCTTGCTTGGGTCTGATCCAGCAGTAGGGAGGATTCAAGCAGTGTGTCCTGTGCTAGCAAATCTGTGGCAGGTTGGATTTTTTTCTGCCAGGGAAAAGGAGGACAAAAAGATGTGCTGGAAGGTGAATAGCTGTGTGCATAGAGAGTACTCTGGGTTAGAAATATTGTCCCACACGATTCCTAGAAACTCTTAAGCAGTTCTTAGAAAGTCTTTGGTATTCTGGGAGTTCTGATGATCTTACTTGCCTAATTTTAAAGATTCTGAGTAAAATGAAGTAATTTATAACATTAGGCATTACTATCCAAACACAGTTATACATTGCTACAAATAATAGGTCAGCTAAAGAAATTCTGGTTTTGTAAAGGTTTTCATCATCTTGCAGGTACCTTCTTGTTCTTCTTTTCTTGTTCTCTCTCTTTCTACTCTTATCATGTTCATTCGTCTCTAGACCAATACCCCACTGTTTCTGTGATAGGCCCTTTTGTGACATTCAATGGGATGATGATGCCCTCTCTGCACAGCACACCTCTACTAATTTGTCTCTCAAGAAAATTTTTTCCTCAAGAAAAGCTCCACTGAAAGGCTAGAATTAGCAGAAGCTAAGGAAAGAACCTCCCTGGAGTTTATTTTTCATGTGTCAAGTCTTATCATTTGCATTTTCTTAGCTGCAAGCATATTTCAGATGCTAGCTATTGCATTGGTGAGGACTGCACTCAGTAATAAATATTCCTGAAACTTCAGGAATATACTCATGGCAGTCATGGTAGCACACTAGTGGAAGCAAGAGGCATACATAAGTGCACTGTTTCCTTTACATTGTATTTTCTCAGTGTACCTTGTTAATGTTGGTCAGTGTTCACTGACAGTTTTTTAAAATGGATTCTCCTATTAGCTCAAGGATTTAAGTCTCCCTTTTTTAAAATTGAAATCACTGCCGCTCCAATTTCCCCCTAATGCATCCCATAGCCTGGTATATTGTGTACTCAGTTCCTGCAACTGGAACTTGCAGCAGTTGAGGTCATATTGTGCCATTAACTCCCACACCTTTGTCAGTCAAATACTTGCCAATATATGCCCAGCTGAAGCAAGGTCAGGTGACACAGGAAGAAGAGAGATGCTGCTTGCCACTGTAGGGAGAAAATTTGTGTGGCCAAAGCTTAGCTGGAGTTGAAGCTGCAATAAACATGGGGGACAATTAAAAGAGATTTTCAAATATTCTAATGGCAATAGGCAGCTTTAAAAGAGCATTGGACCTTTACAGGATGAGTATGGTCTCCTCACAAACAGGGACAGGGCCAAGGCAGAGGAGTTAATGCATTCTTTGCCTCTGTCTTCAACACAGATGATGGACCAAGGAGGTCATAGAGCCCTGAACTGGAGGACCCTGATGTGAGAATGATCAACTCCCAGCTGATCCTGAATTTATGTGGGATTTGCTGTTCCAGCTGGATCCCTACAAATCCATGGGGCATGATGGCATTCATCCAACATCTCCATTAATGACTTGGACTCAGGACTGGAAAGGATAAGAAGCAACTTCACAGATGATACAAAACTGGGAGGAGCTGTTGACTCCCACAGAAGCAGGGAAGCCCTGCAGGACTGAGCAATCACCTACTGTATGAAGGTCAGTAAGGACCCGAGGGAATGGCATGAAGTTGTGTCAGGTGATGTTTATTTTGGATATTAGAAAAAGAGTTTTCACCCAGGGGGTGGCTGGGCACTGGAACAGGCTGCCCAGGGAGGCGGTCACAGCCTGACTGAGTTCAAGAAGTGTTTGGACAACACTCTCAAGCACATGGTGTAACTCTTGGGAATGGTCCTGTGCAGGGCCAGGAGTTGCAATCAATGATCGTTGAGAGTCCCTTCCAGCACAGGGATTCTGTGATTCTCTAAGCTATAATGTGTTACAGGAAGAGAGAGGGAAAACCCTAGAGCACTGTTAGTATCCAGATGTCAGCAGTGGCCTGGATTTTGCTATGAGTGTGTGATCCCACACAGCAGATCACTGAAATACCGAAGCACACAGCACCCATCAGACCCAAGGCAACTGCTAGGAATACTGAAATTTGGGATTAGTCACATACAGTGAATGCAATGCAACTTCCCTTGATGTACCATGACAACATCTAATCGAAAAATTCACATAATGAGCTTTAATTTTGTTATCCTTGAGTTTTTCACTCATCTAGTTACAAAATTCTTTCCATAAGGTAATAAATGTCATTCTGAATCAATATAATTTTATTTTTGGCTGTAAGTCTGTTTGTCTGGAAGACTGGTTTGTCTGAAGACTGTTAAGCATTTGGAGATTGTGAACTTTATCCAATTTTTGTCTAAATTTTTGTTATTGATTTTGATCTTTTGATCTCCTGGTGATATTTCACCTTAGGTACTTTCCTGTCACCAAACAGATTCACACAAGCTCACAATCTCCTACCATGCAGCTGTTCCTACCTGTCCAATGCTTTTAGCAATCACTGCCACATTTAAAAGGCAGCTGTGGCAGGTCAGTGCTTTATGAATGTGACTGGTGAGCTTGATACTAGACCTGAGGTTTCACAAGGACAAGTGGTTCCCTGGGAAGAGGGGTGTAAGGGTGACCCAGGCTGTCTGGAGGCTTGTCTGATTGTTGCTTTGGAACTGAGCTATGAGGAGAAGCAGAGACAGACACATCAAGGCAGAAGTAGGACACATTTACCATGGTCTTCATTCCACCTTCTGTGTTGTGTTTACTTGAATAAAGGGAAGATGGTAGGAGGAGATTGGGGCATGCCATTGCAGAATTCAGCCATATTCAGCCATGCAGAATTGTAGCTGCCATAGGGGAAGATCACCGGATATTCAGAGAATGTGTTTTGCATTGTAAAAGAAACACATTTTTCAGAATCACTTTGTTTTGGAGCTAATTTTAGTTTGTGGTTGGGGCTACATGGAGTTGCGGTGGTGAAGAGTAGATAAAATTTATTTGTGTTGTGGAAAAATCCAGGGGCTTCCCTGATTTTTATTATGAAAATAGATTTACTTCAGCAGTACATTGACTTGATTCTAAGAAAAAGATACTAACAGCCATAACATGTCCTGTAGGAAGGCTTACATTTAACTCCAAATGTCCTGCCAGTGACAGCTCTTGTATCACTTTTGCCTTGTGGAGGTTCGCTGTAAACAGGCTATTATCAGATACTCTCTGGCAGCTTCTTACTGTTGCCAGAATGACTGAAAGACTTTCAATCAAACAAAAATTAAGTGGCAGTCAAGGCTTAGAGTCACCTCTGTATGGGTCACAAGGTTCTTCTCAGTTCTCCCCCTTGCAGAAATAGAATGTCTGAGGATCAGGTCTTCCACTCCTTATATGCACTCTTAATAATATTAAAATTGCAGATATACCTCACATGCCTTACTTAGTACAATGGATTTTTCTCAAAAGCTGTGATGGAAAAGACACCATTTTGAATGCATTTTAGAAGAAGAGAATGTCTCTCTCTGAGCTACTGCATGCCTGTCCCTTTTTGTTCCCAGAGCCATGCCCCTGGAGTGTAAATGCGAGTCTCACATGAGGTGAAGAAGTAATGGTGTGGAGTTGTGAGAATATGGCCTTTATCTGCATTCTGGGAATGGTTTTGTTCTCCACTCTCTGCTACGTGACGAGGAAGGACTAAAAAGCCTGGACACCCAGACAAAAAGAGGGCCATTTAGCCTTTTCTCTGAAGCCTAGGATCCTTGCTGGGGGATTATTTTAGGCGGGGCTGTGTTTGGGCTGAGGGGTCTGGTTTGTACTCAAAGCCAGGCAGCAGATGTCAGGCCTCAGAATTGCTCACAAAATGATGACCTTGCTGGGTCAAGGCCCATACAACCTGCTTTGCCTCAAGCTGCGTCAAACACAAGCAGCAGAAAGACTTTCCCCAGGCACGCCTGTCTGGGCGACCAGCTATTCCCAAGTCTCCCTGTAGATTGAATTCCTTGTGAAATTCTACAGCTCTGAGGAAAAAAAAAAAAGCCTCCTGACAGTTAACTTGCCTTTTTCTTTTTAAGTAATGAATAAGGCAGTGAAGGTTTTTCAGGGGGTAGAGGTCTAATGCATTATTATGCTTTTTTTTGTTGTAACAATTTATATTGTAGGGAAAGTTTGTTTGGGGTTTCCATGTGTGACTAAAATCTGTTAGTACAGATAGTGTCAAATACAGAGATAATATGCTTGAAGAAACGACTGTGAAAAAGAGGGCTGTGTATGAAATGCAATCCATGGCAAATTCACATTGTGTATTGGATGTAAATATCTCCAGCGTGATGATTTTAGCGGGGGAAGAATATCTACTGTGATTAAGAACATCAAATTACATTTGCTATAGTTATTGTCTTATTGGGAAATATTCACAGTCAAGGGTTTAAAAATGTAATATAAAGTGGATCAATATGTGTTTGAGGATTTCATCAATTGCATATTAACAGTACTAGTCCTTCTGACCTCTTTCCTTTGAGCTATTCCCTTGATCAGAGCAAAAACGATCTAATAAATTAAGGGTTTATTCATCCATGTGCTGATTTTTGTTTCATATTTCTATTTTCTTGCATACAAAATTGAAAAAAAATGTATGATTCCTAAACACGGTTCAATTCTTATAACAATGGATGAATGCTGCATTTCTTATAAGCAAAAATTTCAGCCAAATTTCTGCAGAACAAAAATCAAAGAATTTTGAGTGATATCACAATATATTTAACACTTCAGTTAATACCAGTATAGATTGGGAAATCAACAATGGATAGTAGTTTTCACATTGAATTTACCCTTTCTGCACAGGCTGAATTTCTGCTAGTTTTGGAAAAGTTTTGTGTTTTTTTTTTTCCTTTGGCCCATTTGTGCATAAAGGTCACTTGAAGAGTAATTCACTGGACATTGCAAAGTTGATTTGCCTTCTGTATTTGTGGTGACCTGCATGTGCCCCTTGCTCTGGACTCTGCATCCCAAGGGAGACATCAGAAAGATGTTCCTGAAAATAAAATGTTTTGAAGCATAGGAAAGCACCAAATAGATTTTTTAGGGCTTAATCAAAATGAAGAAGAATGGATGTGAAAGATATCTCTATTGCCTTTCTCAGTCTCCCCTGAAAAATCAGACAGAATTCACTTTATATGAATAAAATAATACCTGCTATAAAGTCATCTACAATGATCTGATTTTTTTTAGACAGAAGCACAGAGGCAGACAGACATAGCAACATCTTTTGTTTTCCAATAATTCATGTTCTGTGAAGAGGATAATTAGCTTGATGTAAAACTGTACACATATAATTATGATAGTAGTGATTCAGTGGTGAATTGTGCCTTATTTTTTTTCACATTTGTACAGGTGACCTAAACATTAATGAACTTTTACTTAGGAGTGTTCTGAGTTGCATAGGTACAAGGAGTGATGTCCATTAATAATGACAAGAGGAATTTTTTCCTTTGATTTACATGGAGTCAAGATTTCAGGACATTTTATTGCACGTGTTTTTGCAGTATGGAGTAAAACATTTCTAGACAGGGATACTGAACATTACATCTGTCAGAATAACATACATAATTTTTCTTAATTTACTTAAGTGTGTATGTGAAAATGTATATAAAAATGTGTTTATTTATAACTCCTAACTAAAGAGTTTTTGAAATATGTTATCTTTGCTGCCTGTCTATGCTTTAAGATGTAGTGTTTCTCAGGAAACATGACACTGAATTAATTCTCTGCAGTGTTTGAAATGCTTAGCTGTCCTAAGCCACACTTACCTGTTGCTTCATTTGATTGTGGACAGTGTTACAAACCTGAAAGGATTTGTTGCTGTTTCCTAATACTAAATCTATTATAGAGCAAATGAAATCATGAAGGGAAGAATTTGCTTAGGAAAATATTTTCTTCTTGAAAAAGGTTTCTGTACCACATGAACTTTTGGAATACTTGCATTTTTTGTGTAATAAAATTTTCTCCTTTTGTGTTTAAGAGCACCTCTCCGCAAATTTCAAGGGTAATGTGTCAGTTCCTGCTAAGGGCTATTGATATGCGACTGCCTTTACCATAAAACTTTGTTCAGAGCTATTAAAAAGGGGAAAAAGAGTTTATGCAGATAATCAGGGGGCACTATTGTATCTGTTAATTCAAAATCACAGAAGTTACATGAAGTTCAATATAAAATTCTGGGTTTTAGTAATTAGAACTGGATTTTACAGCCCTCTTCTCCTGGAGAAGAGATGCAGTCTCTTTAAAAAAATTTTATCCCTCTTTCTCTTTCGGAAGATGGATACCATAAACATAAATTAAAATTTTAAAAAGGGAAAAAAAAGAGTATATCTGTAGTAAAGCAAAATGGTTATTCCTCCCAATATCACCCAGTCTGAAGCATGAAAAGAGATATTCAAAAGATCTAGAGCTAAATGATTTTCTAGGTCAGTGCTGGAAACTGGCAATTTTTAGAACTAGACATACCCATTTTTTGTCCATATTTCACTCTCAGGTTACTTTACAGTACTACTGTCAAATAGTTCTGAGAAGCACTTATCAAATTTAATTCATTCCACGTCTCATTATATACCTTTTGAAGGTGTACTGTATGGAAATTAAGGAAATATTCCCAGACTCTCTAGTCACATGTTTTGTGGATAGATTTATTCTAAAGAAGGTGTCAGTGAAATAAGAATGTTAAAGCAAATACAAACAAATTTACTTCAGGATATAAAAGACACTTTTTGTTTTCAGAGTTTACTGAATAGACAGGAAAATAATGCATACCTTTATTTATTCTGACATTTCTTGACAGTTTGCAGTGCAAATCCTAATCTATATTAGAAATAATCATCTCTAACTATCGTGAAAACTTGTAGCTGAAGGTTAGACTCATATGTGCTTATTCTGTTTTAATATCATCTGCTTCAACCAACAACCATATTGATTTCATGAAAATGGTTCCATTAGATAAAGCAGAACTTCCCCACTGTAAGCAGAAGGAAGGTAAAAAGCTATTCTTTTAAAAATCCCAACAGAGTCGAGATGAAAACCAGTGTGTAGTCCTGTAACTGTGAGAATAGCATGACACTGTTTGCCTTGAGTTAAATAAGTGCTAGAGTTGTCCATTCTTGGGGAATATTACAAATACATTTTGGTAGCAAGGTAATATGAGATGCTCAGCTTGAAAATAGATATTCTTTGTTCACAGGAACTGAAGAGCTAATCTTAGGGTTTTGTCATGTGAGTAGGAGCATTGTGATTTGAAATTAAATGAGGCTTTTGAGCACTGAAGTTTTAATGCTTCTTTGATGCACAGATACAAGTGAAACTGTCTTACACAAGTAAAAACTATCATCAAGTTATTTTAGTTGCATCTTCCTTCGGTCAGAATTCAGTATCTCAGAGCAGATCCAACATTAAGACTGCTATGTAATATCTCAAGGGATTTATTAGAACCAATCTGCCCTTTTTTGGTAGCACTTGGGAGATCAGCATTGCGTCAACCCTGAACATATTTAGTTTTGTATGTCATACTTTAAAAAAACTTTGTAAATGGTAGCTCCTAGATCTAGACTGATTACACATATTCTGGGTGCTTAATGATATGCAACACATAGAGAGATACAGCGTACAATTATAAAGATGTCATTCATGTAGGCACATGCCTGATTATACAATAGAACTTGTGGTTTTGCATCTACTAACCTCAGAAACTGTGATATTCAGCAGATTGATTTTGTGCAACTCCTGATTATCTCTTCTTTAAATAAGGCTATTTTTGCTTAGCAAGGCTTTAAGCTGATTGGCAGAGTCTTCCCTACCTGACAATCCTGAACTGCCCTTGCATCAACATTCCAGCTTTCTCCATGTGCATTCATATTGGTCTCCTAATTTCCCATTGACCAGCATATCAGAAGTTTGCACAAAGACCAATGTCCACTTTAAGGAAAGGGATCACAATTTTCCATTTCTCTGCTTTGTTTCTGGTCATAGTAAATATGTCATGCTTGAACAGTGCTCCCTGCCAGCTGGGCTCTTATGTTGAAACAGAATAGAGATGTCCTAAGCTACAACGCCATTGAAAAAGACAACTTTCTCTTGTGGTAGGTCCAACTGTACCTCAGTTCAAACCCTGGCAGCTAAGAGATGAGTTTGGCCCTGTATCTGTATCTGTACCTTCCTTCAAAAGACGGAACCACTATGAGGAAGTTAGTCATCCAAGGGTGCCAAAATTTGCTGCTCCAGGAACGAATGATGCCACAGAGGAACAGATAAAAATGAAAACAACTTGAAAAAATTCAATTAGATTAACAGAGACAAGTGAGTGCTTGCCCAGCCATTCCTGAGCAACAATTTATTCCTAGGGTGGTGTGAGAGATTCAAGCCAGCGGTCAGCAAGCTGACAAATCTGTCAGCTTTGCTGGGTGGCTGTCACTCAAACCAGGTGCCTGCTGTGTGTTGTGGCGCTCCTTGTATTAACACCCTGCTGAGATAATTCTTTTTTATCCTTTTTTTTTGCCACCAAGAGGGTCTGCCACCACACTGCTGTTTTTCATCTTGTTAATTGAGTCATTTATTTTGTTAAAAGGTGAAACTTTATCAGGGTTTATGTGCCAAATGTGAGAAGGCATATTTAATGATACATCAAATGTTAGAAGCATGCAGGTGCCTCTGTGTATGCTCTTTAAAATGCTGAGAGGCAAGGTAGTTCTTGTAAATGAAAATCACCTGATATTAACTAAAAATAGGCATTTTGTTCCCATGCAACAATGCAAATACACAGTACATATGTGTATATGTGTTTGTTAAATACATAAATATATAAATATATAAAGCATATAGATATTTATATTTAATTTTCAATCAGCAGATTCATCCATATTCGAAAGCAGATAACTGCAGGGATAAACAATACAAGAGCAGAATTCAAAATTATGTAGAAAAAGTCAGGAATTTCTAGGGTGGCTGCTAAAAATAATGTTTGAAAAAAAACTTTCAAGCTTCTCCAAAGATTTTCCTATCACTGATTACCACCACTCTTCCTGGGGTAATTTGTTCATTTCCATTTTCTAGGTATTTCTGAAGCAGTTAGTGAGGGTTTTTTTTTTTTGTAGCCTTGTTAGGAATGCCATTTAGTTGTTTAATTAGAGTCTGGGCAAGCCTCCAACGAAATTGATGAGAATCTCTCCACTGCCCTCAATGGCTGTTGACTCATCCCTCCAGGTCTGCTTTTATGAGGAAATGAGTCTGGAGTCAAAGAAACCTAAGCTCTGCTGAAAGCAATGGGCCCCTCTCCTCCTCAGACATCCAAGAAATCACTGTGGGTTCCTCACCCGGTACTTGGATCACAAGATCAAACTCATCCTCCCAAAATCGAAAGGACAGAATGTCTCCGGGAAAGGGAACTATTGAAATATCAGGAAGGTTGGCTGGTGCAACTACCAATTTCTATGGAGCAGCCAAACTGGTAGTTGATGCTACTGCAGATTGTGTTCTGGCTTTATGACTTTTACTTCTTATCAGAACTAGGGGAGATTGACAACACCAGCAGATTGTGACTTTCCTTTTAAAAGATCTCTGTCATTTGAAAAAAGAAAAGTTGATTCAGTAATTTTTTTTTAAACAATTCAAATTACTTAATCTTGCAAACATGGAAAAAATTGCAGAAAATCCATCTTCAGTAATTGGGTTTCTTTCTCCTGGAATCCACTGCTGAGTGCTACCTCTCTGTTTGGGGTTAGCCACGACTCCCCCAGTTCCTGTCCCCCTCGTGATTGCCAAGCTCTCATTAGTTTTGGAGGACTAATACCATCTGTGTCTCAATGACATACTCCCACATGGTTTACTTAGTCAGCAGCTACCAATTTTGCCCTGCCTTCCAAGGCTGGGAGTAGGTGAGTGGATCTGAGATCAGACCACTGAGATCAGGCTGGTGTTTCTGAACCCAACAAAATGCGTGGGTAGGGTGTGTAAGTAAGAGATGCCTCACTTTGATTTCAGCATCAGTCACTGTGCTCATTTGTTGCTTGAAAATGTTCTAGTACAGGTGAGTAGTTTTATTCATGACACAGAGTTATTTTGAAAACATTTATCACCTCTTATAAATGTTTTCACCTGTCTCACCTGACATCCTTGTTCCTTCCTCACATCATCCCCCAGATACCAGAACATGCATGATCATTTAGATAAATCTTCAGTTTTGTTGCAATAGCCATCAAGCATATTCACTATGAAGAAAAGCACTGTCATCTGCTTGTGTTTCTCCAAAATAGCTGAACCACAGTTCAACTTTTGAATGGCAACCTCTTTCTCAATAAACCCACTCTTGTGTGAGTTCACAGTCCTAGCTCCTCTGTGAGTGACAAAAATAAATGTTCACTGGTTTTATACCCAAACAAGCTCCAGGAGAATAAACCAGTCTAGTAACGGATGTTACAGAACCAGAACTTCTACGAGGTGATAATTTTAAGGACAGCAAATCAATCAGTGACTTTGTTGACCTCTTTCCTAGTTCTAGTAGGAAAGTTTCAAGTACTGCACTAAAGTTTTCCCCACTTCAGCACTCCACATTTGATTCCCTGCAGCTGATGTGCTAACAGCCCTCTGGCAATCTGGGATCACCAGTTCTCCTTGCTGGAGAAAGCTTCTTTACAGACCTGCCTGTATTCCTACATGTGAATGATGCCATTAGGTGTCATTATGGCAGGAAAAGGACTTTGGGTTACGCTTGTTGCCACAGTGTCCATTGCCTGTTTCTTTCTGACAATTTACTTTCTGGACACTTTTATAGTGGGTCTGGGCTATTGAAAATGTCTCTTTTTTGAAAGTTTTGAACAATATATTGCACCCAAATGTGGATAAAGTTCACATGAACAATACCACTGGGGTTTGCCAAGTCAGAAATCTTTTTCACTATCTGTCATTGCAAACATATTTAAATAAAAATAGTACAAACACAAAAGGGACACAATGACACATCTTTTGCCTCGTGATGATCAGGATTATTTTTCTACTAGTCTGGTCATGCTATTGAAATAGTTTTGTTTTCTTCTCTTTACCAGTGCTGTTGTTCTTGTTGTATCTGAAGGAAAACTATGGATCGAATTATTATTGTCCTGAAGAAACAGAATGAGAACAAAATTAATATCCTGGCCTCCCCAAAATTTACAATTCAGTAGTAAGACAGAAGCTATTGAAACAGTGGGGATGAGACAAAGCAAGCACAAAAACGTGAGTAAAGGAAATAGCTTGTTGAGATTGGGAAATACAAGGAGACTATAATATTTGGTTTGATAAGCACTGCATAGCTCAGCCTGGGTATGTAAGGAGAAAATCCCTGTTGGAATTTTGGTGTCAGTAGCAACTTGTATTTGTGTTGTCTTATAGTCCTGGGTGACACGATACTTTACAAATGTTAATTCTTACAGTTCTGAGATATTAGATAGATAGATAGATAGATAGATAGATAGATAGATAGATAGATGGAATTTAATTTTATTTACAGCTGAAGAAACCAAATTACAGAAAAAAATGTATGCATGAGATCAGTGACAAGAACTGTATCTCATTCCCACAAGTCCACACTTTCCATCCTCTCTCTCTACTTGCCAGTAACCCTGGCCTGGATTTTTCTAGTAGAAAAGGATACAACATAAACACCCCCTTTCCTGTACTAGTACTGTTTAGATACTATTTCCCATGAGGTCCCATCACTCTTTTCCTTGCTTATGATCCTCTTACACGCATCATTTGGGAGTCAGTTTCCCCCCCAACATCACTCTTTCCAGTAGTCAAGCTGTGCCTCCACCCAAACCCTGGAACTTTCAAAGAGAAGTGTTAGTAAAACTGAGATTTTTTGAGCTTAGCAGAAGCAGCAAAAAGGGAAGTTGCAATATGGAAACTAATGCTATTTGGAAATAAGTCATGAGCACCTCTAAAACCTGATGTTTTACTTTTCTATGAAGGGCAGAAACAGTTGTCTAAAGGCACATGCTCTGTCATAGTAATTTTTTAAAAATTAGAGGTGGTTGGGAAATCAGTTTCTCTCCTGTGATGCCTTAAAAAAATAAAAAAATACAACAAATACTGATTTTGCTTTAATTGAAATTATTCGGCATTGAAATTTTCTTATTGTCTCAACTAAGAAATTATTTCTTGGTCTCTTGTAATTGAAAAGCAACTGGTAAATTGAAAGCAAGGTGCCATTTTTGCTCCATAGAAGTTTGCACATTATGCAGTCATAAGCTGAAAATTTAAAAGTCATCCCAGAAGTAATGGCTGGAACTCTTTTTATTTAGAGGAGTTCATCTTCTCTGTAAACTTCCTAAAAGCACACTATGAGTAAAATATATAAACTAGTGTTCAGCTTGGAAACATATTTTCAAAATAGAAATCCTTTGCCTTATTTCCTATGTTTGACAATCTCCAAATGAATATGATAAGGCAAAATTGAATTCAAATCTGTAATTCATCAAGTAGTGACCAGCAGGAATGGCACTGATTTATACCTCAGATCCCTTCTCCCAGTCTTTTGCTTGTGATTAATACCCTGCTAAGGTTGGGTCGATTTCTTTTCTTCCATCCTGTCTGTATCAAGCTTACCATAGCTTACACACTATAATAAGATAAAACCAGCTTAGGTAAGTAAAGCCATAATCTGACAAAAAGCTGGGCCTCGAGGCCTTTTTCTTAGATTTGGGTCATGATCGTGGTCCCACTTACTGCTGGCCCATCAAGCAAAAACTAATGATTGTAAAATTGCCATTAGTTACCAGGGTGGCCTCAGGCCATAAGATCTCAGCTAATTTTGAACTCTGCTGATAGATTCCTGAGCTTTGTGTCTAAAGATCAGCAGTTAGCTTTCTGTTAAAGGCAAACTTCACAGCAGAGCCACTGACAGAGTAGTATTAATTTATCCTTGTCATCCAATATGTAAAGCTTGGATGACAATGAAGTATAAAGTTAAAAGGGAAGCACTTGCACTAAAAAAGTGAAAAAGACCTTGTCCATTGTGCCTACACCAATTGCTATGTTGACTAGTTATGAAAAAAATGACCTTTATTTCCACTCTGGAGTCCTCTAAGCATATTCTCTACATTTGACCCTAGAGATGGAGGGACATACAACAGCACAAAGTCTTTCCCTGGATCTAGCTGCTTTACTCAGTGAAAAAAAGAAAAAAAAAAAAAAAAAAAAAAAAAAAAGTGAGATCAATGCCAGTACCTTCACATAGCCAGAAAACACGTCTTGTTACTGTTTGAAAATGGAAGAGCATTCAGAATACATCGAAATCAGCATATAGACTTTTACTCAATAGACCTGGGATCATATGATATGATGATATAACAAATCCTGTTTTCTAGATGTGAGGAATTAGTATTGTTATCACTGCAAATGTCGCTTTTACCACAGCTAGGCATGTGATCTCCCCAGCTCTCTTTTCCCTCATCATTATAAAATTCAGTGGTCTCTTTCAAAAGGTCCACATTTGTACATGTTTTCACATGCAGAAATGCTCCTCCAGGCTAGTGTTCATTGCTCAGTGCCATGCTATGCAGAAAGACTCAGCTAATTTGAAATGAGTTAACTGGGTTAACCTCTGTGACCACAGTGCTACTATGGCTAAATTACAACCAGTAGCATAGACTTGCTGCAAGAGCATCACACATCTGTAACAGCTGTCATCTCCTTCTGCAGGCTTTGGAAAGAAATTTGGTGTCTCAGACACCACATTAATATAACAGTGGGGAAATTGATGATCACTTTTCTTGAGTAACACGGTTCATTGTCTTTCTTCCACTAATTACTCCTTCTCTTCATTCTTTTTCCCTTTTTCTGTATTACAGTAATTACAGGATCAAAGGACCCAAAAGCTGTATAAACAGAAAGTAAATAATTAAGCAGATTTTTTTCCAGAGGACAGAAGAGAGGAAAAGTGCTCTGAGACAAAACCCTTACTTTGTTTGCATTGCACTGTAGCTCCTAACCTACAAAGAGGAAGCCCATGGTGTGTCTAGTTCAGGACTGGGATTCATCTCCTTGGCTGGTTACTAGCAAAATCCATTTCTCAATGAAGTCCTTGTACTGGACTTAGGCATTTGGAAAGGATTAAGTCATGGTTCCTCTAGCATGGCTGACTAGCACCTTAACGAAAACTCTCTGTTAGGCAAGGAAATGTTAGAGCAATAATTTTCCAATGAGGTGTCACGATGGTTTCTACAGGAGCATTCTACAATAAAGCAGAAACATAAAGGAGGTAAGTATGCATTATAAAGGTTTTCTTATTAATTTACTCCTTTATATTTTTGGTGCAATATTCTCAGGTATTGTATTTTTGCTGGAAAAAAAATGACAGATTTTAAAACCATTTTTCATAGCAGTAGTTTCTTCCTCCCAATGACACTTTTTCCTGTATTTCTTTCTACACACTTTACCTGAAGAAAGAGAAACAGAAAAAATTATAAGCAAAATGGAAGGGAAGGACAAAGAGAAATCTTCAATTCCCCAAAACAGTAGTACTAATCTAAGGAAAATGCCTTTCATGTTTCATTTCATATTCCTTCAATTTCTGGAAAAAAAAGAAAAAAGAAATACAAGGTCTTCCCTTATTTTTTTTCTTTTTTAAGGCCCTTTTAATTTTAACAAACATGTAAGAAAACATTTATAACACTATGCTTGCATGCAGAATATTAAACACATAGGTTTTGTTCTGATCATAATTCCAGTTCTTGATTTAAAAGCACATTTTTTACTTGGGAGTAAGTAGTGAGCTGTATAAATTCCCTGTTTCCATAAAGCTACTTTTAAAATATTTGGGCATAAACTTCAGGAATTTCTAAGCACTATTTCCTGTTCCACTAATGATGGGTTGGCATGAAGTTCTTCAAAATAATTTTGAAGTGCATAGAACATATCACAGCTTCTTCCTTTGCTTTACTGTTACAGAGTTTCCAATATTTTAAACAAATTTTTTCCAAGGAATTTCATGAAGTTTTAAGATAGAGATGCTACACAAACTCCTACACTGCTCTCTGCTTTGTGAAGGAGGTGGGTGCATTAAGTGGAAGTGATATGGGGCACACTGTGAGGAGTTTGTATTGACAGCCTAACGCCTCTTGGAGTTTATCTAAAATGGAACGAGGAGGTGAAACCCTGAACAGTTTATTGCCCACCCTCCCCTCCCCCTACACTCAGCACATCACTTGCACTGTGCTCCCTGCACTGAGGAGCACAGGTGACACAAACACAACTTCATATCCCTCTGCAAGCACAGCTGCAACAGCCTGAATCTGAATCTGCTCACATGTATGACTAACATTATTTGATTAAATGTGTTCTTCTTTTAATGGAATTTAAACAGTTTCTGAAAGCTTCACAGGTACCTCATGAACACCATGTCAGACACTGCCTTGGTCACTTTATTGTTCTTTTATGTGTTACCTTTGATCCTGTTTTCAAAACCAGCATTTACATCACAGTTAACTAATTATAGATTAGATAAAACACAATGATATTAATATATCAGGTTTGCAAGGGTGCCAGTTATCCCCATTTATTCCTTAGGGTAAGTTCTACAGAAAAATGCATTCTTTCCAAAAGACTTCAGCTTTTTCAATTAATTTTACATCCTGGCATTTTGTTCTGTATTAAGACTGGTCACATTGAAATCTATGAGAATTGTGAATGCAACCACATGAGGCATTCAAAGAGTAAAAGAAACAGAAATGCAGTTAGGGTATTACACAGTTCAGTTTAAAACTTTTTTTTTGCATTTAATAATTTCACTTAGCTACATACCTGCATTATATGCACACATACACACTAAAAGTGTATATATTAAATTCAGATAGATAGGGAAAAGGAAATATATATGGTATAAATATTGTATATCTTTGTTTAGAAGCTACCCTCGTTTAATAGCTGCACCTTAACCATGCACCTTTACTATGCAAGCCGCAGGGGAAAGTAATTAAATTTAATAGCTGCTGCCCTCGTTTTGAAGTCGCCCTCAATATAAAGCTGCACAGGGAAGTAATTAAATTTAATAGAAGCTGTGGATTCTAAACAAAGATATACGGTATAAAGTCCATATAGTTCTTGGAAAGTTAATTTCCAGCAGTAGCAGGCCTGTCACTTGAAATATTCATGGTTTTGTAATTGTTTGAATCAAATCTCCAGCTCCAAAGGAAGTTTCTCTGTATGTGAAATGATGGAACGATGAAGGATCTAAGCATGTACTTGGATACCACCATAACAAGAATAACAACAACAACAATAATAAAAGAATGACGAACAAAATAAGATTATAATAGAAGCCCCCCAAAAGTCACACGTTAATATTCCACTCTCATTTTCATCAATCACTGAAGCAATACCCCCTAGATCAGTGCATTAACTTGTTTATCTTTTACAATGAGGAAAAACTTCATAGCTTCATCATTCATTCCAGAGTGAGGGGAGAAAAAACAAAAGGCAGCCACCGAAATTTGCATGGTGCTCAATTATACATTAGTGAACATCACTTGGCAATCTGTTCATATCAATTTAATTGGATTTTAATACTGCCTCTGATCTTGTTTTCTAATTAACAGCAGCGCCTGGCAATAAAGCAGAACCATGCACCCAGCAACACCTTTGATCTCAACCATATGGAGCTCCTCCGTGCTCTTGAAAAAATTTTTTTTCCTTGCCTCCAATGTAGGCTGAGAGAAACTGGGGCCCCCAGATGGCCAAATACCACTCATGAGTGCAACTTCATTGATTATTTTCCTTCCTGATTGATCCTGATTGAAAATAAATAAAACATGCTCATGGAACTGGATGCAAATTGGTGTCACAAAAGCTTTTGGTTATGTTGATGGTTTTCTTTGCTCCTGCTTTAGACGACAAATACTTAAGTAAACATTAATTGACTCCATGGTCTGTATTTAGGAGCATAACTTTATTACAAGGACCTTTTGTTTTGTGTGTAGTTAACTGTCCTACAACAGCCACTTTTAAAACTGGGATGAAAGGAAGTTAACTATTCATTCTTTATCTTTCTGATAATATCATCATAGACAAACTCTTTAGTCATGAGTTCAGCTCACCAGTTAGATTTATATTTAATTTTTGTTGATTTGCTCTTGACAGCTCATTCTTTTTCTTTCTTTCTTTCTTTCTTTCTTTCTTTCTTTCTTTCTTTCTTTCTTTCTTTCTTTCTTTCTTTCTTTCTTTCTTTCTTTCTTTCTTTCTTTCTTTCTTTCTTTCTTTCTTTCTTTCTTTCTTTCTTTCTTTTTCTTTCTTTCTTTCTTTCTTTCTTTCTTTCTTTCTTTCTTTCTTTCTTTCTTTCTTTCTTTCTTTCTTTCTTTCTTTCTTTCTTTCTTTCTTTCTTTCTTTCTTTCTTTCTTTCTTTCTTTCTTTCTTTCTTTCTTTCTTTCTTTCTTTCTTTCTTTCTTTCTTTCTTTCTTTCCCTCTAGGTAAAAGGCTCTGATCTTCATTTCTTGCACAGGTCTGGCTTCAGGTACAGTATGCTTAAATAGAACAAAAGTTGGCATGTCGCTTCTCACATGTTCTCCACAAAGATCTTGCAATAGTTCTCTGAGATACAAGGAACTAACTTGGTAGATTTCTTCCTTGGGTTCAAAGTAGTAATAAAAAACGTTCTAGAATGTTAGTTTATGAAGTAGACTTTTATAAAAACATGTAAAAGTGATGCAAAAATATAAATAAATAAATTTTACTTGGTTTTGCAAAAAAGTGAGCAACTAGAGGGAAAAACAATGCTGTCTTCTTGTAACTTATGTATTACATAATGATGGCACAAAGAACAACTTTGATTTCTGGCTTTAGGATAAATACAGAGACAAGTCATGTTTTTCTTCCTTCTTCTTTCACTTTCTGCTCTGAACATGCCACCTTAGCCTGTGTTTTGATTTGGATATGACCCATAAGCAAGGTCAGGTCACTCTTCTCTTGAAGAAAAGATTTCCAGCAAACACCCTGATATGCTTCTGCAGAAGCAGGTGCTGCTGGTTTGCAGGTGACACCTTTCCCTTTGTGTTAACAGAGACCCACCAAAATTGGCTCCAGGGCAGAGGCTTTTCACCCGAGGTGCAATACCCTGGCCATTTGTGTTCATGATGGAACTTGCAGAGCTCTCCAGCCTCACTTGCAAACCATGTGCTATTTATACAGCATGTGAGAGTTACACAGGGCCATCTCCTCTGCTTTCAGCTGGATGCTCTCCTTTGCATGGCTCAGAGCTGTCATGCAGCACTCTGTGAGGTGATAACCACTCTGCACGCTGACACGTAC
Organism: Taeniopygia guttata; assembly: GCF_048771995.1. Lineage (NCBI taxonomy): Eukaryota > Metazoa > Chordata > Aves > Passeriformes > Estrildidae > Taeniopygia > Taeniopygia guttata. The sequence continues at coordinate 52,190,346 of NC_133030.1, read as the reverse complement.
CGGCGGAACTGCACCGAGCCACGCGTCTCCTCAGGTGCAGAAAGCACATCAGTTCTCCTGGTTTTGTTGAAGTGGTTTATCTTTTCTGTCTCAACTTCACTGATTAAATGCCTTTCCTTTTCAAATTTCGCAATTTCATCAATTAAACTTGATGAGATGGTGTATGGTCTCCGCCTCTGTGGAGGTACAGTAATATGTACTAGCCCAAGGTCAGAGCTTACAATAAGTAAAACAGCCTGATAGCTGGGAGAGAGGCAATGAATCCATGAACACACCTACATCCCATATGATCTATTTTCCACATATACTGCATTTCACTTCTGCAGGTGAGAACTTCTGAGGGGAGAAATCACCCTGTCTGCTCTGAAAACAACTTTCATTTACTGCATGAATAAAAGGTAATATGGAAACTGCACTCCAGAGAGATGCTGCAAAGGTCCCCCAGCCTGATTGTTGTGAGCAGATCTTCAGGCAGATGAGAGGACTTTACAGGTCAGAGTGTTTGTCCTATTGAACTGATTCTTTAAACAGGGCTTATGCCTGTACCAAACATGAGTTCAATCTGGATTTATCTTTTATTTCACTTGCTTTCTAGAATTTCAAGCTACAAATATTTTCATTTTATCATGGAGGTTAAAAAAAAATAAAGGAATGAAGGAAATAAATTACTCAAAAGAAGATAGAAGTTGCATTTTTATTCAGATTTGCTGATAAATTAACACAGTTCTAGCTTCTATGGGGTACATACACTGATGAGGAAGCAGAGCTGATAAATGTGAGGGTTTCCTGTTGCACCCTTCTAGTAAACTGCTGCTGATTGGATATGTTTCACCAAGATTACTGCTGTGGTCTTTTTGAGCGCTGGGACTTAGAGACATTGTCAACATTAGTATGCTGGGACAGCATTTTGATCTTTGTTGCTGATTTCCCTGCTCTGATAACATGCTAGCTGCTGTCTTGTTTGCTTCCTGAACTGCCTGCTCCCAGTTTGGATGAAAATTAGGGTTATTTTTGTTGCTATTGTCATGATTTTTTCTTAATCTTTAAGCTGTATATCCAACTCTTTTTTTTTTTGACTACCCACTATACTGCTTGCATTTTACCTTCAGAAGTTAGAAATAGGTTCAGGTATGCCCCACCACATCCTTTATTTAAAATAAAAGGTGTTTTGCTAGATTAAGGGTTGAGGGACTGGGCCTTCTTAAGAGAGCACAGTTTGAGTCAATTTTGTTTAACCACCACCCCACACCCTTACTATGAAGGTCTTTATAAATGGATATAAATTTGTGATCATGCTGGTAAACATGTGTAAAAGGCTCAAAACATGTGGATACAGGTATACGTTATAGCTTGTGTCTCTAGCATGAAGGGTAACTCTGACCGTGCTCTCAGATCCTACAATACAGAAGAGACTGCTCAGCGAGAAGGGGTGGATAGAAATATCCTGTAGAAACCTATTTTATTTCTTTTTTCTTAAAGACAAATAGAAACAGGGGAATGCATGCATGTGATTAATCTTAAAGATGAGCTGTGGGAAATGTGGATTCCTGAGTATAAGAGGATTTGGGCTGGAGATGGTTGGGATCTGCAGCTGCACCCCCATGCTGGAGGACTCTTGCTGTCCATAAATGGACAACAGATCATCCAAACCAGCAATGAGATTTCTTCCTATGCATGGGACATAATCAGAAGGTGAGTGTATGCTGGAATTTGGCTACTTTTTCATGCTCATGTCTTTAGGAAGACTCCATCTTCAAACTGTTGTGACTGTTTTCCTGTGGCTCATTATTCAGGTTTGCAAAGCTGACTCCTCCCCAAATAATGTGCATGAGCTTTCCACCCTACACTTGTTTGGAAATGCTGCCTATTGCTGAATGCATAGGATAAGTAATTTAGTTTCTTCATATTTCTGTGTATGTGTTCTTGTGAGTATCAGGTACATTTTAAATATGATTTCTAAAAAATGAACATAGGCTTTCTTTTTCTGTTATAAAACAATACTTGGTAGGATTATCACAATTGCACGAGATAACAGGAGGAGGTTATTCAGCTGCTTTATTGACTTTAAACTTATACTGATGTTACTACTTCTTATATTTATCTATATTTAATGTTAGGCACACCTCAGACATCTAGGATGGAAAGAGTGAGCCACATAGCTGAGTCTCACAGCACCAGAAATAGTCTAATTTCGGTCTTTTCCCATTCTCAAAATGTGAACATACTAGTTATTTGTGCACAGACCGAAATGATGAATTTGTACAACAACCACTTCTGACCAGTAATATTTGATGTATTTTTTCTTGGTTCTTTTAATTTTTAAATACTGTTTCCTGCATTTATTCTGAACTGATTCTTACAGCAGATAGTGTTTTTGTGACATTTCATTACACTATATGCATTTTATTTTGCCTTTTTCCTTTTGTCTGGAGTAAGTGTAATGATTTGCTTATTATTATTTCACACATTTATTTAATTTGCTCTATTGTTCACAGGAAAAATTAATGACTGATGGGTGGTTTCTTCCCCAAAGTCTTTTTCCCCCTCTTGGATTTAAGCATGAAAGCCTTCCCCAGCAGTGAAACTTAAACATACATGCAGATGATGACATGGCATCCCGTGAATGTACCATTGTGAAATAGGCTATATTCTCCTCCCAGGACCTGTCATCACACTAATGGCATTTGTAAAGAACAGCAGCTCTGGCAGCTGGCATTAAGCATATGGGTTACTCTCTGCATTTGTGCCTTGTTTTGCTGATCTAGGCTCATGGGTAATACCGAGTTTTCAAAGTCCTCTTTTTGCCTGTTGATAATTGAGGAAGACTCGTAGCAGTATCTACTAAGTTAAGAGAACCAGCATCTTCAGAAGTGTACTGCCCTATTGCCTCACCTTTATACTTACTAGATAAGGTGACCCTGGAGTCTACACAAAAGACTGAATTGTTAAATGTTGTTGATTCTGCTATGTTATGAAGGTTATCTGTGAGTTACAGCCTTATCTGATAAAAAGATACAGTTAAGGGATCTGTAACTACAACAAATTTACCAAATTAGTGCAATGGCTTTGAGACTCTATCCTCAGCTTCCAAAAGTCCTGGAATATAATTACCTTCAATCTGCTTGCCTTGTCTCATACTTTCAGGTTAGACTTTAGATCTACCATTCATGGCAGAGAATTCTTCTCCCACCTTCCTGCTGTTGCCCTCAGTTTGCAGCCAGTAGGATTTTTGGGCCTGAAAGATTACCATGTATCTTTGTAATTCTCACTCCTCCCCTCTTTTTTTTATTTAACCTTACATGACTTCATCAGGATAATACCTTCACAACCCAATAAATGTGAATTTATGAGTTTTCTCTCTCTTGCAGACACTGTGTGCTTGCTTTATATTTCAGAGATGTTTTTGTTCTCATTTCTCTGTGAAGACTACAACATGTGTAAGACTCAGTTTCTCAAAGACACATCTACTCCAAGAGTAGAACTGAGCTTGTTTAGCTGCAAGTAGTATGGGTGGTATGGGCAGCTTCTGCAATGATGGCTGAGAAGGCTCCTTGTCTGGCAAACAGCGAATGACCACTTCTACCTCGTGGTGTCATCTTCTTTCCAGGGCATGATGTTACCAGCTAGGCTTTGTAACACAGGTGTGTAGAATGACACACTTACCCTGAAGACAGGATTTGTGTTCTTCTAAGACTAGAAGCAAGTCTTTTGTGTTTCTTTAGTTTTGTCTTATGATTTATTTCATTTCTTCTGTTCATCAATTGAGCCATTTGCCAAGGGGGAAGAATCATCACCCTGCAACATTTCCTCCTTCCATCCAGGAAACATACAGCTGAGTACACATGGCTTCTTTCAAATGCTGTGCTTTGTTATCCTGTTCTGCTTCTTTTACTTTCCTTTCATCCCCAAGGGAGACGTAGTACACCATATGTGTCAGCAAATCCCCTGGACTTTTCAGGTATTTCCTCAGGGGGATTGTTTTCCAGCTTATTTCAGTAAAACCCTGGACACTCTCTTGGCTTTCCCTCATGCTCTTTTTCCCAGAATTAGACACTCCTTTCTGCAGGTGGAAGTGGTTGCCTCTCAGCTGCTGCACGTGCAAAAGGACTCAGGTAGAGAGCACTGATTCTTCCATTTCCCAATTCCTGCTCTGCTCAGATCTGAGCATCTTGTGTCAGTTTGTGCTATTACTCCCTTGCTACATTTTTTTTTACTGACAGAACAAGCCAGCCATGACCCATTAGGCTGACCAGAAAAACAAATGTTTTTGTGACTGTAATACCAGTGTGACTCCAGAAGGAGAATATTTAGAATGTATCTATTACTTATCTATTACATGTTCAATGCATCTATTGTTGCTTAACTGCCAAGCCTTATAGAAACTCACAGAATCACAGAACAGTTTGAGTTCAAAAGGACCCAGAAAGATCATCAAGTCCAGCTCTTAAGTGAATTGCCCGTATGGGCATCAAACCTGCAGCCTTGATATTGTTAGCACCAGCCTCTGACCAACTGAGCTAATCTCAGGGGTAATTCTTCATGTTTGCAGCACACACAGCTACTGGAGTGGCATTCTGAGTGGATGGGTTAAGATTTCAGTGCTGTGTATACGGTGAAATGGAAGCTAATCTGCATCTGTATAATTCCCCTACATCGCCCTGGTTTATAAAAAATAAAGGTAATATGACTATCTTTTAACTTGAAATATGATAATATACCATTTAGCTTCCTCTGCTGTCCAATAAAAGATGAGTCAAAGTTTTGTCTGAGTGCTAGATGTGTGGTGTTGAAAGGTAGGATACAAAAAAGTATAAATAAAAGCATGTACTAAAATTATATGTCTATAACAAGCAAAAGTTTTTTTAAAAATTGGATTACTCCTATAATACAGTGGCTGTGGTTATGCTATAATTAGAACATAATTACATTGTCTTTGTAATTCTGGTTACTTGTAATTAACATTAATGCATATGAGGAAGTAAACTATGTATCTGAATTGCTTATTAGTACCCTTTTAGGACTGGAGCCTACAAACATATATGGAAGTTTACTCACCAAATATTTTCGTTGGCGGTCACTGAATGACTCATGTGACTAATGCTATGAATGGGTGTTTGTAGGCAGCAACCCTTAGATTCTAAATAAAATTAACATGAAGTTAACTGCACTAACCACTTTGGATTTACCTGCTGCAATTACCCTGAAGTTATGCTTTGATTGTTTAAAAAAATTTATTTATGGTAGGCATGAAAAGAATGGGTTCTGCTAAAGTGCTAGTCCTCTAACTATGTGGAAAATAGTAACCACAATGCAAGTAAAGTGTAATTCCAACCAGTTCAAACTGTGCCATAGAGTAGATTGAGCATTTTTTTCAGTAGATACATTTGTTTGTAACTGAAATTTGGCCCAGAACTTCCTAGTTCCAGAAGCCAACTATTTTTAAAATAGCTACTAGCAATAGCAAGAGCTGTGCATCCTCCATACAAGGCAAGGTGCATAATTTTCAACCTTTCTGTAGGAAGTGGTAGGTAGCAGGGCCCCTTTCTATCTTGACATTCCTAAAGGGAATGTAAGTAGATGAGCATATTTGTAATAAGATGTCTCACACAGATAACTGGAGCTCAGGAGGGAAAAAAAACATACTGGTCTCTAAAAACAAGACTACTTTTTTCCTTCTCCTTAAAATCTTAAATGTTATTGTACAGAGAAAGAAGAGGGCTTAATCTTTCATGACACATGGAGGAGGAAGTTTGTGTAGAAGTATGTATCATCTGAGTTAAAAAAAATCACATCCAAATGCCATCCATTTCCAGCTTTTCTGCTTGTCCCCAGTATATATATAATAACCTCATGATGAATGAATATCAGAAATAGGTTTTTATAGATTAGATGCATGATAGACTGCAGTGCTTCTAAGAGTCTATTGTGGCAATGACCATTGAACTAAAGAGAATTTACATGACCAACCATTAGAATCGATCCAGTCTGTATTATAGTTAGTCCCTAAATACATATCAATGTGACAAATGGAAATAGCTGTACTGTACAGGCCAATAAGTTGTGATTCAAGGAGAGCATACCTATTGACACATAGGCTGCTCAAAATGAACCTTGATTTAATGAACTAGAAATGAGATTTTTGATGTTGTTAAACATATTATATTCTGCTAATTAGAGATCCCACTAGGTAACTTGCAAAGTTATTTTGTAGGCCGAAAAGGCTTCTTAATGAGTAAAGTCCTGTCACACGTATGGCCAGTATTATGATTGTATACACTGAATGGTCCGGCAGAAGTGAAGCTAAAGGAAGCCTTTACAGCCATTTCTTCCTCACAGCATGAGGATTTATCAGCTGTGACATTTATTGTGTCTTTGTTCCCCCTGTGGAAAGACATTGAGAATAGAGGGCATCAGTTACGCAGAAGTACCATGTGAAATTTCTGGTGTAAGTAAGAGATAATCAGCATCCCAGGAGGCTCCTGAGTTTTGCCTCCCAGTTTTCTCAGGGGAGCTGCCTTTTTATTTTAAGGGTACAGGGTGAGGAGGGCAAGGGATATTACTGTCTTATTTACAGCAGCCCTGTTTGGTGGACTGAGCAGAGGAATCGAGATTTTGGCACTGGTTATACACAGTAAATCAGGGTGCACTAGATGTCAAGAGTCTTCTGCTCTCTTAGTGTTATTTTTATCTCAAGGCATTTATCACACAGATGTTATGCTGCCAGAAGATACTGATTACTGATATTGATTACAATTAGTGCTATCTGTTATCAGTGACACAGAAATTTACACTAGATATGGTGGTAACTTCTTGGGTCCAGTGGGAGATATTTAGTAACTTAAATCTTAGTACATTTTAGCATGTCAGATGCCTTGGGTATCTAACACACCTTCCTGGGTCTAGCAGGACCTTCATGAGACCTTTTCCTTCTCGAGTGGCAGCTGCAAGTCAGCAGGGAAACTGAGCCATTTTAGCTGCTTTTTAGGCACTAGTCTTTGGCAAATGAATCCCATCTTACATTTCAGATTTTCCTACTGCTGTCCACAGCCCTGAGGGGGTGGCGGGAATTGTCAAAGTGACTTCCAAAGTACTTTTACTGCGAAGGAGTAGCTGACTACCTTTCTTTCCCAGCAGTTGCTCAGTAATTACAGTCAATGCACTTCACTCCTTTACACGGAAAGAACCAAGGAGTTTCCTGCAATGAAAAGCAGCACCCTGCTCAGTGACTATCCCAAGTATTTGTCTCTGCATGAGAAGGAGAAGGTTGCAGTCAGGGTGACTGCAAGACAGGTGGCCTACAGGAAGGGTGAAATTTGAGGATCTCATTCTCCATTGTGTCATCATCATTTTTACAACTACAAAGGAAGTATCAAATTGTGAATCCCAATGAATCTGGTAGCATTTTTTCTCCAATACGCACAGGTGAAGAGCAAGACAGAAATGGTACCACAGTCTGAATTTTTATCCTGTGTGATTTTCAAGATAAAAATTCAAACTTTTAATTTCCTAACACAAGTCATGTTTTGTTTGGTGAAAAGAGATCTCAGGTTTAAAAGTACATTTAACATTCAAAAAGTTGATATTTTTTTAAGACAGAAAACAAGGAGAATTTGTATGGCAGTATTTTTTGTTTGTCCAAGATTTCCACCATAAATGAATAGACAGGGTACTTCCTCTTCTTTCCTAAAACCAACAGGCTTTAGCATGCACTTCTTCCTGCAAAGAGTTAATTGAAGCAAATAAAGTTCTTACATTGTTAATAATCCTCCCAATTTGATCTTGTTCTTTTTCCCCCTCAAGCAGTAAGAGGATAAGTGCGAGTGATAGCCAGATTTATAAATTATTTCTTGTGAGCTGAATGCTTTAAAAGGGAATATAAAAATCTGCTATGTGTCAGGCTATCCATGGAGGCATTAGCAAGCGTGGCTGATTCTCAGTCCCCTGAAAGCAGGAGTGATAATTTGTAAATCTAGGAACTGTATGTGGAGAATGGTAATTTGTCATTAGTAAGATTAACATGATCAAGGGAATAGAATAGATTATTTACATATAAAATACATAAGATCATTGATGCGGCAGTGATGAATAAATACATTTTGATAAAATTGAGTCAATATTTTTGGGAATAAATACAAAAGTTTTTGGCTGTTATATAACATTTCATCTTATGTTTTATTTTGTATAAAATGTACTGTCTTTTTGAGAATGGCTACACAGATGAAGTTTTTTTGCCTGGGCTTCTTTGTTTAATCTACCTGTAGAGCAATACTTTTGAAACACTGCATTTAGACACAAATTAGTTTTCTTAGTTCCTTTAGAATGAAATGTAAAATTTCTACATTAAAATTTAGAACACCCATACACTCAAACACTATTTAAAGGGACATGACATTTTTATTATTGCAGTTTCATATTCCAGTTAATTTTTTTTTGTTCAGATAGATTTTTTTTTCTTGCAGAGAGAAACTATCACAAATAATTTAATACATTTTGATCATGTTTTCAATGCAGAGTGAAATACAGTTGCTGACATGGTTCATTTACTTAAACAAACTGTTCTTGTACTCATTCTGTTGCTCAAAAATTCAGCACTATCAGGTAAAAAAGAATTGAATGAAGATAGGAAGCCATTATCCTGACCACTAAGTAATAAGGAATGAGACACCAATTGGAAAGTTGTTAACTCTGATTTTCAAATACACTATTTGCAATGACTTGTAACTACCTACAATAAGTAGATTTTTTTTTAAATTTTCTGAAAGCTTCAGCAAACTATGCTATCATAGTGTTTAAAGAATTTAAAGCAAATTACTTAAAGAATAGTGCTCAAAGCAAATGCTATGCAAGGCAGTTAGTGACTTTTGTGGGTGACTGAGCACTGAAGTAAAGCTATAAGGTTTGCTAATGTAGACACTGTTTATTTGCAGGAAGATTCCTTTGCCACAGATGTTCTCAACAAAACCAGTCCTTGATCTTGCCAATGTGAATATGTGCAATGCTACACGTGTGTAGACCCCGGGAGTTCAGTGGGATTGCTCATGTGCATAAAATTACTTCTGTGCCTGCGTGTACAAGGCTCAGGGCATTGTAGAGATTTAATCATTAAAAGGTGAAACACAGGCATTTTTGTTATACTTTGTTATGCTGTGAAAAATCACAAGTCAGTCTTAGTTACAGAATTGCTTTTCTCACAGAACAGGATATCCAAAAAAATAAAACAAACCAGAAAACAACATTGTTTTATGGCAATATAAGCTTTGAACATTCTCTGCCGTAGGTTGCTCAGACTTCCATTGACATCATGAGGGGGCTGTGTTTAGATGAATAATTTTTTTGGCAAGGGCAAACAAATGAATAAATGCTCAAGGGAGAGAGCAAAGCTAAAAGAGGAGGAGGCCAGAAATTCAGGACTCATACATGTAAAGTTACTATGACTTTACATATACCCACAGTATTTCACTCAGTTAATATGGTTTTGCTTGTAATTAGAACCAATTTGCAAATGCAAATCTGCAATAAGCACCCATTTGCTAACCCAAGTGTTGGTCATATTTCTATGTTCATGCAAAATGGCTCCTTTTGCATGAATACAGAGAAATAAATTGAAAGGAGATGGATGGATGGATGGATGGATGGATGGATGGATGGATGGATGGATGGATGGATGGATGGATGGATGGACGGATGGATGGACAGATGGATGGATGGATGGATGGATGGATGGATGGATGGATGGATGGATGGATGGATGGACAAGAAAGCATAAATAATACCAAGTGTCTGCACAACCACTCCATAAAACACACCTTAGTTGAGAGGTATGAAAGATAATTTCCTATTATAAACTTTCATTTGGAGAGTCTTGACTACATAGAGATTTCTGCCCTTGTCAAAATGAACCTTAAAGTCTTTAGTGGTCAGATTGATAAGTAACTCCATAAAGACTGCAGATACATCTGAGCTTTACATTTATGATTTAAAATAATTTTGGATTGTAAAGGCCACGTATTTCCTTAATAGGAAAAAACGAACGGGTTTATGCTCCTGTTATTTCCTCCCCATTTTGAAACCTAGATGAAGGCTGGAATTTTCAGAGAAAAGAATAGTTTTGCAAAAGATGTTTGACATCTGAGGTCTGTATTTCTTGCCCCTAAGCTTAGGCATTTATCCAGGGACAGAATTTAGAAGCACTACTACCCAAAATTTACCATATAATCAACAAAGAAAATGAGTTCTCTCCATTAATTGTTTATACAATTAATCATAGGGCAACTGTTTGTACCAATTACAGACCTAGTAGAGGGACCTAATATTACTTAGATTAAATTTGAGCCTTAAATGCCTTTGAAATACACAAGCATGGTTTTCACCCTGAAATTAATGTCCTATAAAATTTCTAACAAGATCTATTGCAATCTAGCTTACAGATAAGAATCTGCAGATACCCTTCAAGCTAAACATCTCATATGAATAATTACTTTCCTAAACTAAAGAGTTACTTTAATAGGATATTTATTGTGTGCTAAGATTATTAAAACAATATTTTGGAGGGAGCTTAATAACTGTGTAAGAATGATAGTATGAGACACAAAAGATAAAGATCTTATGTCTTCTTGCTAAACCAGTAAATATTTGTAATCATTTAATACATCCTTCAAAACTTAATATTATTTGAGTTTTTACACTGGAGAAACAAAGGAGTTAAAATAGTGCAATTTTCACTTTAGCCAATCTCATTACTTAAAATGATGCCATCATGCATAGTAACTGGCTGTGCCCTCCTAATTGGAATAAGAAGTCCAACATAAAAATTAGAGACAAAATAAAAGAGAAAAATGCTAATTTTGAGTTTTGGGCATTAAAACTCTCTACAGGAAAAGTGATGGTAGCAACGCTTTCTTGAGTAGTTCCATAGGTAGCTATAATAATGGTTGTCCATTATTATAGACAACCACTTCCATGAAGCACTTCAAAAAACAGTTTTAAAATATGCCTTTAATATATCAATAAAGAAACATATAAAATATTTCTCAATCAGAATGATAATTGGTTTGTATCTGATGGTTAAAAAGTACACTGTTTACTTTGATATCATTGGAGTAGTGGGTCCTAGGAGGCTTAAGATGAACTTTTTGGAATTGTCACTTCAAGAAGAGTTTCATGTGTTCAACCTTTACTGAGCCTGAGGCTCTAGCAAATCTCATGGTAAGGGCTAACCATGGTGCTCTGCATTCTTGGGAAAGGTAAATACTCTCTCTGCAGCGAGGCACATCTACACCCTTTGCTGTGCCTCCAGGATTCCTGGCTTTCCCTATAGGCCCTTGTGCTAGGACCCCATAGAGCCCTCACTGCAGAGTTATGCAAACATGGACTTTGAGTCTCAGGAACTCTGCAGGAAGTGAATTTGGCACACAGTGGATCATATGAAACTTTCCTCTGGCTTCAGAGGAAGACGGAGTTTTGCTTTCTGTTTTGTATTTAAACAGACTCAAAATCTCAAAACACTGTCGGACCTACTGACTTCCACCTGGCTCATGTCAAATCCATGTAACACCCCAAGTTTTATATGGTTCAGGAAAAAACCCCATAAATCAAATCAGAATGACTTGAAAGGCTGAACTTTGGTGAACTTTAGGACAAACTGGAACTGAGATACAAGCTTCTGTGAAATCTGAAACCAAGCAGATCTTGCCTGGCTTCTTTTGAGGTTCATGAATTTTGAAAAGACCTATAGCATTGCCAGTATTTATCATGAAACTTGCCCTAACTAGTGTTTTCATTAAGACCTCTCTTCTTGAAATGAAGTGACCATGTGAAAATCTCATCTTTTACTTAAAAGAGAGCAGAAGTTTTCTATCCCTATGGTTCTGGCAAGAATCTTGAATGTATGCCCAAGCTCACCAACAGTTCAAAACCAAAGGTGACTCCAGAGACTCCAGCATGCATGGGAATATTTTAAACTCACAATTTTAGGATCTTAGCTAATAGTTTTTGAGAAAGAAATCTAGCCTGCTATCTGTAACTCTGCATTCTATCCAGAGGACATTAGGGTTTTTATTCCTTCTTACTGTTATGATGCTTTAGAAGACAACTTCAAAGCATTTAGGTATTGGCAAGTCTGGCTCCAGATCTGACAGCTGTGGCAATGTCTCTTTGCTGAAACCCTCCATCCCTGTGTACCTGGGTTTTGTGTAACCAGTGAGACAAAATCCAGAGAGATGCTTAAATTCTAACTCAGCCCCATGTTTAGTAACCTAATTCCTTCCCAGCCCCAAGTTTATTTTAACAGCATCATTTTCCTTTGAGGGCTGTAGGTAATTCAGTCCTCTTTAACAATGTGCAGATGGTTTCTGGAAAAGCCCCTTTGTTCCTTCAAATAAATAACACAAAAAGGCTTACTGATTATGCCCACATAGGGCACTGTGTTGTGCCTTTCATTTATTGGTTGATTCTGCCATTTATTTTGGCTTGTGCTTCTTTTGTACGCGCTAAAGACTTTTCTTCCTCACGCTCAGAGAGAGTTTGTTTGATGTCAAAGCCAGGGAATTTCCTTGGTATCAGAGAGTCTTACAATTTTATATTAAATACATTTCATGGACCAAAAAGTTCACCTAAATGGACCACACATCTTTCCTGAATTTAGCTCAAAGACATCATAAGTGCTTCTGAAAATTCAGTCTCATAGTAAATCTTTAAGACAACAAAAATTTTAGTCACCAATAAAGAATATTTTTGTATCCCATTAGCATAAAAATGTTTTGACTGAGAATTTTAGTCATGTTTTCATGTTATTTATTTTGGGAGAAAGGATAAGGCTTTATCAGGGAATTAGCTTCCTTTTCTGAACTAAGCTAGTCATCAGAAAGTCTAAAGAACTAAAGGCCCAGTAACCTGATATTTTGTTGTAAAATAGCAGTCCAATTTATTTAGGAACTGTGAAGCTCTGATAGGATTATGGAACAAGATCTCCTTGTGCTAACAAAAGTGGCAAAGTTATAGTTTCAGATTTGGTATTTGCTAAAGGTAATAGCCATTCCTTTAATTTCATATTGTATAAAATTTTATCTTTTCTGGAGGCTTACTTTAAGAGCTTAATAGGACTATCTAGTCTACAGTTCAGATGCAAAAATATCAGGTGTGTTTGCCATGTAGCAATGACATTGCAGATGTCCAGAAAAGGTATGTTCTGGTTAACAATCATGTGAAACTGATGCTTCAACTGGCAACTAGTTTGTGAAGAAATGCCTCAAAGCCTAGCATATAAATAAAATCTTGTAAATCTGTAAATAATAAATTGAAGCTTTTTCAGATAAAATGTAATTTCTCTGTCCATTTTTCCTGCTATGTGAAATAGCTGGAAGTAGTTGAGCAGTCCAGCTGGAAATATGGACTTCAAACTACTAGGGTTTATACACAGTGACTTAGAGGGCAGTGATACACATTAATTTTCAGAGAAGCATTTCAATTGCCATTAGTTTCACTGAAAAATGTAGATAATCTGCACTTTGGAAAATCAGGTCAATACAGTATCGTAAAGACTACTTTGCACATAACCTCTTATATTTTCAGAAGCTTCATAATACCACAAGTTCTTCATCAGAAATGGCAAGAATGATCTTTTCTCTAAGTATTTTACTTTCTTTTTCTCTGAAAAAGCCTCAGGATGTTAAAACATACAAAGAAACAAATGTCTGTGTGGTATACACAGTTAAAATTGATCTCTTTATCTCTGTAAATGAGATATGGGGAATGATATAAGAAAGACTGGGCAAGTGATTAAATTGCAAACCTTTTCATAGTCAAATATTTAATCATAAAGTGTGGTATAGACTTAGATGAAAACAAATTTTCCTAGGGTGATTTGGTATATGCTTTAGGTAATGTTTCTATACTATTTTTCCTCCAGAAAACAACATATGAGGTTGAAATACTTTGTCATGTGCAGATTAAAGACAAATTACATATAGATGAGGTTACATTTAATTACCTGAAATAGCTTTGTGTGCTGAGTGGAAACCACAGTTTTCATCAACACCATATTAATTATTGCTGCCGAAAGCTGTAATTGACTACTGTGTTTTTCGGCTCATGAGTCAATGGTGACTAAATGTTTACTTTACTGCTCCTAATTGCCTAAAATGTAGCACTTGTTTTTCCTTGGAAAATCTGCGGTCTACGTTCTGCTCTTGTTTTCATGTGTATAACCCCACAATCATTTACATGTATAGCTGAAAGCACAGTTGTCTTCAAAATCTCTGGCAAAAATGGTGAAGTGAGTGGGCTGTAATTCTCTTAGCATCCAATACAGAGAGAAAGGAAATGCTGTGTCAATACTGTCCCACTTCTGGATTCATTCTTCCATATGTCCTGTAGAAGACCTGAATTTGCACTTGGAATACATTTTCTACAGACCTCATTTGACCTTGTGGTGAAAGCACAAGCTCATCTTCTCAGTTGTACCAAGCATATAAGGGGGTATGGTATACATGAAGGTGATTTGGACTACCATCAGGGTTTTCTGCCACAGGAATTTCTTTGGAGACACAGAAGTAGTAAAAAAGAACCAGATGTGAAACCACGTGCTACAAAGTCACAGGAATTAGACTCTTCTCCACCTTTACAGATCTCTCACAAGACCAAGAAGAAGCAGTGTTGTTCCTGGGAGAGGGTGTACAGAAGTAAGAGGCATTTCTGCTACGGGAAACTTGAGAAACTGTGGAACGACCAGCCTTGAAATGCATAATCTCTCCATTCAGAATCACACTTCATCCTGTGGAGAGGATAGAAATAATGCAGAAGATAGAGTAGAAAATAAGAGGAAAGGAGTGGCCAACCTACTATGGAAAATCAAAGATTAGCTGTTGGGTAACAGAAGAGAAGTAATTATCTTTTTCAAAAAAAATTAGGTGGAGAGGAAAAAGAAAGAAGACAGTAGTTCAAACAGATTGGAGATCACTGCCCCTCTCCCTCCATTCTGTCTTTTACTGACAGTGACTACTGTCCTGATAGGAAACGTTCTCGTCTAGGAATGCCATCATTAGAGTCCAGGTTGCTCTCAGCTTCACATGATCTGGGGAAATACTGCAGATTTTCAGGAGCTGTGGCATCTCTGTCAAGAGAATGACAACTACTTTTATATTATTCCATTTCACAAGCCTTCCCAAAAAGCTGGTAGGATTCTTTTCACTTCCGGGATGAGTATTTTGAATTTGGAGGGAACCAATCCTACATTTCAGCAAAATTCTATCCCCCTAACAGCCAATGAAAAGATTTTTACCACAGGGTCACTCAGATCATTGGGCAATCTGATGAATACTACTAGACCTGTAAATGTTGCCAATAGTCATCTGAGTTATGTGGACTAAGAGGCTTCTCAGGCATGAGGCCTAGGACAAATGGACATTATGGACATATTTCTATTATTTTCTCTGTATTGACTACCAGTCTGTCAAAAATGTCATGCATTCCCAAGAGAAGCCCACCAACCCATTGGGAACTGAGTGGTTGAGACATAGGTTTTGTATTCAAACTTGTTGTATTCAACTCAAACATAGATGAGAGGTGTAGCTGAATGGAGAAAGACTTTTGGCCCCTCTAGGAAACTGCTTCAGTGCTGAACCACAATGACAAAGATTTGACAAACAACTCAGACTTAAAGAAAACAAATCTGTTAAATGAAGTGAGTGTCATGAAACTTTTCTGAAGTTTAAATAAATCACTTTTATTGGGTTTTTGGGAAATGTGTGTATCTGTGGTACACAGAAATAATGATATTGCTCTTTATGCTTTATTTTTAAGTGATTTTACCAGTCAGACTCCATTTTCAGTAATGAATGCTTTCCATAGCCTTGTAAACCTAAACCTCTGGCATAGATTTTATTCATATCATCACGTTCTTATTCTATTTACTCGCTATTTTTAACGTGCCTTGTATCATCAAGGTTTTTCTCACAATAATGGGAAGGATCTTTCTTTTCTGGGATCTGTGTACAGCCACTGTGCTCATTTTTTGTTGGAGAAACCAGACTGTGCTCAGACACAGATTTTGTTCTTTCTTCAAATCTCGATATATTTTCATAATGATCCTTAACCTCCTTTTGACACTTCTCTCTTTGCTTTTTTGGCTCTATACTTTGACAATTATTCCACAGGAAAATAAAAGATCTTTATTTTGTAGTGGTGAATTTATGATACACCTGCACAGTTCCACCTTGGATCTGGCATGTAATGTCAACAAAGCTCATCTGGCAATACATGAATTCTTCATGGGGCTTCTTTTCATTGAGGGCTCTACTAGGGGAGGGATGGATATACATGGAGATGTTGTTGTCCAAGATTTGTACACACAGAGACATATACACAGACATTTGTTGCTGTTGTCACCTCCAGATGGGGACTACTGATTCAGTGATTTTCAGTATTTGCAGAACTTTCCTTATTAATAGACCAGGTTAACTTGAGAAAAATAGAGACATGGAAATGTACTTCTGCCTATATAGTTTTATAGAAGTCTACAGTAGAAAAAAAGAGCAGTTTCAAAAGAGAATATCACAGGAAAAAATATAGGCATGAACTCAAATGAAGAGAATACTAGGTGAAGAATATTCTGTCTTTAGGTGTCAGAACATTCCCTGAATTTTTAAGAAATATGTAGGAAATAGTTCTCAAAATACCAGAGGGGCCCGTTTCCTTATCTTTCAGTTTTTTTCTCTAGTTGGCTCAATCGAAATGTAGATGGTTGCTTATAAACATCTATATCTTGAAACAAGGCTCTGCTTTTGGGGGGAAGGAGAAGCTGTATTGTATTAGATCAGGTTTTTTAGAAAGAATCATGTGATGTGATTCTTCATCAGTTCACAATGAGATCGGCTGGCCTTCTCACCTTCCTTCAACTTCATTAGAATGGCAATATAT
Source organism: Taeniopygia guttata (assembly GCF_048771995.1). NCBI lineage: Eukaryota > Metazoa > Chordata > Aves > Passeriformes > Estrildidae > Taeniopygia > Taeniopygia guttata. Next base: position 52,173,432 of record NC_133030.1, on the reverse strand, counting down.
GACTTACCACATGAAATGTGGTAAGCTGCATTCACTGCCAAGTAAATTAAATTCTTATAATAAGAAGCAGAGTGGTCCAGTGGTCGACAAGCAGGGCCGTCAGCCAGCAAGTCCTAAATTTTAATCCCAGTGCAACATAGTGAATAACTTCAGGCAAGTTACTTAACCTCCTAGTTTCCACCTCATAAAATTGTAATAATAGAAGTGTTTTTCTGAGGACCAATTAGTTAATGCTTGTTCTTCATCTGAAGAGAAAAATGCAAAGTACTGTGGGAATACTAAGCCTAATTAATTCTTAAATTCTAATCATATCAAAGCATCATCATGACTACCCCAGTTAAGTAAACTGGTAAGATCATCAAAAGTATAGAGCCAAAACATCCAACACTTTTGATTCATAGGATGTGTAAGGGACCCATCGTCCACGTTGGCCCAGGGGTGACATGCAACAGGTTGAAAAGCCAGCCCGTGGCTCCCCATGGGGTTTGCCAGTGTCTGACAGCTCCAGCTCTGCTCTCACCCCCTTGTACAGGCTGCTATACCGTGGTATGAGCATTTTGAGAGCAAAAGGGTGCTGCTGTGAGTCAAACATCCAGATGGCACTGAAGTGTGAGGCTGCTGTTTAGATCTCACATTTTGTTTAGGCTGGATAGCTGTTTGAGGAGGATGAAAAGCAAAAGCTGTTCTTTCCAAAGCTCCAAGGGCAACTGATGCCCACTTAAATAGTTCCAGATCTGCTTTGTATAGACAGAAACATAGGAGTAATTTAAGTGTTTTGAGAGAAATATCCACTTCTTCCCAAGACTCCTCTTTGTTGGAGACCCGCCATCACAAACATGGAGGACATGCAGCTCTGAAGATCCATAATTTATGGAAGAGCGTGGAAAACCAGTCAGATCAAACGTCTGGTGGAGTGGCTGCTGTCAAGCCCTCAAATGTTTAACTGATTGCACTTGTCAAAGAGCTGCAGGATAGATCTGAGGGGAGAGTTTGGCCCTTAGTGTTGCTGCTTTTCATCCCATAATTCTGAGTGTGTTCTTTGTGCCTTGTTTACTGCAGAATATGATTAGATTTTAATTTAACAGGCAAGGAATGTGTCTTTCATGTGGCAAGTCAGAAGGGCCTTGGAGCTTTATAGTGGGGATGGGGGGGATGGGGCTGGCGCTCACTGTGAAGCACTGGAGAGTCCTGCTACATTGCTCATCTTAAGATGCTGTTTATAAATAGGTCCCACTTGTCTGGGGCATAATGATTTCAATAATTTGTGCTGTATAAATAAACAGGGCATTGTGAGCTTACTTGTTCAGGAATTGTCCCTGGCTCTAGTTTTGGCCACAGACTCCCAGAGGCCTGCAATCAATCTAAGCTGGAGGATTGAAAGAAACAGTCCATTTGTGATCCGAAGCCACCAGGGGAGAAAGGAGGGCCAGTGGGTCTGGAAGAGGAAGCAGAAGAGCAGGAAGGAAGGATCTTCCATGGGGTCCTGGGGAAGGACAGCCTGGGAGAGCCTCTGGCCAGCCTGCCATGAGCATGAGGCTGTCCAAGGCTGATGGGATACAAAATGGGCTCTTCATGGTCTGGTGGAACACAGGCACGCCTGCAGGGAAGAAGACTGCTCCCAGCCAATGTGGTGTGATAGCACTGGAGGACAAGCAAGGACTGTGGCATGTCCTGTGTGGAAGGCACTGAGTGTGCCAGCCAAGAGGTAGATTGGAAAGGGCAGCACTGACTCCCTGCAGGCTGTGCCTACCCAGCCTGTGCTCCCTTTGCTTCCATGGGTTCCTCTGTGTGCATGAACTACACAGTCAAGCTCCCCTCTCAATCCCTTGGCCTTGCTGCCTAGTTTTTGTCCCTTCTTGCTTTGGGCATGCAGACTTCCAAGAAGTAAGGGTTGACTTGGGAGATACAGGAAATAAAAAATTAGAGTTTTCCTAGATGACAGTAAATACTTTGCAAGTTTCTGCTGATGCACAATGTGCTTATATTTTCTTACACAGCACTAAAGATGTGCAATTAATTTAGTAGTCCTGCCAGCAAATCCTGCCCCTCCTGTGTAAGCATTGCATATGTGGGGAGGAGCTGTGGTAGTCCCGTGTTCAGAACTGCTCATGAGGAGACAGACATGAGATTCTCCTGAACTTACCAGTTTTTTCCTAAATTTTGGGCTTTTTGTACCTCGACTATCATCTTCCTGTCTTATTTAAACATCCTCTGCAGCATGATGGAAAAGGAATGCAGAGAACCCAGTAGAGCATAGAACTTCAGTCCTCACACATCCTCCTACATGGGCTTTCTGGGTTGATTCCACAGCCCTGCCAAAAGCAGGGATGAATCTACCAATTAAGAAAAGCAGAAAAATATATTTTTGAGAAAATATGTAAAAATTGTTCTAGGGCCAGCCAGGAAGCTGGAATGGATGCCATCTGGTCTATATAGTTATCATGTCTAGCAGACAAAGTTTAATAGCTGATTAAGAATTCATTAGAAAACATTTCTTTGTCTTCCTGATATAAAAATAAAAACCCTCACAATTAAGTGAAGTTTTCTAAGTTGTTTTCAGTATCACTAAGTACCTGGAATCCTGAAGAAAAACACAGAGTAATTACAAACAAAACCTTGTTTTTGAATGGTCCAGGTACTTAGTTCTTCAATTTACCTTTCAAATTCTATGTACTTTATATTGAGAATAAGATCTTTTTTCTTTCCCCTGTTAACTCAGTCCAGAAAATATTAAGTGCCCTGCATCTCCTTTTGAATTCCTGTCTTGACAAGGATGAAGCTCTAAATACTTCATTTGCATTGGTATGTCTTAAGATCTGCTTTTGTCCCAAATATTGTTTCTTGAAAGGTTAATGAATTATAACTAAAAGGTTGTCATTTGGAAAATTTTAAATTATAAAAATTAAAGAAATTATTCCCTTTTTGTGTGTATAAAAAAATTATTGCACTTTCCATTTAACAATTTGGCCTTCATTTTCATTATCAGAATCATAAAAAATGTTTGAAGTGATGGTTTCTCTTTAACATGCAAACTGTTTCATGCCAGAAGTTGTGAGAAATTAGATTTGCTTTTTCTATTTGCAGGTATAAAAGGAATTATGTCTGCTTATTTTAGTTTGTTTTTTTTTCTGTTTTTTCCAACTCCATTTTATTCCACTTTTCAAATGTTTCCTCTGCTGTTTACAAGTGAGGAAAAAAATCACTACAATTATTTTTAGTGAAACAAATAGAGGGAGTGAAGAAGTTCAGATGAAAAGTTATATTTGTAAAGGCAGAATAGAAAAGCAATTCACATTAATTCAAAGCAGAGTCTCTTTATTGGATTATAGGCTGATTGTGTTTACAAATACACTGCCAAGAGGGTTTTAATTTTGGGGCAATTTCATTGTTCATAGATATATATCTATATATAGATATATATCTATGAAATTATGTGGTTATATGTTTTAAATGAGATACAGCTCCTTACTGCTTAATGTAATATATGCTTCACTTTATGACATAGTGCAAAAGCAGAGCAATTTCAGAACAACTTAGTTGAAATACCATCATAAATGAAAGATGTAAACAATGTTACATTTATAGACACAGCTTAAATTTGAATTCATTCGAACTTGGTGATCTCTTTATTTAACAAGGATGGACTTTATTATGAAAATACAATCAAGCCATAATGCTACCCCTTTGATTTCAGGCTTTGCAGCATTTACTACAGCAAGGTAAACACAGGAGTTTACATCCTCAGGCAGACCAGAGCTTTATCTAGTTCAATATTCTTTCCCAAAGAGGAGTCAATAGCACATGTCCAGAGGAAAACAAAGAAACTAGTAAATATAGAATAAATTTTTTCCCAGTCTCTACCTTCCAATGTGATTATTTTTTCTCAGCCTACCCTGTGTCGTGAATAAGTGTTTTAATACCCTTATATGTGGGTATTATATATAATAAAATGTGGGGTTATCCCCATTTTATAGAGTGATGATTTGATGTACGGAATGGTATCTGCAACTTTCAAGCTTCAGTGTTGCAATAGAGACATCTGACCTAGCTTCAAAGAAATCTGTGGTTGTTGGAAAAGTCTATGGCACTGTTTCTCCCCACATAGTATTTGGTGGGTTTTATCCAGACTTGCAAAAACAAGCTTTTTTTATTTAAATGACCATGTTCACCTTAAGCCAAGTTGCCCTGGATCAGCAAGTAGATTTCAGAGAAATGTATCCTTGGAGGAACCAGATCCACTATAGGGAACATTAAAAGCAATGATCCCTTGTAACTCAGTAAATTTTATCAAATGGTAGGAGAATAGACATGTATGAATAATCTCGGCCTGCAGGAGAAATGAATTTGTTGAGAACTTTTACAGACGGCATCTAAAAGAAATTTAATGTGTTTACAGACTAGAGTAAAAACCTGCATCTAAACATATTATTTGAATTGTTTAAAACAATATGTGAATAAACCCATCCTCTAAACAAAGTTGAACTTAAATCTTGGGTCTGAATGCTTGGAACCCTATGATGGAGGAAAGACATCAAATCCAGACTTATGTTTTTCATGTGTATATCCATTACTCTCATTAGCTCAAGTTTCACTATTGATAAAGTAAATTTAAAAAAAAAAATCTACATAGGCTATGATAAAATAGAATTGCTATTATGTAGAGCTCTTTTATCTTTGGCTGTGCTATGGTCTTTGCTAATATTTCCTATTATTTTTCACATAATAACAATAATAATAATAATAGTGGTCAACACAACCATAAAGCTTCATTGACAAGGTAAGTTAAAAAATCGTTGCACTTACTTTGAGTCTGTTTTCCACTTCTTTTGAATACTAAATGTGAGAAGTGCTTATGCAGTTTTAGCACCTTTCCTACTTCTTCCTTCAAATCTATCTTGAGTACTTTTTGACCTAATAATCTGGCCATACATGACATCACAATCTGTTGCCATGGAAAGCACTATCCTATCAAACAAGTAAGGTGGCCAAAGGTTGCCTTATAACCTTTGAGGAGTGACAGATTCATAGGAAAAATCCATTAATACTTAAATATAGAGCAGTGGGAAATCTCATACTATCTTCACACAGATCAATTACATAATTTTAAAAGGAACCACTTAAGTTGGCCAAGCTCTTATCTCCTCTCAGAATCCTCCAGTTTCCAGAGGTAATTTATAAGATGTTTATACATATAAACAAACCATAAACTGTGCATGCTATGCAGTCCAGTGCAATCCACTGAGTCTTTCTGTTTGCAATCAGATTGAAATGTGAGAATTTGATACTTTTGCAACAATCCTAAATCTACCATAGACTTCCTGAGTGATGTAAGTGCTCTGTAAAATGCTAGGCTTGCTGATAGCAAAGACTAAAGTTGGTGCTTAAGAATTATCCATAGCATACAGAGCTGGGTTTAGGCTTCCACCCCTTCAGAGGAAGTTGGAGGAACAAAAACGGGTCAGTTCTGCAGTGAAGAAAAAGAGAGAAATGAGGCACCAAGAGGAGTCACACAAGGTCAGATCCACTCCTCCTTCTGCTGCCAGGGGATCAGATGTCTTGGAGCAATGATTTGTGCCTTTGGAAGAGCTCCCACCTGCCCCCCTCACCTGTGTACCATGAACCTTGAGGCAGCTGCAGCAGTGTGTCTGGTTTCCTGAGGCTGTGGTATAAACAAAATAGGCAGCAGAGCCATGGCTGGATTTCCTTTCTGGAAATTTGCTGCTCAAGTTAGTTGCTTGTTTTGGTTATGCCTAGAGCTGATCCTGTCTGCACAGCAATTACCCATCATTATGCCTTTGAAATTAGGCAATGGTAGAATACAGGAGAAGTAATGCTGCTTTAATGGTTGAAAAGCTTTTATGGACCATAGGTGTGGCTGTTTGTTTGTGTTTATGTTCCTAATTTGTAGTTTGCAACCTCACTGAGGGACTAGACCTCAATGAGCACTGAGCCATAGAGAAAGGTTTTCTTTTCCATTTGTTGAAGTTCTATAACAAAAAAAAAGAAGGTGAAAATTCTTTAAAGAGAAAAAATACTTTCTCTCCTTTGATTTTATCACACTCAGGATGGTTATCTTTGAACACTATCAAACAACATGCATCAAGCCTGCAAATGGCTGACAGGATTTTCTTCAGGCTTTCACAGAAATCTTCCTCATGGAGCATAAGAATGAGATTTCAGCATCAAAGACTCGAAAAAATTAGGGATGTCTGAAGGCAGAGTATTGTTACTGAAACTTCTTTTTTTTTTTTTTTTTTTTTTTTTTTTCAGTAGCATTAAGGAATCTCAGTTTATCAAGATTTGGACACTGTTAGGCAACTGCCCCTTGCATATTAAATTAGCAATCCCCTACATTTTCCTTATGTGATCATTTGTGCATCTGGTGTAACTAGACCCTGCCTGCTGTTGGCAAGGATAAAAAATACATCACTGCTTCTATCTCCAAGGTAAATTATTCTTCAGGGAAGTGTGCCTCTAGGGAATATTTTCTTAGGAGACCCATGAACAACGAGAGATTTTCCACAGGGAATGCCTTCAGGGTAAAGTGTACTTCAAAGGGAGAGATCCAAGATGAAATGAGACTCTTCAAAGGCCAGCTCCACTTCCCCTCTCAACAAGACAAATGACTTCAAAGGGGAACCCACCAAGGTTGTAAATAACTTTTCCCCATAATACAAAAACTTCATTGAAGACAAGTTCTCTCAGTAATGTGATATTTTTAAAGAAATCACCCAAAGCCAGGTGAAGTCTAAATGCATCCAATGACCATCAATATAAAACATTTCTATTCTTTGAGTGAATGTATGACCATCTAGAGATCTTAGGGAATTGAAATGTGCAGTGTTCGTTTCCTTCACACTTATATAAAGTTATAGCAGGCTTTAAAGCTTACAGGTCTGATGGCCTAAAGAACCATGAAAGTCTAACAACAGCTTTAGGGACCCTAGGGTCCATTTCTAGCCAGTGCAGTTTTTCAAGTTAGCAACAGTTACCAAAAGTCAGTGAGGGACAATACCCTACTTTTCCACAGGACATTGCATTCCACAGGAACTACCTGACTGAAGTGTCTCAGACTCAAAACTATATTAAAGCAGAATCAATTAAAGGTAAATTTTCTTTGATCTTTCACTCAACTGGTATCTTATGGCGAGGCAGTGTCTTCAGGCATGCCTTTGTATAGAAAGTGAATTTAAAAGGCCACTAGAATCATTACAAGATTGAATAATTCTAATTGGAAGGTGGTCTCTAGTCCTGCTTAAAAGAGGGCCACTGAATTCAGACCAGGTTTCTCAGGATTTTGTCCATTTCATTAATGAAATCTTCGAGGGATGGAGCTGTGTTTCAATCTCTGTTGACTCTTTTTCATTCTGCTGTGCCCTGCTGTGAAGAGTCTGGCTCTATCTTCTAACAACCTTCACAGTGGGATTAGTTCCCTCTTACATCATCATTTCTCCAGGCTACACAGCAGCACTGGTAGAAGAAGAAAAAACAACAGCAAGAGAAACCCCAAATAACCCTTGTCATTAGCATTACAGAGAGTCCTGAGAGAAGAAAACAGCTACTGAACCCGTTGCCAGTGAGAAAAATGGTAGAGGAGGTCCAGCTAAATAATCTCTCAGGGTAAAATCCAGTTAAATGTCATAATAAACCTGAAAGTAATCCTCTGATCAAGCCACAGAAAGATAAATAAAACCCTACTAATGTTTGTCTACCCCAGAGATCTACTGTACAAGAAGTTAATGCTGACTTCACCAGATATATCATGGAGAAACAATCCCCTACTACTCACAGCCACACACATATATATGCACTCTAATGGAAAGGAGTCATACACAGTGGCACCAGACTATTGATATTTCTACCCTATTGTTTAAGTAATGTACAACATTTAATATGTCAAATGGCATGACCGTTAAAAAAACAACTAATTACGAGATACTCTTCTCACAAATCAATGACGTCAATTAGAATTGGCCTGGACAAAATAATGAGTGTTGTATACATTAAGAGGCAATGCTGCATTTAATGCTGGAGGTCTGGAAGAGTCTCAGAGGCTCTCCCTCTGTGGGCTTTAGCCTGGCTTGCTGAGGAAAAGAAATAATTATGATTGCACCATGTGCATGTGTGATCAGTACATCAGGACATTTAGAACATGCTGGCTAAACCCAAGCAAGGGTAGGAGACAAAGATGTCCAATTTACCAAGCTCTTTTGGATTTTATGAGAGCAGAAAGCTGTGCAGAGTAGAGAGGAGTTATTAACATTCTCAAGCCTCCCAGAGGAAAGAGCCACTGTGTGGATTAACCATTGGTTGAGTTCAGAGAGTCCACTCTGGAGCTCCAGATCCAGCTACAGATTTGGGGACATGTTCTGTGGCTCACATGAAGTAAGTTTTTAATTCATTGACTCCAGTCTGCATACTCATTCAGCTGAAAAAGTTCTGACGGCAAAGACAATGCATTGTGGTGCAGTAAGTATCTGTCAGAAATATTCGAATCCAAATATTGTCTATTTTTACAAAAGCTCATCAGTTATCTGACACAATTAGCTTTTAATCCTTTGTGTGGCTCTTTATGAAACCATCCATAAAAATACCACTCCAGAGCCAAACTTCAAGTCCCTTTCTCCCTTCTCTAAATAGGAGGCTTGACTTTTGGAAGGAAATGCTTCAGTGCAGTTCAATCATGAAGTTCTTCAAGTCTTGTTTTTAAATGCAACTGAACTGTCAAACTGAAGTTTTCCTATATATTGCCTGTGCCCAACAAACTTGATGACACAAATGGGTAAAGTGGAGCAATGTTATGACTGAATACAAAATAGTTCTCATCAAAGGCTCCACACTGATTTTAATGAGATGTGTATGGTGTCTGCCCAATCCCAGCTCAATCCAAGTCCACCATGTAAAACTCTGCAAGGTGGACTTGGCTTTCCCTCCTTGTACCTTTTTTGGTACTATTTAATCAGACAACGAGATAAGCAAACATTAATCAGAAATAAGGAGACAGAACAACAAAAAACCCATCAGGAATATGCCTGTACTTCTTTAGTCATATACCCTCTGCTGGATTTTGCTGTGTGTCTGGAACAAAGTGTGGTGCCCATGAAAAAGCACAATGGCTTCCTTCATCAAATCCAAAATCTAAGACTTATTTGAGTTTTGGATTTGGCATTAGGTCATTTCAGTCACCAGCTCTGAGGTGAGGGTCTGAAGTGATGCAGGGTATCCAGGCAGGTGCAAAGGAGAGCTGCTTTATTCCAAAAAACAGCTTTTTAAAACCATTATCTGGTCATCAGTTACATTCTTCCAAATCATAACAAACATAATTCAACTAACCACCACACACCACGATGTGAACACATGATGGTAATGTACCATGTTGTTCTACCCCTAGTTCAGCTGAGTCTCTCTCCCATAGTCCCCCTTCTTGCTTAGCTGATGTAACAGGCCTGAACCATGATTTTACAAGGCCTCTTTTTCATAAAGCCTTGGAATGGTAAGTAAGCAGTAACCTTAGCTGCACTTTCTGAGGTTCCCCAATCAATTCTGTGCACATATAAATATACATTTCATTTAAATATCATGCTATCAAACTCTTACTGGAATATCAAGAATATGTTGGTTTTAAAAAATTTTTAAAATAGATTTTTCAATTTTTTTGTCCATCACAATATATTATTTAGATAACCAGGTTAAAACTGCTATTTTTTTTCAGCACGGCTGGAATGATTATCATGAATCTTAATTTAGAAAACACTTAGCACTTACTGTTGTAATGAAACTAAATAATCACAAGAACCAGAATTGATAATAATAGGTCAGGATACCTGAATTATAATATAAGCAGTTTTATTGCTTATGGATTTCACTAAAATTTCATCTGCTGTTTATGGACATTAAATTGAACTATTAATAAATAGAATGCTAAAACCTGAAAGCTTTGCCTGAATTTTCTTTATGGCAGGCATTCTAAAAATTGAAAAATATTCACAGTAATAATAAATCTAAGAAGAAACTTTGACTATTGTTTTCATCATTACTCTCTCTCCTCTGAAGTTTTATGCCCAAGAGGTATCTAACCAATCATCAGGTATTATTTTTCACTTTCAGACAGTTATGAATGACAGTAAATAAATTAAATGAGCTCAAAATTGGAAATAACTACTGTTGCAATACCAGCACTGAATTACTATTACAATCTATCCAGCAAGTTCAAAGCTGCGAAGTTACCTCCAAAAAACTTGTGAGTTTGCTGCAAAGGCCTTTGGCAAAAACCTCCGTATTTTGTGTAGTTTACTACAATAGTGACCACATCTGGTAGACTTCATCTACTTGTGCACCTGAAACCTGCTGCTGCATGTCAGCACCAGCTTAGAGCACACAGGGCTCGTCCTCCACGGGGCACCTGTGGGCAATTCACGCTCTGCTGCTGGCGCGCAGCGCTCAGCTGGGCAGTTCGCAGCCTGACTGATGGATACAGGATCTGGGGCTGCATCAAGGTCTGAGACCATCCCTGTCTGAAATCTCTAAGATTTTCCTTTCTGAGCCCTGTAGTTTTAAAGTGCTAAAGAGGTTTTGCTATATGTTACTGGAATACAGAAAACTTTGGCAGTTTTAGAGTTTAGGCTGAGTGGGTCCCGAGCTGGTGACAACCTGGGTACCAAGAAAAGACTTTATGCTATGTAATGCATTTTCTGCTGTAATCCAATTTTTTTTTTTCCCTTACAGCAGCAGAGTGACTGTCATGTGGCTGAACAGAGGTCAAACACATCACTTACATACTGTTCAGAAATTATGTTTATTCCCTTCTGGTACTTACTTCTTTTTCCTGAAAATAAATCCCTTGAAAAATCAAACGTCTAAACTAGTTTTAAAAATAGTAAGAGTAGATATTAATGAATACATTTATTTATTTTTTAAATTTATTACCTTGTTTTTTTCTCAATTTTGCATAATAAGTGGGTAAGATTTTCAAGTTTTCAAAATAATGAAAACAGAATCTCACCTATTGTCCTGATTAAATGCAGCAAACTCCCAAGGAAAACATAAAAATCTGATATTGCAGAACTTGTGATGTGATAGTGACCCTGTGATTGCTTGAGTGTGTGGTTGAAGCAAAAGGGGATTCAGAAAGCTTGTGGGAACTATTGTGTCCTTTACAGTTTTAGTATGCATACTACTTCCTTGGTACTGAAGTACTACAAGATGACCTTTACCACATGCAGGGGGAACAAAAGAAAAGTGTTTTTTCTGAGAAGTCATGTTGGGGCCAACCATAAGCAAAAAAAGCAGACACGTAATATCTATAATGAAAAGCATATATTAGTGACAAATAATATTTAGTGACTCCCAAGATGCACTACCAGAAAACTGTACCTACCACTGAGGTGCAGGTGAACCTATGTGAACATGGTAGCCCCTGAGTAACAAATTCCTGCATCAGGAAGATGTGAAGGATACACCCAGATTAAATAATAGCATTTTTGCTCACTCATTTCCCATTCTAATTTGGCTGCAAGGGAGGGTGGGGTGAGAAAGCTATAAAATGCAAACCAGCAATGAAGAATGTCCAGTGTCCTGCCGTGGGCAGGATGAAGGAACCACAGATCATGGACACATTGCCAGGGCCCTTAGAGAAACATCTTACCCATCTCAGCACGAAGGTATAAACCACCATGAACTGAAAAGCAGCCAAACATTTTGCAGTGCTTTGGCTTCTCTTTGGATTCTGCTCTCCACTTACAGGCCAAGCTCTATCCTATTTAGTTTCCAAAACTTCACATTATCAAAGCCTGAGGCTGCAGGGCTGCAGTGGATCCTGGGAAACTTGTTTCAGCAAATCTCAAGTCAAAAGCTGACCACATCTTGGACAGGACAGAGCATTGCCTGGCTAACAGATGTAGTCCATGAATGCTGGCTGAAGTTTTGGTATAGCCATGTGTAGTATCTGACTTGTTCCTGTTTTCTGTTTCACAGAGTGTCTGTGAAACTGGAATATTTTGTGTGAAAGGTTTTGCTATTTTTTTTTTTTTTGTGTGTGTGTGCGTCTGAAAAATGTTTGGATCAATTTGAGTGTTCATAGGAGCTGCTTTGTTCTAGAAGCAAGGGAGATGAGAATTCCTAAGTTCTTGTGTCTAACTGGGATTTTTGTACCAGGTAAATCAGGTGACACACTATTTTACTTACACTGTTGAATTAAATGGAAGATATTTGGGTTTTGCATAGATGTAAATGCAAATATACCAAAATATATTTTGGCAAATCTGTATCAACTGACCTGTATATACAAGTAAAAAAGTTATGTCCTTCCATTTTTAATTCCTCTGTCTATTAATTTACCTTGGTATAGCTTTCATTGTTTTGCAAAAATTATGTTTTAACAAAGCACTTTCACAGATGCTTAACTTGAAAGATATAGAACCTTGTCACTAAATCAAAGCTGTAGCGTTCATATATCTCACTAAACTGGTGAATGAAGATTTGAGCAGGTATGGCTCAGTCTTACAATTTTTTGTTTCCCAGAGATAAGTGTGGAGATGATGATCAAAAAGAAGCAGTGTAAGTTTTTATTTATATTAAAAAAAAACCAAAATTAAAAACCTAAACTACAGGCGGTCTCATGTGAAATAATATCCAGTATTAATATCCAATTGTGCTAATATACACAAGTTGATTGTAAGGTCCCAATCAACTCACTGTAAGGGCTTACAGTCCTTCATGTACTCTGTGTTAAATGTGTGGCAGTAATACCAACCAGATCTCCTCAAGAGGTCAAAACAAGACAAAAGTTTACAAGCAAACTTTAGAAAAATTATGTAACTTCAGCAAAAGTTTTAGTACAACATCCAATCAACATTAAACACTTCTCACAGCATTAACTTGGACCATTTAACTTAGCAAATTTTAAACCCATTTGATCTTAAATTACATCTCAAAATGTTCAAAGAAGAAGGAATTAGAAGAGAAACAGAAAAGATATAGAAAAACACACAAATAGTCACCAGTTCCTGGGTTTCCAGTACTGTTCAGACAGGAACTCCAAGACACAGGGTTAAGAGGGATGCTGAGTGCCTGCTCAGCCTTAAATACCCCTTAGCCTCCATGGGCCCTCCTCCCAGGTGGGACTTCCAGTCATTTGTCCACCCAGGAGCTGGGTTAGGAACTCCAGAGAGGGAATGTGGGGCATTTCCTGAGTTTTGCCAATGATTGGCAGCTCTGTCAGGCAGGGATACTGGCTCTAGGGGGTGTGGGGCAGTTCACTGGCTTTACAGGGCAAGGTGTGACCTCAACACCCTCCCACAAGTATCCCAAAATGTCTCAAGACATTAATCCTTCCAGGCTTTGACAACTTATTATTCAAGGCATACCTATGAATGTTATGCAGGTGAGAGATTGTTTCCATTCTTACAGCCAGGAAAAAAAGAGAGATATTGCTCTCACTAGTATCATACAATACTGTAACCAAAGTCAGGATAGTAAACATTCAAAAATGTCCTGCCTCATAGTTTGTCAAACCATGTGATTTTTGAACACACTGCCTTGAAATCCAACAAAAGTATGATTTTTCAGGGCACCTATGGACTTACATGGGGTAACTCTAGATTAATTCCTTTGAGAACTACATAGACCAGAGAAAATACAGTTTGCCTAATAATTATATTTGCACTTTTCCTTTTGTGTTAGGATAGACCATGTTTTCCATAGAATAGTATTGTGGCCCCACACAGAAGTCATGAAGGACTTGAGGTTAGGAGAGGTCAGCAAGGATGCTGGTGAGTGAGCAGGGGATAGCAAAGATTATTAAGGTACTGGAGCATCTCCTTTATGAGGAAAAGCTGAGGGAGCTGTTCAGCCTTGGGTTGGCTGAACAATGTCTGTGAGTACTTGAAGGGAGAGTGCCAAGAAGACAGAGCCAGGCTTTTCTTGGTGGTGCCAGGCAATAGGACAAGAAGCAATGGGCAGAAACTGATTCTGGGAAATTCCACCTGAATACAAGGAAGAACACCTTTCCTGTGCATTGGAACAGAATGTCCAGAGAGACTGCGGAGTCTCCCTCACTGGTGATTTTCCAGAACTCTCTGGATGCAATCCTGTGCCACGTGCTCTAGGATGACTGCTTGAGCAGGGAAGCTGCACCAGATGACCCAATATGCTTCCTTCCAACCCAACCCATTTTGTGATTCTGTAAAGCAATAAATATGAAAGTACAAAATTATCTATTTTTAAAATAATTTCATTTGAAGTAATCTGGCCCTGATTCTGGTATGATAGACACTGGTGTATCAGTTAGCGAGTGTAAATCTCTTGGCTTCAGATACTGATTGAAATGAATTCTTGAGGAAGTCTTTTGACTACAATTTTGCATGGGTATATATATGACAGGCTGAAAACCTTTCTTAAAAGTATGGAAAACAGAATTAGCAACATAGACAAGGACAGAGGAATAAACCAGAAAAGGCACAGGAAAACTGTATGTGAGAAAGGAGGAAAAGTGAACTAACTGTGGTGTGTAAAACAAAAGAAAAAAGATCAGAATGTACCAGAGTCAATGGAAAAGGGAATAAGTCTGGATAGATGGCAGGAAGCCTGAGGGAGGCCTGAAGAAAGAAAACTACAAGAAAAGGATATCAGAAGAAAAAGGAGGTGCTGAAAGAAGAGCAATGTAGGCCTAGAGATGATGAAGCTTATGAACCCCCTGTTTTTTTAACATATGGCCATGATGTTTTTAAAATTTATTTTTCTCTGTTTGAAAACCTGTGGGTCTGACTCGTGGTAAAAGACTCTCCAGGTACTTGTGGAACTAAATTTTCTTTTCAACACATATACTTTCCAGGGTAGAAAAACTGTTGATTTCCTTGTAATCTTGCTTCATGAAAATATGATCTGCAAAGAAATGGATAGAGAATTGCATCAACACATGAATACCCATGCATGTGCACAACTGTTTTTCTTCAGACAGGAAGCATACACTGCTTAATTTTAACAATTTAAATTAATTTAGCCAGGTTTAATAAGGTATTGCCAGCTGGTTTTGTTACAAATAAATATTTAAAGAACAATTTTCATATACAATCAAAGCTTAGGAAAAACATCATTTCAATATGCCAAAATTCCTTTCATTTCTCGGTCTCTTGTTTTCCCCCTTGCCCTTCCATCAGTGGCTAGCTATTAAAGATAAAATGGTTGTAATCATTATTATAATAGATCCCTCTGCATGATCTTCTAAGTGGGCCTAATCCTCTGCTTTTCTTATTGCATTGCAATATCCTACTACGGGAATGGAAGAGATGATACAAAGGATTATGAGTCCTGAGTATGAAAAAGGAAGACCAGAATGAAAGTTACTCTTTCCACACAAGTACTTAATAAACATTCAGGTTTCACACATGGGTTGATAGGGAAAAAAAAGCTACATGAAATGAGCCTCTTTAGCACATTGTTTTCTATTGCACTTTTACTGGAAACACAAGTTAATTAAAACACATGCACACAAAATAGCCTACTTTTGAGTTCTAACTATCAGACAAGGCCATACTGTATGCATACAAAGTGCAAGAAATAATTTATAGGACAAATTCCCCACAAGACCATTCAGGGAAAGAAAAAAAAAAAAAACCTAAAAGAAAGAGAGAGAAAAAAAGACCTGGCTCTTGACACTAAAGGCTTAACATCAAATGCGGCCAGAAATCCATTTTCACAGTTTTATTGCCCATTCTGGACGCTTCATTTCAAAGGGAAAGAATTTGAATTCAGACACATAAAATTCCCTTTGTTCTCTTGCCCTCCAGCCTTTGGTGCCAGTGTGGACGGTCCTATAGGGAAAGGTTGAGATCAAAAAAAAATTTGCAGCTCAGATACCTGGCCCCAAATGATGCCCCTTGGCATTCTTAATTAAATCAGCTTTGCAATAAATTGACAATGCACTGTCAATTGTAATCATTTATATTAGCAAACTGAGTATTTTTAACACTTTGGAAATAACAGAAGTTTGGTAGACCTGGGAAAAAAGAAAAAAAGATGCTATAAAATTGTACCGCGTGATGATCACATATAGTGCATCGGCTTGTAGGTCACGCAACATCTTATCTTAACATTGAATAAAGTTAGTGTGATTTTCCATATCTTTCCCCATCTGAAAGGTCACTCCCACTTAGGTTAATCTGTGTTGTTTTTCTGTGAGATTCAAAACAGAGCTTGAGTGTACTGTAAGGGGATAGAAGAAGGGGACATTGCAGCCTTATGATGGAGGGAACCTTTGTTCTAGAGAAAGGGTCTGATCCAGAGTCCACTGCACTGGAGGGAGTTATTACTATTGATCTCTGTAGGCTTTGGACCAGTACCTGCAGAGATTATTTTCACTGAGAGTTCTGAGGTACTTTTGATATTAAAATCGGCACAGGCATATTTTTTAAAAGGAAGATATCTCCTTTGCTAGCGAATAGCATCCCTTCTTGTACTGATGAATAAGGTACTTTCTGATTTCTACAGTGTTATTTCTTTATGTTTAGCCTCATGCTTCTTTCAATTCCACTTAATTTGGAATAGATGCACATCAGCTCTCGGTCTTCAGAGTATAAATTGATCACTTGGAGAGGTCAGGAAGGCATTTTTTCCTCTCCACGTATAGCGCTGCACAAGAGATTAGAGGTCTGTGTAACAATGCCTGCATTTCCACTTTCTGTGGAGTTTATAGCTACTTTTTTCTTTCTTCTTTATGGAACCCACTGACTCTGATATTCATTTCACTATAGTGGATTAGGTATGACTTTTGCTTCAAACGTTCATGTAAGTTGATTCTGATTTTCCTGTATGAAATACATCTCTACTATTGGATGTTAGTATTGGATAGCAGTGGACTTGCATTTTAGCAGTGTTTGGTGGCTGTTAATGGACATTTCTCTACCAAACCTAGAGACATAGAAAAATTTTAATTGCTCATTGGACTGACTTATAGAGACACTGTTGCTGTAGCAGTTAAATAGAAGCTTTTTGCTAACCTTGAAAAACATTATTTACCATAAACTGTCCATGGAGTAAGGAAGTTTAATTTTTTATGAGATTAAAAAAAGTTGTTCTAACTCAAACATACTGATCAAGTGTTAGAAATTTCACCATAATTAGAGCACTTTTCCAAGCCTTACATCTTTGAACTTCAAACCCAGTTGGGAGATTTTGATATTTCTCTTAACCATTCTCAAGTTCTTGAGCATTAAGGACCTCACATATATTCTAATAATTCTTTTTTCCAGAAAGAGGAGGTAATGTTAAAAGACAAGAAAGAAGCTGAAAAAAAAATAATTCTGAACTGACCTGAATTGTGGAAGAACCAAGACCTGAAACTTGAGAACTGGCCTTCAGAATGACCTGCCACAGGTCCCTCAGAAAGTATTCTTGTGAACTGAGATCAAGAGTTTTCAAGT
Organism: Taeniopygia guttata; assembly: GCF_048771995.1. NCBI lineage: Eukaryota > Metazoa > Chordata > Aves > Passeriformes > Estrildidae > Taeniopygia > Taeniopygia guttata. Next base: position 52,156,015 of record NC_133030.1, on the reverse strand, counting down.
AAAGATCCATTCACCAAATATTATACAGAAAAGAAAGTGGCATCTCATTTGGTGAGGTCCCTTTTGAAGAATGTCTTGAATGTCAGATTGAACTGCAGCTGGAAATGAACAGGGGGAGATTTTAAATTCAGATATTCTGCAATATTTTATGTCACCATGGTGGCAAGCAGGTGGAACGTGCTGGCATTTGCAACAGATTCCAAATAAATGCAAAGTTTATGTCATTACAGTAGTTGATCATTAGTAGACATATTTTGACATGATTTAGATGTTACATAATATTAAAACCAGATCTGTGCTGTTATTGCTCTGGTCACAAAAACATCCTGAAATTCTTCCCCTTCACATTTTCTTTTCCAAATCTATTTTTCTCTTTAATTGTTTTTACCTTTCACTTCTCTTTCTTGGTACTGCACTTTTTCTTCTTCCTAAGAATGTATATATTCAATGCAGGATGTATTAGTTCTTGTTTAAAGAGTAATCTGTTTCCTCTAAACATTCTTTGGTTGAAATCTGCAGAGTATTCATTTTCTGTTCTTTCACCAGCCTCAAATCCCTGAGCAATACCAAGCTTGTATGTTGGGCTGCCTTTTCATTTTAGTATCAGTGGACATTGCCAGGATTTCCATTTTGCTTCTAGAAAGTCTTTCTGGTTCTTTGATAGTTCTTATTTCCCTATTGTAGAATTTCTTCAACCAGACTATACCCTTCTTGCAAATCAGCAGTGTTTGCCAATAGGAAACTTCTGTTTTGCTCTGGGAACTTGCAAAAAAAAGTGAGAACTAATCTCCTTTTATATTTAAAGAATTACTTTCCAGCTACAAGAAAACTGAGGAGCCCAGTAAGTGCTTGGTAGTCCAAATAACCATTAACTTTGTGGCACATATCAAAGGGAAGAGATGACAACTCCTCAATGGCATTTATTCTGACATGGTCTCTTTCCCCAGATTACACAAGGCAGAAATCAAGCAGTTTTCAGTTAATTTCTTGATACATTTTGCAATCCAATTAAAATTCTTAGTGAATTTGTAATTCATAATTTGTAGATAATTTTTATCGTTATTTTTACTCACTCTGCGAAGGATTTGTGACTGTTGACATAGTTAAGTCCAGTGAATAATCAATACCTGTAACTTCTAAATGTCAAGAAATCATGGTGCTGCAATGAATTAAAAAGTATTGTACCCTGTAATTGTGCTAAATGCACTTAATTTTTGCATATGTTTTCAACGGAGAAAGTTAGATTTTTTTATGAACCCATTTAAAGAAAGACAGATTTTTGCAGATAATTTCATTGTAGAACAAAAATATCTAACGTCTGAAAACTTAAAATATTTTTTACATTTATGGTTCAATATTTGCAAATCCTTGAATTTCAGGTAAAAATATTGAGATTTTGGCTGACCCCATTTGGAAAAAAAAAAAAAACAAACCAAAACCAAAAACAAACCAACACCATAAAAACCAGAGTAAAATAAAACCCCCAGTAACAAACTGTAAAATATCTGCCGTCATCCACTATCCATTACAAGCAAAATCTTTACTGAAGTCTATACAAGAAAAAATGCTAAATTGCATCCTGGAACAGGACAGCTGACTCTATTTTAATTTTTTTTTTTTCCTTTCCTGTTCCAAGTGGATATCTGCGAAGATTTATTTCCTATGTAGGCCCCATGGTAATTTAGAATGATAAATTTCTCAGAGACAACTCTCTGCAGCTTTAGTGAAAATGTATGCCTGCAGCTAATTTTCTGCAACAAGTCTGGCTATTCCTTTTCCAGTTATATTGGCTTCTGAATAGTCCAGTCCTTTGTTTTCCAGGGAACCCAACAGGAATATTGCTTCTCAGGAAAGACACAGGGTCTTATTTGTCAGGGTATCCATGAAAATAATTCCATAAAGGGATTCCTGTGAATATGATTTTAGATGGATGAATATTCCCATTTAAGTACTTTCTAACATAACTGTAATAGAATGTTAATGTATATTTTATGAAATAAGTTGGAAAGAGAACTAAAATGCTTAGATCTCTCTTTGTATCCCAGAACAGAATGAACTGTTCCTAAACTGGACTTGTCATCTATATCTGACCTGCTCTTAGGAATTTCCAACCATCTCTTTAGATAACAAAATTTAGAGTTAATATTTTCCGGCTCAATATTTTTTTGCGTGGTAGCAAACAGGTTGTGAACAGGTGATTCCATTCTGCTTTGTAATGTCCTTTTCTGACTCTCCACTGTTTTTTACTGCCCTGTTCCACAGTCTCTTCAATGCCTTTACATCTTTTCAGCTGAGAGGACGACTGGACACAACAATATTTGCTTGTACATTACTTGTGTGCCTTGTAGATGACACTTTTTTGTATATACTGTTTGCATTTTGCCACAACATGTCATACCTTACTCCAGGTCAGTATTCCTAAACCTGACTTTACACTTGTCCTTGTTGTAGCCTACTTTTTAAAGCCATTATTTCATCCAATTTTGAAGTCTAATCCAACATGTCTGAAGTATGGTTTAGCTGCATGTCATCTGTTCATTTACTGCAAGTACACTTTATTCCATCTTCAAGTCATAAAAGAAATACAATTTAGTGCCAAACATGACAGATCCCACAGAAAATTCAGTGAACCCATTCAAGATGAGAAGAAATCACTAAGTATATCTGCTTAAGTTTCACAAATATTTTATTTGCCAGCTTTTCATCACATGCTGTAAGTATTTGGTAAAACGTAGCTATTATAAATTGTAATTGAGAACTCAGATGCAGAAAAAGGGAGACAGATCAATTAATATAAGCAAACATCAGTTTGTTTTAAACTTAATTTTGGTCTGAAGGACAAAAATGATACAAATTTCATTTAAATGAAAATTGGACTTTATTATGACAGCTGATCTACATTTAATTATCTTGGTTGTAATTTAGAAGCATATTCAGCTTGTTGGTTTACATGAATTACTTTTCTCTTGGCCTTACTCTCCATCCCCCATGTTTTCCCCTACTAGCCTAGAGTGGAATAAGTGAATCTCTTAGCAAAATAACTGAATAATTGAAAAGCGGCATAAAAAAAGAGCACATCTTATGACTTAAGCTGTATTTGTTTTGGAAGAGAAATGAGGTCTGGATGTCTATTTCTGTTCCAGATAAACATCATAAAAACCTGAACTCTATCTATTAATATAATCCCCTATTTAATATTATTAGTATCTAAACTACTTCATGGGCCTCGCTGTTTAGTATTTTCAGTATATACATTTTATCTCAATTCAGCTTTATGCTCCATTTGGCTCTTTCTGCCTGTTTTTTCAAATAGAGCATCAGACAGCCCAACTTACAACTCAGCACTGAGAGAGCTCCACATTGTTCACATAGTTTCTCAAAAAAAATTGCAGTGAGCTCTGTTAAAAACCACATTTACCATGGCAAGGTGCAAATATCTCGTAGTGGAAAACAGACTAAGCAAGGAAATATTGTGGTAAAATCAATAGCCCAGAACACTATTATGCTCTCTAATGGCACCCAGTGTTTGATCAAGGCACACGTACACATATTTCCAAGTTTCTTATGTCCTATTCATGACTACTGGAATCAAATTACAGTTAGGTCTGCAACAAATACATAGATTTATATCCTAGACTCCAGGCTCCTCTGAAGCAAAACTGGTCTGGTTTCACTGTACGAGACGTGAAAGAACGACGCGAGCCGCTGCTAATGCAAAGGTGAAAAAGAGAGAATTTATTTTCTGCCTCCAGCATTTATACTTTTTCAAAGGTGACAGTGGATTGGAGGGTGAAGGTGCCACTTCTCCAATGACATTGGACAAACTACTAGTACATCAAGTTTCTCCACCTGTATGAAGGAATGCAAAACAATAGGTTGTTTACAGAAAGTTGTGTGAGAAAGTTCTCTAACAGAATGTAAACTCAGAAGGCATTAGAAAATCTTAAGAATCAGGGTGACAGTCTGGGGTCTGGAATCCAACCTTAAATCCACTGGATTTGGGGTAGATTTTCCCTCTGACTCAAGCAGCTCTTAGACAGGTCTGAAAGGAACAGCATCGGGCTCAAAGTGGCTAGTGAGGTTTGTTCAAACACGGCTGGCTCTGGGTCCTGCACAGTGCTCCCCCTTGGGATGAGAGGGGGAGAGAGAAGGGGTGCTGGAGCAGAGGAGAACAAGGCCCCAGGGATGACTAGCAGAGGTGTCAAACCCCATCCCAGATGATGTGGATCCCCACTCCTTGGCTGGCATGACTCATTCCTGTTGGAGCAGGGAGTGTTTTAACCAGGAGGAAGAGTACACTGAGCCCATTAAACATCCCCTGAGCTGCAGTCTGTGTGGACATGCAGATCAAAGGTTGTGTCCTGCCTTTGGTGACTCTTGGCAAAGCTCTGCACCCTCCAGCCAGTGGGTGTCAGAGGGATCCTTCTCCTGGAGAGCTGGGCTGTGGCAGTCAGGAGTCCAGTGCAATCACAGCTGGGATGGCAGCCCCTGTTAATCCTTCAGAGCCATTCTGTTTGGAACAGCACAGAGAGAGAAGCTAATGGTGCTGAGATGAAAATACAAAGTTGGTAATTTTTTAGATTTTGAAGGGAAAGAAAATAGTGTATGCATGTGAGAGCATATACACATTCTAAGAATTAAATTTGCTCTTATTTTCAATATATCACATTTTTGAACATAAAACTGGATGCATGTCTTCTGTAAATATTATATTTTGGGGGATTTTTCTAGACACACAGAGGAATAATTCTTTACTCCCTAAGTAATGTAAAACTATTCCATATATTTAGCACAAGTCTTATTGTACAAATTGTACAAGACAAATTAACTTTTATCTGTCGGAAGGGAAAGTGATTGAAACCAATCTCACGTGTTTTACCATTTCCTTGGCATTGTGATTTCTAAGAACTGAGTCTGGAATATGGCATATAAAATAACAAAATGCTTTGTTAACAGCATTTATGTGTATTTTATATGGAATATTCTTATATATGTATCATTCTTTGATTTTGTGGATAATATTTAATAAATAATATGAAATATCATTATATTTGTAAATAGGGCATCTTTATGTGCATGTGAAAACAAATACATTTTAATTGGACAAAAATAATGAAACTTTAATTAAAAATATTAAAAATTATTAAAATAATTATTAATTATTTAAAAAGAATTATTAATTATAATAAAAATAATTTAAAAGAATAAAAAATAATTAAACTGCATATGTTAAGTCTTTAGCATGTAGTCAAAAAATTTAGCAAGTGGGCAGCTAATGAACCAAATTACAAATAAACCTGTCTTTGCATTCATGAATAATATAGATTCATTATTATAGAGACAGTTTGTATATATATATATATATATATATATTTATATATATATATATATATATATTTATATATATATGTGTGTGTGTGTGTGTGTGTGTGTTGCATGCTTAAATGCATTTTAGAATCAGTATTTTTAACTGGTCAAGGGTGAGAAAAGGTGGAAACTAATAGGTAAAAAGGATTCCAATGGCTAAAATTTCCCCTCACTTAGATTTTTGTCCTTTTCATATTATAGTATTTGTAAGCTTGACTGAAATACTTTATACAAGACTCAGAGACAAACCCCTCACATTGTATATATTCTCTATTTAAATAATTGAATGCTGGTAGAAAAGTGTAGTTTTGATGAGTTTGCAGTTTTGCATTGAAATCAAATATATTGTAAGCACAGAGAAACACAGCTCAGTGCCCTATGAAGGTCTGGTGTCATGGTCAACATTTGAAATTTGCATAAGAGGTTATTCAAAAGAGAGGCAGGAGACTTCCCTATTGTATTAGCACGGTAATGCAATTCTTTGTGGCTATTATCCTGACCCACATCAGCTCTGCTATGCACAGGGCCTGAGTTTTTATGAGCTATTGGCTTTTATGCTGAGAGATTTTATTAACCTAATTAAAAGTTTTATAAAAGTAAATTATATTTATGTTTGTGTGCCCTATTTGCAGTCATTAGGGAACCCAGACCACCTCCGGTGACTTCAGAGAGGGCTGGTCAGGTCCCATCTGTGTAAATCTTCTGAGTTGTCATGGAGTCATTGCATTTGATTTACATGTGAAACCTGCGGACTGAGCACAAATGCTAACCAGACAGCTGATAAATAACACAATACTAAAGCAACACTTTTGCATTTCTTTAACTCCTTTCTTACAGGAACCTCCAAGTGTTTTTCAGACTTTAAAGAATAACCCTCCTGAGTAAAAAAGAATTAGTTACAATTATATCCACAACACCAGAATACTAATGTATTATAGACCTTATAATGTTTATCAGTTTGGTGCCTGGTAACATCAGTAATGGACTGAAGCTCATCACACAAGTTTTTCAAACACAAACCCGTCCCAGACATCTCCCATTTGCATCGATTGACAAAGGTAGTCCTTTAAACTCACCACTTATCTGCTGAGACATGCTTATGTAGGTCTAATGCATGTGAAAACCAAATATGCTCAAGTTACCCAGGAAGTGGCTTAAATCCACTGTGAATTTGGTTTTAAGCAACCAGTTTCATTTCTTCTTTGCAGCAGTCTAGAAGCATGTATACATTCAGTTATCAAGTCTGAGCTGAGGGTTGTGCCCCAGCTGCCTGTGGTTGATTTGCTCATGCCCTAAATCTTGTACTGCTTCGGGTGACGAGCCTTAAAATGAGGTAGCAATTCCAGCTTTACAACCATAAACAAAGAGATGTTGTACAGCAAAATGACTGTATCAGATACCAAATCCAAAAATTTCCTACTGCTCATTTCCTACTGTATAGCCATAAGTCCTAGGAGACCTGCAGCATGACCCAAAAGCAATTTAATGTGGATATTTGGGAAAAAAGTCTTAAGTTATGCAGAAATGGGTCAAAGTTTGCATATAAAAATCACCTGGTTCAGCTGCTTCTCATCTGTGTTAAGTGCCTGATCCACTGTCCAGTAATGCTATGGGGAAGTTTTTCAAGATCTTTCTCCAGAGGTACATTGGGATGAAGTAAGATTTCTCTCTGAGAGCATAAAGGGAATAATGTGGTTAGTGATGGCACAGAGGAAAGAAACCACAGAGGCTGTAACAACCTGCTGCTTGCTGCAATGCAAACAGCAAACAGGCACACGGATTTACACAACTGGTCCTTCTGTCACTGTGCCTCTTGATGCACTTCTGACAGTCTCTAGAAAATCCTGTCAGTATAACCTGTCTGTCTTCCTTATATGCTTTACTTTGGCTTGTTTGGCCCTACTGAACTCTATTAAGACTTCAGTGGCTGCCGGATCAGGCCTTGGATTCTCTCTAAGTGTTATGCACCTATGTTAAGCAGCTTCTATGGGGGAAGAAACAGATGCCAGGAGTGTAACAGAAAGGAGCTTTTGAAGAAAAAGTTGTGAAACAGACCTATTAGCAACCAGTAAGAACCGGGCTGAAAGCCACCTTGATGGTGGGGAGATAGGGACAGCACATAGGGTGACATCAACCATGTGCTGCACTGCTTGTTGTTCGTGGCTGGGCAAGGGAAACACATGCCAATTTCCTGTCTGTTTTTCAGCTTGTGATGTGTTTCTTGATGTAGTTGCTGTTGTTTATTTGAAATATTTACTTTACAAGATCTAATGGTTGCTGTAGCTATTCTAGGAGCAGGGTTTTGATGGTCACTGCTGCAGAAAAAGTAACCTCTAGGTAGTGTTACAATAAATAAAATTAAACCAATATGTATTCAGTATTATTATTATTATTATTATTATTATTATTATAGCAGTGTTTAATTACTGAAAAGTAAACCAATCAGATTTAGATATTTTCAGAATTAAAGCTGACTGTTTGGCTTTAATTTTAACCCACTTATGAATATGGTTTCTATTAATATTCATTATGCAATTGCCTTTTGTTTTCCTGTAAGATCCAGGGTTTATTCTGTACAGAGAATAGGTGGTGCTTATTGAAAAAGCTGCTATTTCATATATTGTTCTATTTCCATTATTTTATCTGTGCAATTTTAATATATTTTGATCAATAGGATGGATTACAACTTAATTTACCTTACAAAAACTTTCCAGTTTTACCTGAAAGTGCTTTTTCATTTTGTTAAGGTATTTCTTGAGTGTTTCTGTAATTAGGACATGTGCAGAATGAGTAATTCTGCAATCCCGTAGAGGTGCTCCATAAACACTAAGAATTGTCAAGTTTCTTATAACACTCATTAGGGTGCTGTCAACACCATATTAATCAATCAAAACCAAATTTTGCCAGGTTTCATTTCCATCACTGTTGGATCAAATGAAGCCTGAGTCATCATTAAACAGAACTTTTTACATCTTCTGGTTGCTTTGAGCTATGATGTGAAGTTAGGTGGTTTTCAGCCCGAGTCTTAGACTATGCAGGCTTACATCCCAGAATCCTATTTCTCTGGCTCTAGAAGTGTGTGTCCCCTGCTTGATGAGTGCAATGCAGAGATACTGCCTGGCAGCAAAAGGATACCCATGTTATCACAGCCAGGGTGAAGTCTGATCAAATTAAATGCTGAGTAACAGGATACATCAGCTTAGTGGAGTTGTGTGCTAACCTGATTGCTATGCCTGTGATCCTGACTCGACTCACTTGAGTCTCCCCCCATGACACTGACTGGTGGTAAATGACATGTATCAACTAACAACAGGACTGGCAATCCCAGAAAGGAAGGCAGGGCTCAGCAGTGACATGGTGCGATGGAAATACATGGCAGAGTTGTTCTCCAGGCTGTACTTTCATCATGGTTGTAGATCGTGGTGGACTGTGGTACCTTTTAAAAATACAACTTCTTTTGGTTTTGTTGTTAACTGAAGTAGGAGATGACTTTCAGAGTGAAAACAGAGCCATTCTTTTAGGCAAGAGACAGAAAGGGAGAATACTGACTGCATTTGGGAAAGGTAAAACATTTATGTGTAGTCTAATACCTTAGGGAAGTGCCTTTGATGCAAGAGATGCTGTGTTTTGTAGATGATTTCCCTTCCCCTCCTTTATCATACAAGGTGACATCCTAGACTGCACTTTCTGGGTTTCAAATTTTTGGACCGTTATGAACAATTATATACATTTTTTTTTTTTTTTTTCCCTGCTGCAATGGGAAAAAGGGTGAAAATCAAGTTAGAGAATACCTGAAGCTGAGTCAGGAATGTTCTGTGTTCTCCTGTAGAAGAATGGGAGCAGTTACTAAACCAGAGCTTCACCTTCTGACATTAAAATAAAATAAATCAGAAAACCTCCTCTGGTGCATAAAGCCAGAGTCAAAGGGTGACTTGGAGTCACTTAGGTTTTTCACCCAAGGGAAATTTCAGCCCTGCCACTAAAATAGGCCTTATGGAATTTTTTATGTTTAAAAAAAAATTAAAACAAGATGTTTAGCAATTTGAATTTTTCCTTGCAAATTCAATAGAGTTGTACCTAATTTTTAAATAGAAAATGGAAAACTTGAAAAAACAGAACAGGAACATGGTCATTTAAAAAAAAAAACCAAACTACTGTACATAAAGGTTGCATTTTTTTGTGAGAATTGGTCACAACACGTTCACCAAGAGCTGCTGGTACTTCACCATCAGGTCATTCTGATTCATGGGCAATTTACATTCCTCTCACAGTGCTTTTCAATAAACAGCTAACTCTGATCTATATTATAGTTAACTCTAACAAGCCAGATTTCTAAAGGTTTATCCATCTAGCTTAAATGAACTTCAGTAATCTTTGTGCACAAAACACCCACATAGGCTATTTGTCTTGGATTTGACTGTTTGGCAAAAAGCCTGACTTAAGCCTTGAGCATGAGAGCTTAGTGAAAAATGCTGCCACTCCTGGGGTGGGGGTTGATGTCCAGGGCTGACCTCACCCTCTGTACTTAGCTGTGAGCTCCTTGCAACAGCAGAGAAACCACAACATTTGTCATCTGGCAAACCTGTTGCTTGAAAAAGAAAATCACTTCAGTAACATACTTCAACAATTATAGTACATTTTAATTAGATGTATATCACACAATTGCAGCTCAGTTTTTATTAGTATATGAAGTTTCCAAAAGAAACTCAAACCAAAATCCCAACCCAATGCCATTCACTGTAAGAGTTCCAGGAGAGACCCTTGCTAGTAGTGGTCTGTCCTCCTACACCTGTGGAATATGGGTGGGTTTTGGCTGTTGGAGCATACTCTGATTTGATCATCAGAGAATTGGGTTGGCAACTAGACAACAGGCAAAAATAAACACCTCACTGCATCCCACTGTCACATCAGAATAAAAGATAAAGGATTTAGACTGTCCAAGAGGAACAAGACAGTGAAAACAGGCAACCTGGAAGAGCAGAACCTGTTACCAGTTCAGGGATGGGACAATACTAACATACAGATGCAGTGGAAGAAACATTTAAAGCAGAGGAAAATGCCAAGCCTGGTGAGCTGTACCTGCTTCAGACAGTTATCTGATGGGTCTGCTTTTTTCCTTGTATTTTGGCAAGACTTACATAGCTTGTCTTGCCAGTAAATTCTCATCTAATTGAATTGACAAGCATGGACATTTTTTAAATGAAAGTTTCCAATCTGCCACAAATTTAACTGGTTATATTTTATTGTAGTGTAGTGTCTGCCATATGAGTTAATATATTGAGTCACTTAGAGCTGCTGAAGAAGAAAGCTGATAAAATATCTTTGCACTGACAGAGAGAGTAGACCTGTGATCTTTTTAGGTCATTCTTTCTGGTACTGTGCTGGCTTTAAACCCCTTGTGTTTGGTTTGGCATGAATGTCTCTTTCATTATTATTCTCATCCCTAATTCTTTCCTCAGCTTTAGGCAGTGAGTTCTTGGCTGCCAGTTCCTCCCACCCATTTCATTGTCTCTTTTGCTGATCATGAAGCACCAAGAGTGTGTGTTCAAAGAGGTGAATCCTACCAATTTTGAGAAGTCCTGATGGGTGCTGGTCAGCCTCAACTCCAATGAAATTTAACAACAGTGAGGGTTTGTCAGTGCTTCTGCAGTTGGTAAGATGAAACTATAAGTTGGCAATTTAAATTAAGTAATTAAGCATTAGGTATTATGAAGTATCTTGAAACACCTCTATCTTTCTTTCCCTTTCCCCCTTGTTGTTGAGACATTTCCAAAAAGCCTAATTTTCTACAATTTCTATTACGTGTGAAATTGTAAATTTACCTTTTATGCTTCTATTTCCATATTTCTGAAGTGTGTGCTTTCAAAATGTGTGTCTATGTGGATATTATTTATTAAGACTCCTTTTGGAGGGATTAGAGTCTATTATGCCAGCGAATATAAAATACTAAGTAGTCTTTTGTATGGAAGGCATATCCAAAATCACAGAATATGTTGAGACAGAAGGGAGGCACAAGAACCATTGAGTCCAACTCCTGGCCCTGCACAGCACCACCCCCAAGAGTTGCACCATGTGCCCAAGAGCATTGTCTAAACACTTCTTGAACTCTGTCAGGCTTGGGGCTGTGACCACTGCTCTGGGGAACTGTTCCAGTGCCCAGCCACCCTCTATGTAAAGAACCTTTTCCTAATATCCAACTTAAATTTGCCCTGACACAACTTCAAGCTGTTCCCTCGGGTCCTGTCACTGTCACCAGAGAGCAGAGATCATTGCCTGCCCCTCCTCTTGCTCTCACAAGGAAGTTGTAACTGCAGTGGGGTCTCCCCTCATTCTGCTCCAGGCTGACCAGACCAAATGACCTCAAACACTCCTCACACGGCTTTCCCTCAAGGCTCTTTATATTCATTGCTGTCCTTCGGAAACTCTGAACAGCTTTACATCTTTCTTATATTGTAGTACCCGAAACTGCCCCCAGCCCTAGAGGTGACGCCAGTGCAGAGCAGATCAGGACAATCCCCTCCCTTACTCAGCTGGCCATGCTCTCTCTGATCCCCCCCAGGACAGGGCTGACCCTCCTGGCTCATGTTCAACTTTGCCATTGACCAGACCTGCAGGTCCTTTTCCATGGCACTGCTTTCCAGCACCTCACTCCTCACTCTGTCCACTCATCCAGGGTTGCCCCATCCCATGTGCAGAACCCATCACTTTCCCTCGTTGAACTTCACATGGTTGGGGATTGCCCAGTCCTGTAATTTGTCTCTCTGCAGGGCCTCTCTGCCTCCAAGGGAGACAATAGCTCCTCCCAGTTTTGTATCACCTGTGAACTTGCTTAGTATCCCATCCAGGCCTGCATCCAATGTTAGATATTCTGAAGATTTCCTATGCGCTGGGAAATTATATTTGTGTATTTTGTATGTTAGCACACATATGTATGGGAGTGTGTTTTGCCAGTATGCATACCTGGTGTATTAATGCTTGCAAATAGAGCTGCTGTATATACAGTTTTAGAACAGTTTGCCAAATTTTACTCAACTGAACTATGATTTTTAAATTACAAATATTTGCTTGGAGGCTACATCTATTCCAAGATTCAATCCTAATTGCCACTGCAATATCTGAGTTAGGGAGCCATGAAAAATGAAATATATACTGAAAAGCAAGAAGAAAAAAGTTAGCTTTTGCAGTTTTGCCAGGTGAGTACTTAAATAGTTGATTCTAAGCTTGCTACAGTAATTTACAATTACAATTACCTGCTACAATCTGTATATTGAATGATGCTGTTTAGGAAAGAGTTTTATCTGATTGCAAGGAGCACTTAAAAAAAGGCACTTTTACATATCACACCATTTGGAGTTGTGACTGTCAGGATCTGATCCAAAGCCTACTGAAGGCAAGGGAAAGAGATCTGTTAACTTTAAGAACTTTGAATTGGACCTGAATGACAGCATTAGATAGATCTTTTTTCTTGTCTTAAAAATAATGCGGACTCACCTTTTAAGTTTTGAAGGTTAAATTCTATCCGGATTATCATGAGCTAAGAGCTAAGGATCTTTCGTATGCCATGAGCTATATGATATTAAACCTCTTCATAACATTAATTCCTCATTGAAAATTCTTCTGTTCTTCAGTGGTCACAGGAAGCTGAGTTAGAAATAGAGTCCACAGTCTTTCAGATTCTTTGCCTGCATACATATATTGTAGAAAAGTTCACTTCTTGTCTCAGTCACACCTATGCTTGGATAAAGCAACCCTGTAATTGTATTGTTGTAACCCTAGTCTTTTACCCCATATGGCTCTTATCAGAATTTTTTCTACGATAGCAAAAATACAGAATGAGTCTCTCTTGATTATACCATTGCACCACAATTATCTCCTTGCAGTACAGAAGGCACTGCCAATCACCCCTCTTGGTAGCAACATTTAAAGGTTAGGTTTGGAGCACTTAGAAACCAGGGACTGCATGTCCTCTGCCTGCCATAGCACCTGCAGTGAATTGATCATACTTGATTACAATACATGAAATCCCAGCCTGCAATACAGCGGTTATATTGCAAAGCTTGTATGTAATCAGGGGAAAAATCCAAGTGCCTTGCTGTGTCACAGTAGGGTTGGAAGGTAGAATAGAAAATATGGGTTGTCTGGAGGTACAGAGGGAAGCTCAGAGGTTATGCTAAGCTGGAGAAAGTGCCTTTTACTGTGTCTGTCCTAGTAGAAATCCCTAGACAAGCCAACAGCTTGAACCTGTGCAATATCTTCCAAGAAAGGGAATGTCCAAGGAAAGGCATGATGTGAGGCAGCAATACCACCCCTGAAAAGGGAACCCATGGTAAGGAGGATGACCATGGTGGAATGGTTGTAGGATATCAAATACATACACCATGAGACAGTTCTGTGTAGCAGTGGGGACTTTAGTGCTGCACAAAAACCACTGAGAAATTAACTGCTGCAACAGATTACCTTAAATCTTTTTAAAGACACTGGCAACATCTGCTTTCAGAACAAAATCCCAGAAATCTTTATTACAATTTCATCTCCAGGTTTGTTCCTCTTCTTGACATCCCTCATATATTAGCATGGCGGACACTCATTAGATCCATAGCATGTCCACAGCCTGGATGAGAACTGCTTATGCAGCAGGTGTAATGTGTCCTAGATGTTGGAGTAATTGCTCAGGCACTGCAAAGTTGAGTCAGACATACCATAGGGTATTTGGTCCTGAATGCCATGAGATGCAACTCCTATTGGGCTGACTGATGTTAGAAAATGACGAGAATCTCAGTATTCAGAAAGCTCCAATGGAGTTTCCTCATATATGCTTCTGGAGATAAACCACAACTTAATTCAGGCCAATGAGTGCCTACCTTCATCACCTGCTATTATATTTCTACTCTTCCCCTCTTAGGGCCATTTCCTTGTACCTTACTCAGGAAACTACACACTCAGGTAAAACATCTGTTTCTCTAGCTGAAAAATTTTAGTAATAATAAAATCTCTGACATGATTTTCATTATTTTCTTCAAAAATATGTGCCAGAATCTTAGTGTATGAGGAATCTGTGCAAAGATTTTGGGGATAATCAGCACTTTTTCTATTCTAAACAAGATCCTCCATAATGATAATGGCCACACAATGAAGACAAAATGCATACATTTTAGTCCATTTAATTCTTGTCTTTTGCAGTTTTGCTCACTGAATTTACTGGTATGATGAAACACCTTTCTGCTAAGTGTAGAAAAATACCTGTCAGATTAAATACAATTAAATGTGAATATAAGCCATATTAATTAATAAAGCTAAGTTATCTATGCAAATGTATGTACAATATTGTTAATTTCAGTTTGCCATTATTTAGAAGTTAATCCTTGACTATATAGCAAAATGCAGTCATACAAAACCCAGTCCAGTAAGCTGGATGGATGAATCCTTCATTATTCTGGGCACTGGTGTTCGTAGGAAATGAAGCTGCTAAATATCTCTCAAGACAAGACCCTGGTTTTCCAGCTTCTGTCCCACACAACCTGTAGCCTGGTAAAAGATCTGAATCACAAAACAGAAGAATGCATGTAAAGCTGGAACCACTAATTGAGAGTCCTCTATCACCTGCAGCCCAGCTTTATGCCTTGTTAAAGGTCAAAGGGCAGAAGATCTGAAGGCTTTTCTGCAAAGAGTTGCTGGTTGACACAGAGCAAGCTTAAGTGCAGTTAATAAAGTTTGCTCTGAACCTGCACTTTCTGAGAACCTTACATAAATACCGTATATCTAGTTCATCTTGTTGAAAGCTTTGTCAGTGTCGGACTGCACAGGCAAGTGCCAAAATATGTAACCAGTTTTACAAATGAATAAGGTTAACAGGTATCTCCCTGCAGAGCAACAATTTCTCTTTTATAAACCCCACCTGAACTGGCGAGTGCTGCATGGACATACAGTTTTCAGCCTGCAGCCAACATTTAAGCAATAATCCAAAGTGACAGTTTTATGACAGATCTGAGTAACTCAGGATCTTTTCCTTCTTTCTTAAGTGAGATCCACATACAGGCAATTTACAGATGCTGAACAAAGGGAGGCCTCTCCTCAAAGAGCAGTGAGGTATAAAGAAATGACCAATCCTTCAAAACGTTAAAGAGATTTAAATCAGAATGCCATTTCCAGGTTAACACTTCTGATCTTTAAAGTACCAGCATAATAAATGTGTTAATGACAATTGACAAAGTTACCCTTCCTAGGCAGCTAATGACATCTTAACTCACAGAGCTAGTATCTCTCTACATTTCAGCCTGCAATCCTTCACAGAGCTCAGTTAAAGGGATACATGTGTTGTTACTATGTTCGGGTCAAGCTCCCCTACTATTAAATACAAAAGCAATTTTTAAAGCAATGATATGGCTGACATACAAGCCCATAAAACCATAAGAAATACCAGTTAAATCTACAACTGGCCCCTCTGCTCAACTCTGTTGTGTCTAAAAATTTCAGTCCATGGGGACCTATAAAAGAAACTCTGCACAGTAGATGATATTACACGATCCATGTGGTCATTTGTAAATGCTGTAGTACATAAAACACACCAAGGAATTCTGAGGTTTTTGTATTAGTATCTTGTTTGGTTTGGTTGTCTCAGTTGCACAGTAATGGATCACCATAGATTGGATTTTTATTAGATTACTATGCTGTGTTTTAAGGAGGTGGTCCTCTCTAGAGACTGTGGCAAAACACATTATAGAAGATAATCTAGCATCTTCAGGGATCTGACTAGAAAAGGACAAAGTCCTCATTTAATTCTACATCCGTAGAACACTTTAGCTAGATCTTTGTCGGCTAAATGAAGGATTCCCAATTGTGACAACAATCTCACTTATGGACTTCTCTAGAATTCTTAAGCTAAACAAATAAAAACACCATGAAAGTGCATGGTGTTTGCAACAATTTATCTGCAATGCTATTAATAAAGCTGATTGCAAGTGCTTACTTATATGTTTACCTGTGGAAAATTTTTTTTTCCTAAATGGAAATTAGTATCTGCTTTCCTGTAAAAAAAGGGGAGAACATTTAAGACCCCTAGGTCTCGAACTAACATTTGAAGTGTTTTGGCAGTTGTACCTTCTGTTTTCCTTTTGACCAAATGTACAGTATTTTTCACTACAGAAGAAACTGCAGCAAGTACTAGGTCGTACAGGTTAACAAATATTACTGTAGAGTTGCACGGGTCCCACTAAAGCCAGTGCCCTGAAGCATGTCCACAGTAGCATTTCAGGTATGAAAACACTGCTTAAGTAACCATGCTTGTAGAGCTAAGAGAAAGTGATTTTCTACAGCTACACACCAACAGAGAATTGCCCTTATACCTATTAACTTGTTTTTTCAGATGGAGCCAAAGGCCTGTACACTCCTTGCCTCATGCTGATGGCTTTTCTTTCTGTGCCCACAGCCAAAGTTCAGCAGTCCTACAGAGGTAATACAGTTTTGCTTTTTAACTGTTCCTTTTATTTCTGTGATCACAAACATTTTAATTATGCTATAGCAATGCCTGTATTTAAGCATATAATAGGTATATAATGTTCTCTAGAACAAAAGATTTGAAGTCATATAATGGCATTGCACAGTATGTAGCTCTCACGTTGTTGCTCAGATTTGCCATCTAGAAGGTTTTTGTTCCCTGCTCTCTCTGATTCAACCTTTGTGGCACAACAGCAAAGAGGCTTTGAATACAGTGTGGGGAATAGACAGCCTGGCAGACAAGCAGGGGTCTTTTCCTCCTCAAATACATTTCAGCATGACACAAATGTGAGCTTTGTATTAGCCCTGTAAAGGTTTCACAGCCCCTGGTTGCAGGTGCAGAAGGAACATGCCCAGGACAGAGAAGAGGGCTGAGCAGAGCCCCGTGCATGTGGGGGGCTGCATCTGGGGACACACCACAGAGCTGAGCTTCACCAGCACTGCTTTGTACACCCAGCACTGCTTTGTACACCCTTCCCTGCCACCATGCAGGCTGACAGGCAATAAATGATGGTGCAAAATCCAGAGACAGCTTTTCTCTGCCTTCACAATCCTCAAAGATGTATAAGTAGCATGGAGAAGACTTCACCACTCAATTACTACTGTTAGTGTTGGGATGCATCAGATTATGTATTTTAACTTTCATAGCAGATTTGTTGTGTCTCGTTACAATCACTTAGATGGATATAATCTTTTTGTGTGTAGCCACATAGGAAAAATGTGAGGTATTTCTTTTATTTTCTATTTCTTATATACTTTTTCTCATTCAACTGTTCCCATAAGGAAGAGTTATAGTAGAAGCTCACTCTTTGCACACTACTGCAAATTAAACAATTAAGGCAAGTGTTGAAGATTTCTTAGTGTGCTTTTTTAGGTTTTAAAGTATTATAGCAATTTTTGCTGTGCATTTTTGAAAAATGCATCTTTTAAATTAAAACATACTATTATTTTCGGTAGTAAGCAATACTAGAATGATATTATGCTTTGATTATTTCATAAAAGTGTTTGTGGTTTTTTTTTGTTTCTGTTGCTGAAGTTATCCAAATTTCTCAAGTATTTTTTGAACATAAATTTGAGAAAAAATCTTCTGTAAAATTTTTCTTCATTTGGCAATGGAGAGCACTCACTGTCTTCTGTAACATCTCATGACTGGTGAACTTTTCAAACCCTGCTTCTATGTGTAAATCTTATTGATTTTGTCAAGTGCTTGTAGAATGGAGTTCTATGAGAAGGGTCATTAAGAACAACAACATGATCAACTGTTGGCAAATACTTTCCCTGAATGATGACCCCTAAACTAAGCTGATATTATTTAATCATGAGTTTAAATTAGTACTGATTGATGATGCTGCTGTGAAAATTGGAAATGGAAACAAGAGGCAGATCACTAGAAACAGTTGAGAGAGTTTGGTGACTACATTTGTCTCAAAAACACTGTCTTTTGCAACCTGGTGTGAGCAATGAAATTTTATAAATATAGGTTAAAGTCTTCATTAGTATACAGATTTAACTCAGTCTATACCATAGTGTCTTTGCAGTTCATTATTTAGTAGATAGGAAGACTTGGTATCAGTGTTAAAATCGTAGACTTTTGTTCTTCATGAAAGAACATTTTTTCACAAAGAAGGATCATATTTATTAAAAACACAGTACTAAATGGATTTTAAAATAAAATGCTCTGTCTTGTCTTTTATATTTAAAAAGACAAAAATAGAGTTTCAGTGTTAGTTGTAAATGTGGCAAATCCAATCCTGCAATGAATTCAAATCTGCACATTTCATAAAAAGGCTACTTAGGGACAAGATAGTTTTAGATCTAAGAAACACGTAAAAAATGACTCATTGTTAATAGGGTGAGCTCTTTGCATTTGGATTAGGGTTAACTGACAGTATCCAGTCACCTTTTATTCTCACATATTCCACCCAAGGAATGCTTTGTGCTGGTCTGAAAAAGAGAGAATTAGGTGTTCCATTTATACTATTGATCTTAATAACCTCATCTCATAAATACCTACTTTATGGCATCAATAAAAAGAGAATAGCAGCAACTCCTAACAATAGAAATTGTTACTTTGTAATTCAAGTATTTCATTGAGCATCTCAAAGAGACTCCATAGTGGTGCAGTAGTGATATTTTATTACCAGTTTTTAAATATGTGCACAGAGAGACCATTTTTTTAAACAAGAGAAGATTCTAATTAATTGAGCGCACCATAGCTTCTAGATCCCACAGTTATCAGAGTTCTTCTCTTTCATCTCTTATCTTCCTCCTGTTCTTCATCTCACACATTAAAAGGAGCATATCCCTTTAAGGGCGTTGGTGGGTGTAAGACTAATTTTTCACTGGGATGATTCAGATGAAATGAAACAGAGATCATTGTATATGGCAGTCTTACCTCCCTGTTACCCTGCATTAGCTGCAGATGGGAGTTATCTGCTCTGAGGGGATGGAACAAAGGGTGCTCCAGAGAGACAGACTTATTCTCGCCCTCCAGGGACACCTTTCTGCAGCTGTGCCAGACCAGGACTGTCCCTGGAGATTTCATCCACCAAAAAGCCACCAGCAGGAGGAAGTGTACTGCTGGTCTCCCTCAAAAGCCCTGATACTTTTAGCTTTCACCTAAGGCAGAAGAAGGAAACAAGCAATCATAAGTCATCCTAAGGAAGAGGAACCAGAGCCTCTGCCACCAGCAACATGTGGGACAGAAGGTTGCAGGCTCATTTTGCAGCCAGTGTCCACACCTCTGCGCCTGAGAAGAGACAATTTTTTACCACATCTGGTGGAATAGCAGCCTCAGATCAGGCACAGATGTTCCACAGATTACAATGCAGACAGGATGTTGCCAACTACTTGAGGAATAAATGTGAAACACTGCCTCTTGTTATTTTTAAAAGGTATTTTTCTTATATTACACACTGATTTATCTGTATTTTTATATTTAACAGTCTTGTAGCATATTTTTCCTGGTAAATCCCAGTGGTGTCCTCCCTAAAGACTTGGAAATTTTTTGTATCCTGTCAGAAAGTTAAGTATATTTTATGTTTCCCACAGGCCTCATTGGTCCCTATAGAGGATCATCACTTGATAGAATGAAGTAGAATAGAACAGTTCCAGTTGGAAAGGACCTAAAAGGATCATTTAGTCCAACTTCTTGACCCCTTTCAGGACTGACCAAATGTTAAATCATCTTGTTAAGGGCATTGTCCTAATGGCCCTTAAAATTTGAGACATTAAATATTTGAATATTTGAAGATTATCCAAAAGCCCAGAAGCATCTAATATTTTACTCATTAGAGCTTCTTTTATTTCACAGGGCAATTTATCTCGTAGTTCCTTTTCCTGTGAAGAGCTAAGGAGAGAAGGCAAGTCTGTAAGACCTAGAAATATTATCCTTTAAAAATATTTTTCTTTTGTTCAAAATGACAGAACAATGGTGTGGCCCAGAGGGGAAAAATAAAGCCAAATGCTCAGTACTGAACTCCTTTATCCAATATAATTAATTTCTCCCAGACCTAGGAGGCCGTTGTTTTAACTGCCTTTGGATTTTGGAGCAGCCCTTTGTATTGGCAGCAGTAATATCCTTAAATTTGAGTCTTTGCTTCTCCAGATTCTACCACTATGATATGTCAGAAATTAATGTCAGCATTTTAATCAATAGAAATAGCTCTAAGTTTTTGTCTGTTTTGAGAATAATTATTAAAAAATGGACAAAGAATATTTTATTTTCAGATCTTTATAAGAAATTGCACACATTTTTATTTCTGTAGCTCTATGAAGCCACTGAGTGCATGAGGTGCAATTATGTCATCACACAACAATGTCACCCAATTTTTCCTACAGTGGTGATTTATACATATTTTAATAAGGCAATCTGGTACCTGGATATGTATCTCAAAATTTGCTTAAACATATTTCTTACTCAAAAACCTTGCTTGACATATCAACAACTCTCCAACAGGAAATTCAAGAGAACCTAGCACTGAGTTTTCAAGTACTCAGCACCTTCAGTGAGTGCCAGATTTTTAATAATAATCAGAATTCCTAATGAAGCACAGATTTTCAGATGGGCTTGGTTCCTGTTTGTGTCCCAAAATAAACTCAATGTTTTGTAGATGGAGCTCTCGGAAAGTCTGTCCATGGTTTTGGGTGCTACTTGTTTGCAAGCTGCCTCCCAAGCACTCTTAAAATTGGTGCTGGATGGTTTTAATAGGCCAGAAGAGGTTTGTGAGCTCGATAGCTCTTTAGATTTGCAAATAAATACAAATGGAGATAATTTGTTTTTAACCTGCAGAATGCTTAATGAATCAAATCATTTCCTTTCAGGCATGAGAGCAGGACTGAAAGATATAATCATTTGGTGTTTTATGGTTTCCAATTCTCCAGTTAGAAGTCTGTCACAGGCCCGGTATTGAACAATAAGCTACTTCCTATTTTACCTTCCTGTAAAACGCAAAAATCCATCAGTACACTCACAAGGAGAGATCCCTTTGGGATGCACATTGGCTTTAACAAATATTTCTATTTGCAAATGTTTATCATGATTGTTCTTTGAAGATGTGGCCCACTGAGAAGAATCAAACAAAAATGTCTTGGCACTTGTAATAAGTTTCTAGGAGTTGAATTCATCTGGGAGACAATAGTATGAAATAGAGAGGTTGATTATTATTTCCTGCATTGACATAAAGGTGCTGAATCATCAAGACATTTAACTAGAGATATCTTTTAGCATGTGTCCTCTTTTTTTAAGAAATAAGTCAGTGGACCTTTTTCTACATGTTGTAAGTAAGATTGCATATAAATAACTTATGTTCACACACCTACTAGGTAAAAAATTACTTTCCTGACCTTAGCAGGTGATGTGTAGAGCTAAAATTGTCTGATTAGTTTCCATGCATGGTCAATGAGAATAACCAGAAAATGAGACAAAAATTTGAGATGCTGAGGAAAGAGCCACAGACAACTAGATGGTATGAAGTAAACTGCCAGTGCAGTTTCTAGTTTTCTGCTGCTTTTTGAACCAAGAATGGTGCTTTTTTTTTTTTTTTTTTTTTTTTTTTTTTTTTAAGATCATGGAGCTTGGATTATTCTTCTGGGAGTAAGCACCTAGTGACACTATGGCAACCTCTGCTCTGAGGTCCCTACAACTGATTTTCCAAATATGTTTTAACTGAAAGCAACTGGGCTTTGGGAAGAACCCATGCTGGTAGCTCTAAGAGTAGCAAATGGATGGAAATTCTCTCCAAAATTAGCACCAAAATTCACTCCAAAATTAGTAATAGTCACTGCTTTAAACTTCATCATCAACCTTGAAAAATCTGTAATTTGGTAGTCAACAATAACAAGGTTTAACAAGAATAATATAGGGGTAGCAAAATCAGAAGTTTATTTTGTTTGAATCTACCTATAAAGATTGATTCTGTGATGATGAAACTCCAAGTACATATTTTAAATAATTTTGACATGACTGAATTGGTCTTAAATATTTTAAAATAATAAATATCTCTTAAATACCTCAAATTATTTGCTTAAAATGTTACTTAGAATTAATTTCTGTTTCTGAGCAGTGGTTACTTATAAACAGAGGCAGATCAGTAACATTATTTTCTAACTCTAGTAGGAATTCTTCCCCTGCATTAACTCATTTTCTTATTTATATTACAATTCTGCTAAAATCAGAGAACTCCCGATCTCATAGGACATGGAATATGAAAGATTTATATTTATATGAATAGATTTTTGGAGAATGGAAAAGGCTTTTCGCAGGTATATAAAGCTTTTTATGTTGTTATTTTAAGCAATAATTATGACTCTGCCTCTTTACTTTTCCAACCATTTATTTACTATATATTATAATTTTCATAATATCCAATGATTTACTTAAATCAATAGCTTGGATAAAACTTTTAGTAAGGTTCATAAAAACTCTGTTCTGATTTTTTTTTGAAAAAAAAAAAGATTACATGGGCCAAACCTTCTAATTTTTTCTTACATACGTATATATATATATATATATATATATACATATATATAGATGTTATAGATATAGATATAGATCTATAGATATATATAGCTATTATTTTATTATTGTATCATGGATTCCTTGGAAGATTTTATTCTTGAGCAAGCACTGTCCTCCTGCCTTGCTGACCAGCTTTAGCAGGATGTGGAGTACTTTTAACAATAATGAAGGCATTCAGCACCTGGCAGCAAACATCCAACAGTGCACAAGCTGGTATCTCTTGTTAAACACAGATACCTGCCCCATAAATTAAGACTGAAAAGCCGTTCTTCCATACTGACAATCAGTCAATGCACGTATTGTTAAAGTGAACAGGAGAATGTGATTCTTGAAAGCACCCAGAATCTGTCCAGCATAATTGGAAATTTCACAGTAAAAATTGATATCCATAATTCACTTATATGTGAAAGTCTTTCACATTTTTGATATTATTTGTGATTTTTCAGTAGGGTCTAAGAAGTTAACATCTCATTTTACAGCAGTATTTACCAAGAATGAAGCAGCTGGTTCCTTCAGACACCTTTTAATGTTCATTTTTAGGAACTACCCAAAACCTGTGTGAAGCCAAGATATCACTCCCATTTGTTTCCATAGGCTTTCCATCAAGCCCTTATTGCACAGCTGAGTGCTATTTTATGTTTTTAGGATTTCTCATTATTGTGTTAGATTTCCAGTTGGAAGCAGTTGCTACTAAAGAATCTATTCTTTCAAAATACAGTACAGAGAGATGTTTAGTGGCTTACAAAGATGTGCTCATGGTATTGGGCCAGAGCCTTAGCTGATACAAATCAGTGTAGTTCCATTCTAGTCAGCACAACTGTGGTGATTACAACACCAAGGACTTGGTTTCCAGGATTCTTTCCTCTCCAGATCATATTTATTCACCTAAGTTGAAAGCAAACAGGGATTTTCTCCTTTAAATAGAACTCATCAATTGAAACTCAGCAAGGGAGAGAAGGGATGAAGGTATGCCCTACTGAAATACCCTCATAGTTGGCAAAATGTTTTTAGCAAGGAAACAGAAATCCTCCATCCCCTCTGCCTCTAATAGCAGTGGAAAATATCCTGGAGAAGGCAAAGATATTCCTCAGCTCATAAAAGGTAGTTTTGTTTCCCTGCTGGAAGCATTTCTGTAGAAATTAAAATTATGCCCCATAGTTGTCCATCCTAAAAAAAAAAAAAGGCTGCTTTGATGTGCAATTGGATCCTATTCTGTCTGGGACCCTGATGTTCTTGTTGAAAGGGGATTAAACCTCTGGGGAGCATGACAGCAGAAACTGTTCCAGAAGCAGAGTCAACATACCTATTCTCCCTTGCTGCTGCTTTTTCCATCAGTAGCAGGGTCATTCACTGCTCAAATGTCTGATAACTCTGAATATAACAAAAGGTTTCGTTTCCTTGGGAGTCCAAATAGCCAAGTATGTGGCTGCATGTGCTGTTCTTACTCATAAATGCAAATGCTAACCTATAAATCTTTCCTTTTACAGTACTGTAATAACGTTCTATCTATTTAGCCTAGTACAATACAATCACAATAGCTTTTTCATTGTGCTGCATTCATATTAGACTACTATAATGAGATGCTACCACAATACCATGAAATAAAACGATGTTCTTGACGTATTTCCAAAACATTTGAACACTGTTTCCAAATCGACCTTGTGAATAAATTAAATAATAGCTTGCAAAAACGTCCTCTAGCATTTTCAGAATGTATGCAAATGCAAGCTCGAATGTTTACATGTTTCTTACAGTGTCTGGGATTATACAGCGTATTTGTGCGCATGGGTATTGTCTCTGGGTGTATTTGTCATTTGTGCTCAGTGGCTTGCACAGAATTCTAGCATGATTTGCCCTTCAAGTTGTCTAATTCTTCCTCCTCTCCCTGATGACCTGCATATTAAACTTCTCTTCTGTAAGACTTCAGATTTCAGTGGCCCTTTCCATTTGTCATATACATTATTGTCACTCAGAAACCTTTCAGTGCTGTTTCTTCTGTACCTACCCTGAGACAGTTCTCCTCTGAACCACTTGGTGTCTTTGACTGCAGATTTCTAAAGGGTACCTTCTTCAAAGAAGTTATAGACATATGTATAAAAATACACGTACATATGTACATGTACATGTACATATATAGGATTCTCACATTGGAGGTTCAGAATAGTGAGGGGAGACTGAAAATTGGAATAAAAGCCCAGGGACTCATTTTCCTGGAAGATACTTCTGTAATTTTTGTTTTGTTTTGTTTTGTTTTTGTTTTGTTCAATTGATTTTAATGTTAAGGTCACTACTGACTGAAAGACCAAAGTTTTGTTTATCTGGGAATGATTATTTGCAGGTTCCCAGTAGATAATCTTCTATTATTGGTAGACCCATAAATATATTCTTCTGGTATGTGCCCCTCTCCTTTAGAAATTTCCTAACCATGACATGCTGTAGAGTGAAAATTAGCTTGATTTTTGCCATCTTATTTCCCATATCTGTAGATATCATTTATAGATGATCAGAGATGAACAGATCACGTGCTGTAAGGTGTGGTATAGATTTGTGGTTAATAAACTCTGACAGATCATTATGACAATGGAGTCTATTATCCTATATAAAATAGACTGGAGGATTTCATCCAGCCATTTATGCTTCTAACACATAACCTTTGGCTGAGCTGCACTGTCGTTTTTTAGAAGATATCTGCTGATTGCAATAATTTCTGTTTCAAAAGTGAATCCCCCTAAATGGAAGGATCTCATAGAAAGGCTCAAAAGACTTCCATTGATACACTAGCACATCTCTTTTCAATACTTCCATTGAAGCATCTAATACAAACCTCAATGATTTATCTTTAGTGACTTTATTGTGCCTCACAAAGCTAGTTTAAAGCAATGGATTGTGAATTTCAACCAGTGTGTTCTTCTTTTACACCATAAAAATCCACTGCAGACAGAGACCCAGTTGTCTTTCCCCAAGATACACTAGCATCATTTCTCTGAGTAGCTATTGGCTGGCAATAACAGGTGGGTTGCTTCTAAATGCTCCTCTTGATACTATTTTACTTGACCTTTCTGAAGAGGAAATGGTGCATATGTTTATGAGAAACACTCTGACACTGTTTCATGGGAGAACGTGCATTGTTTGTACAATGACAATGAGAAATTTTCCACTAAACACTTTGCCAAAAAGTAATTATTTTGGTTGGCTGTATGACTTGTTTGCCTGCTTTTCCAACACCATGGAAATTTTCATCTTTCTGGTGGTCACATCCAGAGCAGAAAATTAAAAAATCTTGTATCATTTTAGAGAGCTTACTGCTTGAAACATGCAATAATGCACAACTAAGGAAGTATTTGCAGCACATAGATTTAGAGCTGAAAAAAACCCCAAACCATGGCCAAAAGCAGTCATATGATTAAAGCAAAATTGAGTGGTTTTGTATTCTAACTTTCTGTACACTTGCATTTAACACAAAATGAAATCAGGTAGTAAGTAGGTGCCTCTTGTGTCTTGTCTCCTACAAGAGATGTAACTGAGATTTATTGGTATGAATGAAAAACTAAAATCTGGAAACCTTCAGTTAATTTATGATTTACATTATGACCTTGTGCAAATCACCTGTCTACTCTTCAGTTCTAAGAGAAGAATGCTTAAAGCTTATAGAACACATAAAATCAGTGGGATGAAGGCACTATGTACACCTTTATTCTTACCGTTCATAAGACTGGGGATAATCCATGGGCTTTGGTTCACCTATTATATTTGGAAAAGTGAGTAGCAAACCACTTTGTTTGCAGCAAATGTATCTGGCTGGACAGCTGCTAAAAATGATCTGCTTTTGGAATGCCATCCTTGAGTCCAGGGACAACAATTGGTCTGCTTGGACACCTGCTGTCTTTTTCTTCTCCTCCCTGCAGTTTCTGTTTGGGATCCATACCATCCAAATACAAGCCACTGGTTTTCCTCTGTTTAGCAATTTGTCACGCACAAATGCATTAATTACAGAAACAATGGACAGTAAGATTAGATTGATTGTGTCCTGTTGACAAATGCCGGGTGGAGACTACCAGTGCTGTGTCTTCAGGAGCAGTAGAGACTGTAAGAACAGATCCAGCAGCAAGATAGAGATGGAGCAGAGGGGAGAAGACAAAGAGACATCAGTCCTGCTACTTGGTCCTTAAAATATGATGGACTGCTCTGTGCAAGCAAACCATCCTGGATATCAGTGATGCTTGAGTCAACTGCGTTGGGCCACCCACACACATGCAAAGTGGAGAGAGAGGCTGCCAGCAGGGAATAGAGGTGATAATGTATGATATATGGGTTGACAGTGCTAAAGGCAATTATGGTGTGGGCAGCAATCCTGCTCAGTTACTGCTCCCTGAGTTGCAACAAGGAGGATTAACTCCCGAAAAAACAGAGCACTAATGCAAGAGCTTACTGTCCAGTAAATGCATTCTTGAATGAGTGCCTGTAGACCTAAAGGAACAGAGAGCAGCAATTAGCCCCACATGCTCCAGACCACTTTATTTTGCTCACCAAAACGTCTTTCTCACAGTAAAATCTCTTTGCCAGACAATTCTGGAAAATTCCCCTCTCATCAGACAGGGACAATACCCTTTTTTCATAAAAACAGTCAGGCCCTGATTTCTGCTTACCCTGCAGACCCTGATCTGAGAGCAATGTAGACTGTAAGATTCCTTTCAAAGAGCTGGCTTCCCATTTGAAGAAATTATGCCCCCTTATCATTGATCCAGACCAGATTGGTTTTATTAAAAACAGAAGTTACTCCCACGGCATGTGGCGATTATTTAGCACTATGCATTTTTCCTGTAAATACCATGAAGAGCTGTTAGCCATCAGTCTGCACATGAAAAATGCTGGAAATCCTGCAAAAAATAACAAAAAAAGCTGGTTTTAATGTAATATCATGAAGTCCTTTAAGTTTGAGAGGATTTTATATAACGGTTGAAAGAAAACCTATACAATCTCTCTCCTTCCTCCATGTATACTAACATTTATTTGAATTACAGTAGCATCTGGCAGTCCCAACTGACTTCAGCACCCCAGTGAGCTAGACATGGCACACACATAATAAAAGACAGTCCTGTGCTCAAAGAATGTAAGAGCAAATCTTTGCTCAGTAAAACTAATGGCAAAACTCCCATAAATCAGTGGGGCTGGGATTCAAACTTACAGCCAAATTAGAGAAGACAGACAAAAAGGTGGACGGGAAAAACTGAGACCTGCAGAGATCTGAATCTGAGACCTGCACTGAATCATCTATATCAAAACATAGCTGTAACAGAAGAGCAACCATTCCTCAGCTGAAGAACAACCTTTCAAGTATCCTGTCTCTGGCAGGGGCAGTAATGAAAGCATAGGAAAGCATAGGGAAAAAGCAACTATTGAAGAGATCTTTCCTTGGTACATCCTTTCAGTTTCTGTACTGAGATTTGATGCTGTTTGAAAACCCTCAGGTCATTCAGACCGTCATGTTTAAAGTAAAGTCTCTCTGCATGAGTCAAGCCCTCTCTGGACCCATAATACACCTCTGTCCTCAGCACCTTCCATAGGGGAACTTTGGCTCCCACACTGAGAAGTTGAGCTTAAATGTGCACAAGGTCAGATGGGAATTGGTGAACTAGGCTGGAACTGAACTGCCTGAATTGTAGGAATAATTCTTTCCCTTCATCACAAAGGCATCCTCTCTTTTATCTCAGTTTCCAAAGCAATACTGGCAAATAAGATCGAGATCTGTTACATCCTTTTAATGGTAGAACCTCCTGAATGGGTTGAAGGACTCA
This sequence comes from Taeniopygia guttata, assembly GCF_048771995.1. Lineage (NCBI taxonomy): Eukaryota > Metazoa > Chordata > Aves > Passeriformes > Estrildidae > Taeniopygia > Taeniopygia guttata. The sequence goes on along the minus strand of NC_133030.1, from coordinate 52,127,341 downwards.
GTGCTTTCAATTCCCCAGTGCACTTCACATCAACAGTTGTTTACAGATGGGGCTGGGCAAACAGGAATTAACCATTTTTCTCCAGATAAAAATAATCTTACAAAACTATTTGCATCAACACTTTTTGACATTAGCATTATCTTCTTTCCAGCCTTCCAAATACTTAATGAGTTCAATTTCATGGAATACTTTCTCATTGTAGAGGAGACCATCACAGCACATTTTCTTTCCTCCTGTACACAATTCTGATTTTACATTATCCTATGCCACTGTTATTGATTTTAGCTACATGTGTAGGCTACATTGCACTGGAAATTACAAACAAATGGGAAAAATGGGTATGGCACAGGAAGCCAAATTTGAAAAAACAGATTCACACAGCAGGCTGGTGATAGGACCCAGATTAATTTGAGTATCTCTGAGTTATAATCCAGTATTTTGTCCACAAGATGCTATTTCTCTTTGTCTTGGTCTTCTCTGCTTTTCTTGGTCTTTTACTGAGTGAACAGGGTGAAAGAGATGACTCTTACTGAGATGAAGACACCACTTTGTCTAGTTGGTGTTATCCAACATGTTCCAGCTGGGTTACATTAATGACAGAAGACTAGAATCATAGAATGGTTTAGGTTGGAAAGGGCCTTAAATATCACTTAATTCCAACCTCCCCTGCCATGGGCTAGGACACATTTCACTAGACCAGGCTGCTCAGAGCACCATCCAGCCTGGCCTTGAACACTGCCAGGGATGGGGCACCCACATCATCTCTGGGCAAACCCTCATTTCTTCTTAATATCTTAAGTAAACCTATTCTCCTTCAATGTGAAGCTATTCCCCCTTGGTCTGTCACTACATTCCCTTGTAAATATTTTGTCTCCATATTTCTTTTAGGTTCTGTTCAGGCACTAGAAACCCACCATTAGGCCAACTCAAAGCCTTCTCTTTTCCAGGGCTCATCAGTGCCAATTCTCTCAACCTTTTCTCACAGAAGAGGTACTTCATCTCTCTAATCATTTTGGTGGCCTCCTCTGAACTCTCTCCAACAGGCCCATGTGTTTTCTATGCTGGGGGCCCCATAGCTGGATGCAGTACTCCGGGTGGGGTAGGTGGATATTCCAGGGAGTATTATCTTGGACTATATTTTGTTCCCATCCCCTCAAGCACAATGCTTATATTTTAAATAGATCAGGCTTTACCAAGATCTGGAGCTGCCTCTTTGAAGCCCAGGGAGAAGAGGTTAGGTATCAGTTTTGATATTTTAGGATTATGGTATCTTCTGTCTTTCATAAAATTATTTACTTTACACATTTATATATATATATATATTTTTTTTTTGTTGTTGTTTTGTTGTTGAGGCCATTTAATCAGACATAAACAAGTGGGCTAATCTTCATGATCAGCTGTATGATGTGGATATCCTTGTGATCTATGTCTTGCCAGTTGTCTAGTAACCATTTATCCTTTAAACTATACAGTCCCTTTTTATTTGCCGTATTAAAACCTTCTTGTCTCTTGAATTGAAACAAGTGCCCAAACATGGAGACTTTCCCACTGCAGGTAAAGGCTGTTATGCACAAAGTTGGCATTGTTTTACCATACCACACATAAAGTGATATAATATATATTTATATAATAAATGAAATTTTCTACAGATTCATGGGGGATATGGGCTAATGTCACACAGAGCATTTGCTACTATGTTTTTATATGACTGAGTTTGCTGATATTTCCATTGAATGACCCATCCTATTTAGCTGTATGACACTTAATAATCTCACTGCTTGAAATAATGTCAGAAGATTCTGTTAACGGTAGAGCAGTCCCACATTGTAAGTTTGAGACAGCTCATTTGCTCACAATCCCTGCAGCACACTTCCATCCAGACATTGCCCATTATGTATAATCATCTGGGAGTAAAGCAGGCTCAGTGCAATATTTGGGATAGTGCAATGGGAAGTGAGAATCATATGGATATATTGCTAAAATGCTCATGTACTTGGACTGAATATGGAAAGCTGGCCATCATCAGAGGAGAACTATAATCAGTAATTTATACTTGGCCACCATTTCTTACTTGCACTGAGAGGGAAGATCGAGTTTAAACCTTGTTTCTGTGCTCATTAATACCAGATATGTGCACACCTGGATCATTCTCTATACAAAACATGATCTGGCTCAGGTATGAGAATTTGACAGTATTTATGTCAAATTAATCAGAGTATACACTGCAGTGTTTATCCTGGCCTGATGACGGCTGCAGGAAGAGAAATGATAGCTGATCCAGCATAAAATCATGCTTTTGAAATATATCAAACAAGTGTGAATTGGCCAAATGAGTTTGTACTAGTTCTGCATTTTGCCTCAAGAGGTAATAACATATTTGATCTATTAAGTATGCCCCTAAAACTGTTTTTGCTGTCTTCCCAACTGTACCTTACAAAGAAATAGATTTTTCCATTTTTAACTTGTGTATACAGAAGTGGAGCTATGCAAAAAGAAATATGTGTTTGCTGCCTTATAATTAAGTGCAAATCCAAAAATAACCTCAAGTAAGCAAAATTTAAAAAAAAAAATTTTTTTTCAGGCAATTACTGTTTTCTCCTATATTTACCTAGTAAATTCTAGTGAAAAAAGAAATTACGTGAGAAACAATCATACCTACCACACTCATACTGAAAAAAATAAATTATTTCATAAGTAATAGAACAAATTCAGTTGGAATTTTAATATATAGGTGAATAAAAATCCTTTGTCCTGCAAACTTCCCCTTCCTTGGAAAATGGTAGAAGGTTCTCCTACAACCCTTGCTTTTTTTTTATATCTATTGAGCAAAATCATCACACTCTGTCATTGATTAGCCTGTTGACCTTTGTCAAACAGAGTTGACAAAGAACTATTTTTTAAAATTTTTCTCTTCAGTATAGGCATAATTTTAATTTGCTCTACCTACTACTTTTCATAAGCATAATGAAACTTTACTCTTTTATGATTGAAATTGGTCAATGGATTTATTCAGGGAAGAAAATATTCAAGGGTGGGGACAGCGAGCCAGCCTTCCCACATAATCCAAACAATCTTCTTTCTTCAAGGAAAAAAACTTTAAACAAGAGAAAGATGTTACAGTGGCTAGCATAATCACCTAAGCTATGAGTGGAATGAATTCAACTAATAACTTCTATGACCCTGGGAAAGATTCACAAAAGTACTTAGCAAGGTATTTTTCACATAACTCTTGGTGTCAAGTTCCAGTAGTCAAGTTCACAAACCTGCACTGTACAGCTTTTGAAAAGACCCAGGTACCTCAGGACTGGACTTAGCAATCACACACTAAGGGTCTAACTAGAAATGTAAGAGATTTAGAAGCACAGCCAATGTAATCTTCCTGTGTGCTCAGGAGAAGGACAAGTGCAGGTGTAAAAGGCAGTTTACCTCCCAGCTGAACAAAAGTTGAATTTTCCTATGAAGACAGTCAGCTTTTTTCATCAGTTATGTGAGAAATCTAAAGTGACACTGCTTCTGACAATCAGTTAATTGCTTAAATGAAATAGGATGGAGCCAATACCAAATGGGACAAAAGAAAGCAGGAAGTAACATAAATTCACAAAGGAAAAAAAATGGCAGATAATTTGAAATCCTCTCTCTCTCCTCAGTTTTTCTGCCCACCTTGCAAGTCTCCCCTTCATGAAGCTTGGATTCATGGAGCACTACTCTTTTCTGCCCTTCCCTTCTCTGTGAATGACAGGTTTGCTGTAATTTTTCAAACTGATCTGGGAGTGGTGATAGCTTAAAGGAGTTATAGTAATTGCTGGTGAGCAACAGAGTCTAGAGCATTTGTGTCCTGGGGAAATTCAACCTCAAACCTTCCATCAGAATTGCATGTTTCCTTACGAAAAGCAGCCCTTCATGAAGCCCTCTTGACAAGACTTTTCCAACCTGTTGTGTAAGGCACATTTGCATAACAATTTTGGAGCCCTGCAATCTGAGTTAGGTGATCCTTAAGGAACTGAACTGGGTTGAGATTTTACATATGCCTGACATAATACTTCCTGTGAGTCTTATAATATGCTATGCGAGAAAACGATAAAATATTAACACTCTCGCCTACTGCCATTCTTTAAAGTGACTTGAAACTTTCTCTTGATTAATCCCATTTGTAAGGCTTGGTGAGCTGGGAAAGTAAAGGAGCAGGACCAAATGTAAAGTGGGACTATGGAAGTAAACCACTGGGTTATTTCCTTATTTTATCTTTTCCAGATTTACCTTTTGACTTGAAGGCATGCACAGCACTGATTAAACTCAGTTGTCATTTACCCTCATGAAAAATGTACTTAAGCATAATTATAGCAGAGCTGCACGAATTGGGGAAGGCAGAAGATTATATATGGAGATGTTTGGAGGTAGGGCATTAGATTGAGCTTTGTCTTCTTCAGCAGTGATTCAGAGATAAAAAAAAAACAATGATACACTGTTCATAGGTCTTATTTATCTTTTCCACATGATTTTTTTTTCTGCTTCAACAAGAATTAAAGGTGCTCTTTCTTTTTTGTCCTCTGCTTCTGTCAGTTTGAATTGTTGAAAGGTGCCAGAATGACTGTGTTGGAGTTTAAAATCCTTTAATTACCCACCAAACAGATTATATGTGGACAGTAGAAATGTCAGCTTCCTCATGCCACCCTGACAGTGCATGCAACAAAGCTCCCAGAGCTGGAGAGAGTCTGCCAGTCTTGCTAGTGAAAGCAAAGCACAGGACCAGGTCTGTACTTTGTGGAAACTGTCACTGCTCCAAAAACCTGAGCAGCTGTAAGTAAGCTCTGTATCTCTGATTTGATCTAGTTATTCGGGTGAAGAAATAATCAGTGGAAATTAGCTCTCTGTAAAAATGATTGGTTATTTGCAAGTAGAAAACTGACTGATAGCACTTAACTGCATTAGGTTCCAGATAGTCTTACTGCATTTTCTTAAATATTAATGCAGCATGTCTCTAACATTTGAATATGAAGTACCTTCCATCTTTGTATCAGTCTCTGTAAAATAGTACTTCCTTAAAATCTTATATATATTCCCACTTTACTTAAACCTAAATCCTCAAGTTCTGGTATCTTCAACAAACTCAAATAGATCATCAAGCTTAATTTTATAATAATCTTCAGCTAGTCTAAATACATCAGTCCTGTCACCTCTTAATCATCTTTATTATTCTTCTAAGACTAAGTAATTCTCTCATCTGTAAACTCTTCCATTCTATTTATCACCTCAGTTTTTCTGCATTCTGCTGCCTTGATTTCTGTTTTCATTCATATATATTGGCCTTATTTAAACAGCATGGGCCAAATTCTAATCTCAGTCATGGCATTCTAAATCCAGAGTAAGTGACTTCAGTGACTGCAGTTTTGCTTTTATGTCAATGGATTTACTTCAGATATACTGTGCTATAACTAAGCTCGCAATCTGGCATTCTGGTGTTTAAAACTCACATCTCAAAATACCCTTGTGTTTTTTGTTATTCATTCTCTTTTGAGTCCAATTATCATTCTCTTGACCTCCTTAAGAAAAGAAAATCATATGGAAAATTTAAGTGGAGGTACCACCCTGCCTTATTTAATGCTTATTCACTTCTAGAACTCTCTACTGGTGTATGACTGCCTTAAGTCATGTGAGTATATAAGATTATGTGGAAGTTAATGTCTTTTCATTTGTTGTGAGGATTTTACTCCAAGCCTGCAGTATGAACACTTGGGGATGAGGAATCATCACAAATTCTGATACCTCCTCTTTTACTTGCACAGATTTTCTGGGACTTGTTTCCTTACATACAGATATATACCAGCTCCCTTTGTCCCAGAATGGCCGAAGCTTGAGAAAGCAATAAAAGACAGATTAGTCCTCATGTAACATTCAGGTGTTATGCTGGCAAGTGAGTTTAGAAACTAGAGACTAAAAGAGACTGATAAGAAATCTAATTTTTGAAGACTACAGGTGTTCCAGGGCTTCTTTATTTTTTCTTTATGCTCTGATTTTCCTAATTTATGATTCATGTTTAATGTAAAAATGAAGAACCTGTTTTCAGTCCATCCTCTTTTAACAACCATAACTACTATGCAAATCACCATAACCTCAACAGAGGGGTGAAGTGACTTTACATGTTTATATGATCGCTTTGTAAATGGGAAAAGAATTTAAAGGAAATTGAAATTATGACATGCAGCAAGGTTTGTCCAAAGCAGATTTTCTGCTGGAAAAAATCAAACTCAGAAGAGCAATCCTTGGTTACGCAAGAAGACTTATTCATTCTCTGGAGGGAAACCATAGCTTTCATTTCGTTCTAAGAAGAAACAATTTTTAAAATATTTTCCACAGTGCTGTTGTCCCACCTAACTATTTGATGGTAGCAGTCAGTTGAAAGAGCTCCTTGTTTGATTGGCAGTCCTGATCTTTTTGCTCAGTTTCTCCTATTCAATAAGCTGTGAATTTGCTTCATGTCAGTTTGTGCCCTAAAGATAAGCAGAGTATTTCATTCATAGATCTGTGTGTTGAGATACAGCATAACCTCTAGAATAAGTTCAGAATAAAAGCAGTAACAGTTTATAGCAGAATTAAAGGATTCCCCACATGCCTGGAGATTTCTAAGAGAGACACAGAGCTTGTGAGGGTCCTGAAAATGCTCACTCTTCAGATATGAGGTTCCTTTACAAATGGCTGAAGTGAATTCAAGCATTTCTTCCTGATTTCTCTCCAGATGATTTACTATGGGCCCTCTCAAGAGCTTACCTCTTATAGGACAGCGTTGGTAGAACGAATTGTGGAAAAGACCTTATTGACCTGAAGGCAAAAGCAACTGTTCTACCTGAGCCAAACTCACAGATTTGAGTGCTGACAAATCTATATGATTGACTGTCCCACCAAGGAAATAATCAGGGCAGTCCCTGGCAGGTGATCATTGCGGTGGTACTGCTGGTCTTGAGCCCTCCTACAAGAAACCAGGTCCTGCTGCTCCCTGCCATGGAAACCTTCCTACGAAATCAGGCCTTTTCAGGTATGGCTGATTTTACATCTATATTTCACCTCAGAGAGGTGAAATATAAAACACAAAGTGTTTTATGTACTAAAGGGAATCACTTTGCCAATGTTTAAAGAGAAACATGGCAACTCATTAACAATGCACAGCAATGTAGCACAACGCCTGCTGTCCTCTAATGAAAGGAAAAAATCCTAGCTCAAATTGAAGCTTCAGGGACTTATTTTTTTAAGTAAGGAGAATGCAATTACTTATCACTGTTCTACCCAATGATTTTTAATTACCTTACTTTTATGTCTCTTGTGCAGCCACTCATCTCCAGGATCATTGCCTCTCCTTTTCTGCTGAGCAGGAGGACAAACTGATGAAGGTACAACTGGTTCTGCAGGCCCCTTTCAGAGGCAGGACATTATCTCAACTTGTCCATCCTCTAACCACCCATGTGAAAATGGCAATGGTACTGCCCCCATGTTACAGCTGGGAAACTTGACATTCAATGACTCGTCAAAAGTTACACAGGAAGTCTAAGGCAAAGCATGAACTCTGTTTCTTTTCTTGAAATCTTTGACAGTGTTGCTAACCCTCATTCATTTGTTTTCTCTGAATCACTAGAAGAACTCTGTTAGAGTTTTATCTGTAATCAGTTATGTGTATACATTTTATTTTAATGTAGATGTTCTAAAACCTGAAGCATCAGCCTTAGATAAACAGATATAATTAGTTATTTCCTTAAGAACCTATATTTAAGAATTCAAAATTTATCATGAGAGAAAAATCTCATTCTCTTTTTATAACAGTTTTATATTTCTTTTTCATATGTCACATTCATCTATTAACCATAATTTATGCCCCAATACATGGAAAAAGAACATGTACCATTTGTTTTCATAGAACGTTCATTGTGTTAATTGTAGAGGCTTCTGAACATGGAGAATACTTCTGTTTTTCAGAGGTCAGGAAACATTTGTGAACCAATTAACCAATATATTCTGCTCTTCCCTCCTTGTGGATGTGTCCTTTCTCTGACCATTTTTTAAATCAGGATGCTCATTATATTTGTTATTCTATAGAAAATTTAGGCATTAATCACTATATCGCATGAGGCTTTCTCCATACATACTGATCTCATCAGAGTTTTGTTCCTCTTGTACATAGGTATCTATTTGAAGTCTTAAAAAAACCAAAAAAAGAGAAACAGAAACTGAGTCCATGTTCTCTTGAAATTATTAAGAAAGAAAGTTACTGAAAGAAAATACTGTAATGTGCTCATAAGAAAACAAACAAACAAACAACCAAAAACCAAACCAAAACCCAAAAATCACAGAAAAACACCGTGGCACTTATTTAGCAGGAATACTGTGCAACAACATCTAAAACATTTTTCCAAGCTGTTACACATGATAAAGAGGACTTAGTTCTGAGCAGCCTGGACTGTAGAGTGCTTGTGTTTCACCAAGTACAACAGCAGTTAGAGTGAAAGGAGCACACTAGTAAGGGGATATTCCTTGATTATATTACCTAGTAGTTCATAGGGAAAGGTGCTTGGAAGGTCAGTATGCCCACAGACCTTGCACAAGGTGGCCAGCTGGGACAGGCAGTTCTGGAGGAATGCTGGCAGGTCAGCATGTCAAAGCAGGACACTCAGGCACTGAGCTGGGTAGTCATGCACACATTTAGAATGGATCTCTGAAAGACAAATCTTCAGTGTGGCCACACTTTTGTACAGGACAATTCAGAGACCCCAATCATGGAATAAAAGTGCATTAAATCTTCCCTGCTGGGGTTGTCATCAGTTATTGTGAGAACATTTCCCTGGGGTTATATCACTTTCAGGATTTTCCTCTCTATCAGGGAATCTCCATATCCCAGCTCCCGTAATTCAAGCTTCCTTCAAAGGAAGAACTTTTGAGGATCCCAGGGTTATTGGTGCTTCTTGGATTTTCAGTCCTGTGATTCACAGAAGATGTAATAGCCAAAGAATGTATATAATAATAATTATCAAAGTAGCACAGTTTGTAATTTTTCAATTAACTTTTCCCTTCGACTGTATGTCATTTAGGATGGACTGTATTACAGGACTTCTGATCAGAGAAGGACCAGAAGAATAGAGAATTACCAAATCAACTCTGCTGGCCAGCCAAGAAGATGACTACCCAGAGGGAAGAGGGGTGGATTGAGGAAGATGGGTGGAGAAAAGAAATTCTACAATGGGAATATGCTGGCAGTGCCCTTTCCTGGAAGCCAAGTAACAAAGGATTTTGTGATCTTCTGTCACTAGCATAAAAAGAAGCACATGTACAAAGTGACAGCTGCTTGGGCCTAAGGTCCCTTTCCCATTACCAGGCAATGGACACCATATTTTTCCTTGGTTATTGTTGTATTAAAGTCTTATTCCATATTGATTACATCTGATGCCTTTTCAGCACAGACCATTCTTTTTGTCTCAAAACATCCCCTCATTTCATGTTCTTTTGTTACGTGATGAGTGGAGACATGTAATACAAACTTTTCATTTTATCCATCTTTATAGCTGTATTCAGTAACCAAACTTGATTATTAAATTTGAGCCTTATTCTGCATCAATCTACTCCTGTGCTATGTTCTCAGGCCAAGTTGCCTAAATAGACCATAAACCAGATGTGTTTCTTAACTTTTTCAGGACTTAATTTTGCCACTTGGTTTGGATCACAGAGGAGTTTTTAGCCTGCAGTCTTTGATGCCTTATGTTTGCCTTCATAAAAATTATATAGAAAGTTATAAAAGAGTGATAAGGCCTTCCAGTTTTACCACCAAATGGAAAAGTTGTCCACACAAAGAATTTATAACCATCTTGTAGCAATTTCAAGGATCTAAAATCATTTTAGATGATTATGCATTAGAGATGTTGAAAAGAATGTAAACCTACAAGTTTCTATGCAAGAATCATGAGAACCAATGTTGTTTCCCACTTTTATATACCAAAGGTCTCTCTTCAAACCCCACTTACATACTGAGATACATTGACTTCAATAGGACAACTTACGTGAGTAAGAAAGATTTGAATGAATGAGGGTTTCAGGCATGGGATATAAGATCAAGAAGCATGAGAGCCTTTTAGTTAATTCACTTCAGCATCACTAATATTGAGTGACTGGAAAACTTTAGTTATGATTAATGACACTGGGATATTTTTTAAAATATAAAGTCAGGAGCCTTTGTAAGTCTTTTTGCCTGTTTTTAAAATGTGATGGATATATTTAAAACATATTAATATTTAAAAAATATTACATAAAAAGGCTTGCATGTTATAAAAAATTGGTGAAAGACAGACTTTAAGCTAGCTTTCTAGTCATTGAGTGATGTATGAGAAGCTTCCTTTTGGAAATGGATGTATTTAAAAATGTGAATGCTTCCAGAGTCTTTTGTGTACTTGAATTTTGTGACAAGATAATAATTTTGTTATATTTTTATCCTGTAAGGGTTAGCAAAAATGTAGTTTGTAGGAAAATGCAATGATTTTAAAAGGAAAACTTAGAAACATTTTTGTTGTCTGTGATTAGAGGGACAAATATCCTCATGTTAGGCATCTGCACCATCTTCTCATCTTTCACTAATATCCTATTGGTAGAACATATAATTTTTGTTTCAGCAATTTAAATCCACCCAAATAAATTATATATGAACATAAATTAATGTGCAGAAGGAAAAATTTCACTAACCTCTGCCTTTGATATGATAGTGCTTTCACTTAGAGGTTGCATATAGTTTATTCACAACAATAATAAACTCTTTGCACAATAACTGCTGTTGCAACATCCTGTGATTAACAAGGCTGTTTCATGCTCTTAATGATAGCTAAACAATGAAAATAATAAGACAATTTACAAGTATCAAAACAAAAATAAGTTGTATTTCCTCACATATGGATGATGTATTCTGATCCATTTATGCTTCTGCTGAGTTCTGCTGAAGCATGAAAAAGGTTGTAAATCATATTTGACATACATCCCATGGGTCAGCCACCACTCTTCTAAGAGCACCGAATGGAATGGGAATAACCACTTTTGGAAGCAGAATATGAAAAAGAAATTGTGATGTACTGTATAAAGCAGAAAAACATCACTTAAAAATGATCGTCAGCTTAAACTCTAGTTGCTTGCACTTCTTTTTTCAGTCCAGGGAAGGAAATGGTAGAATAGATTGGCAACATGGCAATCTTTCATGAACTTTTTCATGAACTTGACATGGAATGAGCCCCAGCAGGGTGAGAGACTGCTTCAGGAGTGCAGGGATTGTTTCATGGTGATCTAAGAGAGGCAACTGGTCCCATCAGTTCTTATTTTTGAGAAAAGAGCAACATCTTCCACCATGTAGAATTCAGGACCCTATTGCTCACAGCATGGAAGTACAGCTATTTTGTATATTCTTGTGAACAGAAGCTCCTTGAAGAAGTACCGTAGAAAAGGTGAGACACAGCAGCTAATCAGTTCTATTGCTGATCATTGTGTTTTATAAATTTAGTAATGCAGACCCAGTTCTGTCCCTAAGGAAGATGATGACCCTGTCCAGTGGGACTAGGATCAAGCCATGAAGGTGCTTGGTATGCCACCCTCTCAACCCCATAAGCATATGACGAAGATGCTCTCACATACCCAGGAAGAAATGTTATGACATTCAGCGCATCTGCAAATGGAATGGCTGTGTCTGCACCTGCTCTTTTGTCTAGGCTGCCTTTTCCTATTTCAATCAAGTTCCACCCATGTCCTTTCTTTTCTCTGTCTCGTAGGCATTTGAGAAATGGGAAAGAGAAAAGAGCAGCCTAGTGTTTGTTTCCTCAGTAGGAATGTAATACCTATGTTGGTATATTGAAGTGGTCAAAAGTAATGGCAGCAAGAAAAGGCAGCTCCCACAGCTTGCTAAAGTCATCTACCCTCTCCTGCTGGTCAGATTGGCACTGCCCATGCCAGGAGTAAGTAACACAAGTTCCTGTGAGATGCAGCATCTATCCCCCATTGCCATTGTGTAATGCTGCCCCTCAAACACTACTATCAAGACACAGAAAACAACAGAGATTTGCATGCATGCATGCTTGCACATATGTGTATGTATAACCATGTATATGTATATTAATGCATTAACTCATTTGTAGATGAAGAGCAATCAGCAATGTCATGACATCATGGGGGCCTATAATTGCACATCAATCCGGACTCTGTGCCTTGATCTGCAGGCTCACATTACTGGCAATAATATTTCTGGTGTAATCATGCATATACTTCGTATTCCTCTGGCCAGGATGAAGCTGTAAGAGCTAATGTATTCTGAGTCAGACCAACTGCCGCTCATGAAGGGAAAAAAAGACTTGCTTGAGTAACCGTAATAATTGGAAAATTATTTTGATAGCCTGAAACAATCTAATATATTACAGAATTTTATTAAAATAATATCAAATCAAATTAACTGCTATTCCATAATGAATTAGGTAACAAGGTAGGCAGATATTAATCGGCCTTGGCTCCCAGGCAGGGGAGCCAGGAATTTATTAGCTCTTGCGGCTTGTGTGAGGGTGAAGACAGAAATCAGTATCACAGGCTGCAAGGGAAGCCCCTGAGACAGCTGAGCTTTTACTTTTTTCTCACTTTCACTTTATAATCCATCATTAAACACTTGTATTTCTTTTATGTGGGGTCTTATGAAATTTTTAATTTTTTAATTGCTTTGTGATTTAATAATGAGGATTTTTGTGCATGTGTGTGTGCATAGCATGTGTAACTCAGCTGCCAATATTAGAATTAACTCACCTTTGTCCACCTATGGCTAACCTTTATGGAAGAAAAAAGTAATTTAACAACTTGTCTATTTACCAGCAGAAAGATTGACAAGTTCATAGGCACTGTGGCATAAACCACAGGGTAATTTGTCTATGAGACCAGTCTTGTTCTGTCCTATCCTACCCTGTCCTGCCCACAAAAAGGAATGGAGGAACAGTGGGCAGAAAGCATGGAATAAGAGGCAAAATAGGGTGTAATGTTCTCCAGTGAGGACTCACCTAGGAATTGATGAGGGCATGCCCTGTTCATTATTTTTTGTTGGCATTGAAATTTGCTATGATCAGCACTGACTTTACTTCCTGCTGTTTTGTGCAGTCTGCTGCTAATTCCTGTCTGGGTGATGGTCCTAACAGCTGCACGAGTAGCAGAGGGCTGGAACCTGAGTTTTTGTGCAAGGTTTCTGTTTGTGCAGAGAGATAGATGCCCCTTAGTCTGAACTATGACAGGTGAAGTTACAAATCACACCAGCACTAGCAGGAAAGAAGACACTTATTTGATTTCAAAAAATCTCATGAGAAAAACACCTTTTGGAGCTGGAGCTTATTAAGTCATGACAGTAAGTGAATCTGGAGTGGTGTGTTCTTGGGAGGCTGGCTGTTTGGGTGTTTGATTGAAAAACAGGAATGGATACAATAACAGAGACAGCAGCAGCAGGTAAATTGAGTAAGAGAAAACTGACAGTAAAATCAGAACTCTGTTTCCTTGGAATAAGCTGGTTTGGAGTCCCAGATTTGGAAAACAGGTAAAAAATTAAGGTGAGAGGAGAAAATTGTGTTTTTGAAATATCCTCTGGATATTTGAAAGAAATGCTGGAGGGGTATATCTGTCTCTGTATCAGAAGAGAACTGAGGCTTGTTCATGGGACCTCTCAGCAAAAATGAGGATAAGAAGCTGATGTTGCATTTCCACTCAACATTTAAAAAAAATATCTCTAGTTTTGGTTTTCATGTATGTAAAGGCAAAAGGTGTCCAGGGCTGCTTGTTTCTTCCTGATGTTCTGTATCTAAGCAAGGCCAGCTGGGTCTGTTTTTGTGGTCCTGCTAGGGAGAGAGGAGAGGGTGACGCTGGTATTGTTCTGGAGCAGAAGCTCCCTGTGTCCCACCCCATCTTGCATTCTGTGGTTTTTCTCATAATTCTGGTCTGTGCCAACCTTACTTCATGAACAACAGGCATTTCTAGCACTGATGTTTTCTGTTCCCTTCTTTCTTTGTGTCTGCAGAAAGGACATCAAAACAGAAAAGCCAGAAAAGAAGCCTCCAGCTCCCTTTCTAGACACAGCAAAAACTTGTGCAGTAACTAATGGGGCATATGAACTCTGTATTCAGAGCAGAACCGGATCAATCTATTACACCTCTCCCAGCCTCACTGGTCACATGCCTTCAGTTCTTGTCACATTTTCTCTTTGGATTATTTCCTACCTTCCTCCATAAAGTGCCTCACTTGGCACTTTCATTTGCACATGGAATTTCTTGAGCATTTCAGGGAATGTCAGGGAAACACCAAAGAGGAGAAATAAAGGAAGCACCTGTCCTTCTGCTAGAAGCTGGCCAATAGGAAGTAACTTTATTATCTATGTGTATTAATCATTTGACTATTTACAAAGCATAATTAGCTACTTCAGGGTGATCTTTTCACAGTCAAAACTTGTATTATTCTTGTGAGAAGGGTGTTCTGATGGGCAGGAAGGAGCCCGGACAAGGTTGAAATAAAATATGTTGAATTTGCAAAACACTGATGAAGTGTGTGGTGCAACTGCAGTTGTTTCTCAGAGATGGGAAAGAAAGAATAAGAAGTTCCTTAGAGAGCTGCATTTTGGGGGAGTTAAGTGAAATCATTGCATATTCCCTTCCGGCCTTTGAACTAAAAATTCATCTATTACCCAGATAAGAAATTCAGTTTTGTCCTGGCAAATGTAAGCAGAGTGTTTTACTCCAGCACTTGTTCAATGTTCTTGTTCTTGTTCAAATATAAAAGCAGTTCTAAAAAAAACCCACTTCTTAGCATTAGGGTTGGCTTTGGACTCTCATAATATAAAAGAAGTGGAACAAAGTGCCTCTTTGATGACATGGGATGCTCAGTGTGTGCTGCAGCGATGTCATTTGTGACAATTCATGCCTTTCTACTTCTGTTTGCCTGCTGGACTTTCATGATAGTAATTTCTGGACATGACAATCTACACTTACACAAAGAAGATTGCACAAAGAATGACTTTCTGGTAAGCTGAGGACACAGCTCCTTAAACTTTCCTACCCTACAGCCTGCATTTTACAAGCCATAGCTCTAAGCTGAGGTAAAAATTATACGGTTCAGAGGGCAGGGCTGGTGTCAGATGCTGGAAGTTGCCCACAGGTTTACACTGATACAGGCCATTGTAGCACAGGGGAGCAGGGCTGGGAAAGCTCCTGTGGTAGTCCCTAGGATGTCTCCTTCCTCAGTTTCCCCAGCAGCCTCATGCAGCCCCATTCAGCTCTTGGTTGTGTAGACTGAGAAACCTCAAGGGCCACAGGATGCAAGACTGACACTTGAAAGTTCCCAGTTGTCAGGCAGCTCCCATTGTGTCTTAAAGAAATATCTAAGAATATTCTAAGGTATTAACACTCATACTTTGGAGGTACAGTAATATGTGGATCTTATGTTTTTCATATTTTGCACATAAAGAAGTCCAAATCAAAATTTCAACTACCTGGTTGATAAGTACATCTAAGGGAATGGGATCTGATTTATCCAAGTCCAATGCTTAGGGAGATAAATAAGAGAACTTAAATTGGGAATAAGGGGGTCAAACACAAAATGGTTGTGATGCATGTCAGGACAAATTGGCTTTTTATCTTTGTCCTTTTATAGAAATATTCAGTTTTAAAAGTTATGGTATGGTGGTATTAAATGGACTATTTTTATTAAATACCATGTCATTGACTGAAATGATGCACAAGTGGGAATAGTAGACACTGATTAAAGCTAGTTAATGTAGATTTTGTTTTTGCCACCTCCTTCCAAAAGTTAAGAGACAATTTGGGTTTGCCTGCTTTGGGAGCTACACAAAGGTGAGAAGGTTTGTTTCAGCCTGATGGAGATGAGAGAATAACAGAAGGCTTCTAGGGGATTAGTGATGGAGATTTGGGAAGCATCTGCCTGGGGATCTGAATGTGTTAGCTCTCCCAGGGACCACAAAAACTGAAGTCTGGACTGGGCTCAAATTATGTTTCACACAATTCAGTTTGAGCTCTCTGTTTCTTACCCCTTTGAGCTCTCTTTGGGGTTTAGAGTGAATTTAAATGCAATACAGCCACCAAACTCTACCTAAACAAATTATTTTCTCAATTCTTGCCTTTTGTATTTCATTCCTAACTTGCCTCATTCTGTTTCTTGCACAAAGCATTCAGATAACAAATGCAACTTCTACTAAGAATATGAAATCTCTCTTCAAATACCACCAGATGGATGACTGAAGGGTAAGGTAAAAAGCAATGAAACCCATTCATGTTAGTGTGAAATCTCATCAGTTCCAAAGTTTCTGAAGCCTCTTCCTGTTTGCTGCTTATTCATTAGCCCATCCAATACAAGTAGTTTCAACTTGGTTCCTATTAAGCATAATCCAAAGGCACCATCACAGTTGACAAGACCTCTGTGCAAACTGAGCTGCTGGTGCACAGAAGGGCATGAACAGCCTCTCAGCTGTGGACCCAATTGTTAACTGCAGTGGCTGCAGCTGTTAACTCCTGTCTTGGTCCCCTTGGCTGCACAAACACCATCCCACCACAGCTGGACCAGGCAGAGGAGAAACACAACCATTAAGGCTGCAGTCATGGAAAGGTCTGGCCAAGCTTATACTAGCAGATATTCTGCATCTTGGTGAGTTGCACCTCCCCATGATAAAAGGGGCCTGAAATTACCAGTGTGATGATACGTTGAAGCAAGTGGTCAATAGAGATAGTCAGGTGTTAAAAACCAGTGGGTTATTTAGGTATTTTGGAAGCTGTGTGTCCTTCTGCAGTGGAACGTGCCTGTCCTGGCTGTTGTTACTGTAATGCTATCAGTGGCCATTTTGTTTGCCTTCTGCAAGCTTCGGGCTTCCATTAGGATAATGAGTGGAATATAATGTGCTTGACTGATGCATTGCCATAAAGGGATAGTGCTTTAAAAATAAGAGCCTGAAATCTCACTTACATTGAGGCTATTTTACATCATTCTGGCAAGCACAAGAGGTCTTTCAAGTGGGTGTAGAAGTAACTTATGGCCCATTTACACAGCCAGATCAGTGTGAAGTGACCTTCATGTAAATGACAATCAGGCCCCAAATCGTTAAGTTACTTTTTTTAAAGATCCAAGTTGGCCGAGGATGCTTTCAGAGGGGAAGTGAAGTGTTTTTCTTTCTTTCTTTTTTTTTCTCAAATTAGTCAAATGAGGTTGATCGCTTTAAAGGATGGAAGAGTTCACCACGGCTCCAGAAAAACATCAAGTATGAGAGCCTAGATTATGTCAGAAGACATGCAGCAGCCCACGCATTAGACTTGAAATCTGTGCTCGCACCTGCCCCGACTCATTTTTTTTCCCTTTGCATTTATTGAGATGACACAATGTCAACAGAATTCTGCAAACTTTATGACAAAATTGTGACAGATCTGCAATGGCAGAATGACTTATGGAAATGTTGAAGTGGCTTCTCAATCAAGCCTCAGGATAGCTTGTGACTCCATTGTCTTAGAGGTCAGAAGTCAGACTCCACCAAGGAGAGACATCACTTGATTCTGGTCCAATTTCCTGCCATATGCTGGAGGTGGGAGGGGGGAATCAAGGCTTTTAATTGCTCGATCCCTATGTTTTCTCATCTGCATTCCCCAGCTAAAAATGCTTTCCATGGCACAATCCATTGTTTGCAATGTGGTCTGATAAGTCCTTAAAATGCTTCAGATCTGATTTCTTGTGTTCTTCACACTTTCAGATCATTTGCTGTTGCCCAGAACAGAGCAATGGACTGCCATGGTAGGTAATATTGGGTTGGTAGCTACATCTGCTACAGGAACAAGGTTTAGAAGAGGGGAAAGGGATGTGAGGAAGAAGAATCGATTCTTTTCCCAAGTCCTACATTACTGAGCATGCAAGTAATAGTCATCCTATGAAGAAAGTCTGCAGCTAACAGACATTAATTTATTTATTCTAGAATGTTTTTCTCAATGCAACTGCAACCAAGTCCAAATCTTTTCAGATTTACATGCACCACCTTTCTACCGTGACTTCTCCAAAAAGCAAGTATAAAATCCTCTTGTGACTATCAGCCCTCATAACAGTGAAACAGGGATGAGATGCCTGGCAGTGCAAATGTGCTACCATGAGGGATGGAGACCAGAGAGATGGACAGCAGCCAGCAGTTCACACCATAATAATGGGCTCAGCAACAGAGACAAACCCAGCAAATAAGCTAAACAAAACTCCCTGCTCACCTGCCTGCTTCTGCCACTATCTCTGGAACCTCAAAGAGGGTATTGCATCTGAGGCACATTATATGTGGTTCCACAACGAGGGTTGAAGAACTGAAGTTTATCTCTTTTGGAGAGATAAAGTTACCTGGATTTCAGGTAACATTAAGAAATGCTCCTTTATTTCCATTCCCAGCAACCTCAGTTCACCTGCAGACTTTGGTACTGAGATGTAATGAAAGGAAAAGCTGTGAGTGTAACACACTTCAGTGACTTGATACGAACCTCTTCACAGTTCACTGAAAGAGCTTAAGGAAACTCAGATGCTTCTGCACAACTTTAGTGTGGCAGGCAGATACCATGACTGCAGCTTGTTTATATTTCATGACTGTAACATTATGGTACCATTTGTTTATTTAAAGATGAACTTCCATGCTCAGTCAAACTTTAGACACATTATTTAAACATAAGCCAATTTGCCAATCATGTATCTACGGCTATTTTCCTCCATAAATACTTAATAATTGAAGATAAATGTTTGTAAACAAGACTTTTTTCCTCAACATTCACTTTCTTCTCCTGCTCATTCATACCAAGAGGTCATTGTAAGCTTCTAGTTTTCATATTTTATTTTGGAATATCTTTTATTTTCTTTGGGAATTATAGAATCATAGAATGGTTTGGGTTGAAAGGGACTTTAAAGGTCATCTACTTTCAATCCCTCTGCCACAGGCAGGAACATTTTTCACTAGACCTTCTTCAAGCTAAAATGCATTAGAGCTCTATCAGTTGTTTTTTTTCACTGATTTTAGCTTTCATTAGACATACCCAGTTTTTCTCAGATAAAACATATCCTGATTCAGAGGTAGGATCTCAGAGCCTTATGTTTCTCTGTTAAACACCACTGGAGAAGTGCTATAATTCTATCCAGTGATAAAACAGGTAGGATGAAATATAGTGATGCAAATCTTATTCTGAAATTAGACTGGAAATCAGAAATTTCAGTACATTTTTAAAGATATTAACACACTTCTGCTAATGCAGTGTGAAATGGAGGCATTTCAAGGACTGAAGGATTTGAACCTGCAGTTCTTTCATCCCATGCAAACATCATCCTTCATCCCTTGCCAATAGGGAGGGCCTTGTGTTTGCATCCACAACCTCAGCTTTCCCTTGCTATGAATATGGTTGGGCTCTTTCTCCTTTTTGGCTGTCTGTCTTTCTTGCTTTCCCCCTCTCCTAAATAACAGTTTCAATAACAAAGCTGAAATAAAGACAGGACTTGGGTCAAAGGGAAGGAAGTGCCTGACACATATTGTGATTTCCATAGAAATATTGAATTTTCATTCTACTTTTGACTAAGATTAAAGGTTAATATTCAAAGAATTACTAAAGTTATCATCATTTACAATTAGTAGAGTTTCCATAATTTCATCTGCATGAAGAGATTGTCAGAATATAGGGAAAAATCTAAAAGTTACTAGGTTTTGACAATATTCATGGTATGTAGTGCCTGATAAAAGTAAAGATTTTCAACAAAACAAAAAAATGTGCATATCACTTTATTTTTAAAGGTGTTACTGCAGAGAAGACACTGTTTTAAATTGCTTGCTGTTAGGGACAGGACAATATGAGGGTGGTTTCAGTAATAATTTTCTTCTAGCATATTGCTCTCTTTAAATATGCAATTTCCTGCTCCCTTGCTAGAGGACCTTTCACGCCATGAGCCACAGTTGCTGGAACACTGATTTTTTCTTGAAAGCTGCTGTGTGCCTGTGACTTTGTTACACATTGATGTCACTGAGCACTGCCCAGTCTCTCCTCGAATGGGAACTTGAGAAAATAATGAGTAAACCAATACCACTGTGGGAGATGCAGGAAATATCAGGGGTGAGGGAACAGGTCCTCTCTAAGCCCATGACAACTCACTGGATTCTGGGTTTTTTGAGGCTTTTCTGGTTTGTCATTTTTTGATCTACCTGTACTCTGTTACTACTGAACATATAGGGAATGCAAACACTGAAGAGTAGTGGCCATTTTCTTTGTTTTGTATTGCACTGCATGCAGAATCACTCTAGAATTCATAGCATTTTAAAACAAATAAAAAACAAGCATGGGAATCCTTCCAGATTTTCAAGGTTTCAAGCCATATCCTACATGAATCACATCATACATGAATTTTCTGTTTCAATTGTTTGCAACATGCTTTTCCTCCAGAAGGGTTGACACTTGAACCGGACCTGCCATGCATTATAGCCGCACTTTCAGGTTGACTACATGCATCCAAAACACAAGCCACTGTCACCTCCCTTTTCCATGTTTCCTTGGTGACAGTGGTACAATATTGGGCAACTAGGCTAAACCAAAACATAGTTATTTAAACATTTATTATTTTATAACACTGTGTTAAAATTTAAACACATTTTAGAGCTATTCCAGCTGCCTCTTTATAAACTCTATGCTATCAATGGCTGAACTGGAAGGAGTTAATCACTTCTTCCTAATTTTCTTTTATAAATATGTGATTAGCCTGAATTATTAGGAAGGCACAATAGCTTTATTCTTCCTGTCAACTATGTGCAGAGAAGTCGGGATTAGTAATCTCTAGGGATCAGGAGCTGATTTGGTGGAGGCAGGCAGGAGGACGGCTAACTTTTGAACCTAAGAGGGCTTTTCTGGGCAAGGGTGACAGCTGTAGCATCTTTAGCCTGGATTTGAATTTGAATTCTATCAACCAGTGCAGCAATGCTATGACTTGGCAATATGTTATAATAATCTTTGTGACACAAATGTCGGGGGCTTTTTGTTACATGTCCTCAAAGAGATTTAGGTAATTAATGTTAAATTGATGATATAAAACCTCCATTCTATCTCTCTTACTAATTCTGATCTACTGTAAATAGACAGAAATATTCACAGGCAAATAATCCCCATGCTGTTTTGGGGGTTTTTGATTTCTTTTTTATCATGAGTGTGAGGTCAATAGTTTCTGTAAGATATTTGGATCGGATATATTTTATATTGAAAACATTTTAAAAATAAGGATGGGACCTGAATGCATTCTCTCACTGAAAAGGCCATATACTATTTCATATGGTAGTCTTAAATGAGAAAATGGGCCAATGTGTCAGAATTTATCAACTTTTCAGCACAGTTGTGGGCTATTAAATGTTTATGTAGCAGATGGGAACAGTAGAGAGTGCATAGCTGTGTTGGGCCAAGAGGAAAGGAAGTTCTCCAGCCTTCCCCCTTTGCTGTACTATGAACCTACGACCCTATTGCCCAGAGGCAAAAAAGGTACCTGCAGAGATGTCAGCTGTATGGAAAAAGTGAGTTACAATGAAGCACAAACACTCAGCTCTGCAGAGATGCTTTTCTTAGTCCTTGAGGCTTTTCCTCCATTTGGCTCAGTCTTGGCAAAAGCACTGAGGAATTATTTTAGGTAGCACTAGGACATAGAGATCAAGTAAAATGAGTGAAATTAAATGAGTGGAAAATAACTCAGGAAGAAATATTTGGAATAAACTTGCTGACAACGGAATGCAATGGGCTGGAGAACTGCTGAAAAATGCAAACTATGAAAATCCCATTTCTTGGGAAAGTTCAGGTGAAATAGTATATTCAATAGGGATAAGTATTTCTGTGCTAAACATAAGCTCAGATCTGAAAATAATTTCAATGGCCTTATGCTTGATATATGTATTTTGTTAGGAACTGGGATCCATTTTTCTCAATGGGAAAGGGCTCAGAGAAAAACCTCTGCCTGGGTTTTTCAGTCAATTAGCATATTCTTTAATTAATGAATTAAATTAGAGAATTAAACTTGGGCAATTGGTGAGGATAGATAGCAGTGTTGTAAATTTTACACTTTGGGGATCCTTTTGCTCTGGCCTTTTCCTTCCTAAATGATTGGTTAATAAATCTGACTAATGAAGCATGCAGATAAAAGGTAAAATTTTCAAATGCATCTAATTGACTTAGAATCCAAAGCCAATGGGATTTATTGTCCTTAAGTCATTTAGATGCCTCTGTAAGTTTTACTCATCTATTCCATTGTTAACATTGATAAGATAATGAACACTTACAGTCCACAAGGGAAAAAAAAAAAAGACAGAAAGTACAAATAAGATTACTTATAGACTTCAGGAACTGAACTGACCACAGTAATAGCTCTATGTACCTTGTGGCTGAAGCTTGCTGAAGAGTTCTTGGCAGTTTACTCCAAACATACATCAAATAACAAATTACTAAAGTGGTATTGCCCTACTACATGATACTCTGTAACATCTTCTCATATCACACTGAATCATGGGATCATTTCCTACAGGCCATTGCAGATAGATACCCAGTTCCTAAGTCAATGGTGTATATTATTCTCTGTTGTTAATGTTAGATATGGATTATCTACACCTTTGAGATGTTAATTTTGTTTTGAAACTGTGCTTTAAGGCTGTCCTTATGACACACTTTTTTTCCTTGCAGAAAATGTTGTTGCATTTTCTTGAGAAACTGATGAAAATACCTCATATTTTTTACCTCGCTGAGATCTGGAAACTCATTTACTGCTACACCATGGCAGGGCTCCACTATCTAATTCACCTCCACGCGTTCTATAGCAGAGCCCCTCTCATGCCAAGTAATCTCCCACTACACCAGTCCCAAATGACCGCCTGGGTTTGTAGAAAAGCAAAAATGAAATTACTAAGAGTAAAATGAGTAATTGACAGTCCAAGCTGAACGAGCCATGGAGCAGGGGGGTGCAAAACTGTAGGTTCCATGATAAGGAGCATCAAACAATTCTGAAATGAGGGAGCCTCCATGTGCAGGACTTTGTGGCTGGGTAGCAGACCAGTTCCTTGGCTTACCGTATGTAACCTCAGAAGTTATTAATAAATTGACTTGTGTTTGTAAATTGACTTGTGTTTGCAGGGTTTTCAGCCTTGTTTTCAAATGGTAGGCTTTATTGTGACCACTAGTATTGCTCACTATGCTGTCAAAAAAGCCATGTAGCAAGATGAGTTCCAATTTGGATTGTATGTGGCTGCTCATACTCCTCCACAAATCTTCAGAAGTTACTGGCATTGGATGAATGTGTTTGCTTGTTTCAGACAGCCTTGCAAGGCCACTTTTGACCTTAGCTGTACGTTTGTCTCAAGGTGGCAACCTGGACAGAATAGAAGAAATGCATAAGTGTTCTGTGGTATTTAATTTCAGAAAGGCATTAGGCTACTGGCTGAGTTTTTTTAATTTTCACCCTGTAACTTTCTTTAAGAGTAAAAGACCAAATTCAGAAGTCTCATCCTCATTTAGTGGTCACTTCAGAATTTCCATCAGTTTACCAGCCTGGGTAAAAACTAGAAAATAAGAGCAAGAGACGAAGTCTTTGGTTAACAGAAGCGTTCATATTTGTTTTAAAATGTTGAATTTTTTAAATCTTCAGCATTCAGTGCTGCTGAGACCAGTCACAGTTTACATCATAGCACCATGTCAGAAATACAGTGTGATGATTCAGTTTCTGGGATGAGTCTGCTTGGTTTCCACCCTCTTTTTCAGATGAAAACATTTTTGACATTTGAGGACAATATGCATGAAAGGCTTTATCCTGCAGAATGTTGAGATAAGCAGGGAAGAACTTCCTTGTGTGAACCATGGGAGTTCCTTGCATTAGTCACACTAATAAATAATAGACTGCACCTACTGAGCTTCCCTTTGAAATAGACCTCCCTGTGCTCGAGGAAAGGCTAGTATTGCATTCTTCCTTTTAAACTGCTCATTCAGTTTTGCATCTTGCTTTGCAGACAGTTGCTATTAGTTACTAGTGTTTGTAGGAACAGAAAAGCTGGGAAAATATTGCTTTTAAAGTGTTCTGTTTCTGGAATGTCCAGCAAATTCCTGGTTGAAGAAAGCCTTATTCCACTCTCCGCCCCCTCGCACACCTTTCTTCTATAACCCTTTTGTGAACTGTGCTTCTAATTCTCTAAATACCTGCCAACTCACTGTTTATCTTGGTCCACCATTGCCATTCCATTGTATAGTTACCCATTTCAGGACCTTTTACAAAGAGACCTCAGTAATTGCTGTTGCTCTAACATTCTGTGGCCTCTGCTAAAAGCCTAGTGAAAATCAATGCCTTTTTTTAAAAAAGTCTGTCACAAGTTATGGTCTCCTTGTACATTTAGTTGCTGAGGACCATAACCCCTCACAGCATACCTGAACTGACCCTCCTTTGAGCTGTGCCACACAGCAGAACAGCCCTGGTTTACCTGGTCTCCCACAACAACAGACTTGATGGCAGCCAAAGAGATCGAGAGGCAGCTGAGCGTGACAGCCGACATCAAAGCGGGAACGCCACACCTTGATCCAGGCTTCACTCTACCTGCTGGGGCAAACTTATTAACGTGACCACCCTGAGAATTCAAAGCAGCAAGTGCACACAAGCACACTAAACCCAACCACTCAAATTTGAAAATGAAAATAAAAGTCTAGACAGCTTTTCTTCAGGATTCATTGCTGCTGACCTAATTATTTGGATCCTGTACTTTATCTTGCTCTGTTCAAAGAACAAGAAGAATAGTTAATTTCACTTAATAGAATAATTGAAT